>NC_057794.1:313603155-313932390 GCF_018294505.1 Triticum aestivum | reverse complement strand
ACGGCAGTGGTGGAGCGGGGGAAGGGTGCGGGGGTGCTCAGCGGCGAGGGGGATCTGGCGAGGAGGGATAGCGATCGAGATGGAGGACACTAGAATAGAAGAAATATCATTTCAATATGTCGAAATACAATCGAGAAATGAAGGCTACTATTTAAATACAATCGATCTTAATTAGCTAGCTATCTGTTCACAATCTTCTTGCCCTTCTTTTTCGCAAATGGAGTTCTTCTGTGGACCAGATGTCCTTTAGGTAGGGTGGTCCTGCTTTTTCTTGTGGTGTATGGCACTTCATCATCGTCGTCATGTTCCATCTTCGGGTCGCCGTACTTGTCGAAGTCTTGCTCATTGGCGACTCCATCCATTGCGATGATCTTCCTTTTGCCTCTCCTCACGACAACACAACCGGGCTTTGACGGGTCGGTAATGAAGAAGCATTGGTCCACTTGGGAAGCCAGTACCCATGACTCATTTTTCGCGGTGACGTTTGCGCCGGCGGTCTTGGATTTGGCTTCGGGTATAACCATGGTGGTGAAATACCAGTCTTCTTTTAGGACACTCTTGGCCCATCTGACACGGAACATCAGGACCTTCTCTCCAGCGTAGCTCAGCTCCCAGATCTCCTCGATCCTTCCATAGTATCTTTCCTTGTTGTTACCGGTGTATGATTCCATCGTTACCCCAGAGTTCTGATAACCATCACTCTTCATGTCCTTGTCCTTGGTGTAGAATGTGTAGACGTTGATATCGTACACCTGATAGGTCATGAGGTTGTGCTCGGCGCCCTGTGACAAGGCAAATATGAGTTTTTCTTCCGTGGAAGAATCCTCATGTAAAGGGTACGACAGAAGCTTCTCCTTGAACCAAAGCGTGAAACATGAGTTGTGCTCTTTGATTATATCTCCTTCCGTCCTCTGTTGGCCTCGGTCATTGTACGTCTTCTCAATAAAGGTTTTGTGCTCTACCACCCAAGGATCGACCACGTCTATGTATTGTAGCGCGACTAGGTTTGCTCTTTCAAAGTCGGCGAGTCAACCCTCGAAGTCAACATGCATTTCACGGCGATCCTCGCAGTGACCCCATCCAGCGAGCCTGCCGAGTTGCCTGTTGACGGGCAGACCAACGGGGTTCTCGATGCCTAGATAATTCGTGCAGTAGGAGATGCACTCTTCGGTCAGAAAGCCCCTGGCTATGCTTCCCTCTGGACGTGACATGTTGCGAACGTATCCTTTGATGACACCATTCATCCTTTCGAACGGCATCATGTTGTGCAGGAACATCGGCCCGAGTTGGATGATATCCTCCACGATATGGACCAGCAGATGCACCATAACGTCGAAGAATGCGGGCAGGAAGTACATCTGAACCTCGCATAGTATCACCATGATCTCTTCCTGTAGACTTCTGAGTTGCCTCACGTCAACCGACTTCCGAGAGATGACGTCGAAAAAGTTGCATAGGCCAAATAGCATTTCACGGACGTGCGCGTCCATGATCCCACGGATTGCAACTGGAAGTATCTGCGTCATCAGCACGTGACAGTCATGAGACTTCATCCCGCTGAACTTCTGCTTCGCTGGGTCTAGGTATCTGCTTATCTTCCCCGCATAACTGTAAGGAAGTTTTACTCCTACGAGGAAGGTGAAAAACTGCTCGATCTCCTCCTGACTTAGAGTGAAGCACGTGGGAGGGTAGTCATTTCTGGTCTTCTTGGCCTTTTTGCCTTTGCGATGACTTTCCGTGTCCTGCTTCGCCTCATCATCATCATCATCATCATCATCATCATCATTAGCGTGAAGCTTCTCCCTGATGCCCATTGATTTCAAGTCTGCCCTTGCTTTCGACCCATCTTTGGTCCTCTCTGGCATGTTGAGCAGGGTACCAAGCAGAATCTCGCACACGTTCTTCGTGATATGCATGACATCAAGGCTGTGAGGCACACAGTGGATCTTCCAGTACGGGAAGTCCCAGAAAATAGACCTCATTTTCCATAACTTCAGCAGCGGCTCTGGCGCCTTTCGCTTCTTTCCCGGCTCTGGCGCCTTTTTCTTGTTTCCCGGCAGTGGGCAATCTTTCCAATTTTTCAACAGCTCGTCTATTTCCTCGCCGCTCCTCGTACGCGAGCGTCTTCGGGGTTCGGTTTCACCATCGAATAGATCCTTGCGTTTTCTCCATGGGTCATCATCACGAAGCCACCTTCGATGTCCCATGAACACTGTTTTCAAAGACCCGGGATCTCTATCTAGCTGGCGATACATTGTGTCATCCATGCACTTGACGCATCCAAAAAATCCGTGGACCACCTGCCCCGCGAGATATCCGTAACCAAGATAGTCGTGCACCGTCGTGAGTAGTGCGGCTCTCATAGGGAAATATTCTTTCTCTGCGGCATCCCAAGTATTGGCTGGCGTTTTCCACAGCGTGTCTAGCTCCTCTTTCAGCAGCCCTAGATACAGATTGACGTCATTCCCTGGTTGTTTTGGCCCTTCAATTAGCATACTCATGTGAATGTACTTCCTCTTCATGCACAACCAGGGGGAAGGTTGTACATCCACACAAACACAGGCCAAGTGCTATGTGTGCTTTTCTGGCTGCCAAACGGATTGACTCCATCGGTGCTCATGCCCAGCATGATGTTCCTTGGATCGTCCCCAAATTCTGGGTGTTCGAAGTTCAACGCTTGCCACTGGCTCGCATCCTTAGGGTGACTCAGCATCTTGTCTTTTTTATTTATCTCCGGATCATTTCCGTCATCTTCTCGCTTCTCCTCCTCCCTATCCGCGTGCCAATGCAGGAGCTTTGCTAGCTTAGGGTCCGCGAAATACCGCTGTAGACGAGGAGTGATTGGAAAGTACCACACCACTTTTCGAGGAGCTTTCTTCCTCTTCTTGTATCGAGTGATGCCGCACACCGGACATATGGTAGACTCCGTGTGCTCGTCCCGATAAATGATGCAATTGTTCATGCACACATGGTATTTCATGTGTGGTAAATCCAGAGGACACACGATTTTCTTCGCCTCCTCGAAACTGGTCGGGCACTTGTTCCCCTTGGCAAGACGTTCGTGCCAAAATGACATGTTCTCATCGAAGCATGCGTCGGTCATTTTGTGTTTTACCTTCATCTCCAGAACCATGAGTGTTACTTTCAGGCAGGTATCCTCGGGCCTGCATCCTTCATACAATGGAGTAACCGCGTCTATCTCCAGTTGATCCAGCTTGGTGTTCTCTCGGGCGGCAGCTCTTGTGTTATCCGTCTGCTTGAGAAGCAGCTCTTGAATATGAGGGTCCTGCACCCAGTCCATCGATGGTCCATCGTCGTCTGCTCCGGCATATTCATCTTCCTCATCATCATGTCCAACTTCTTCTACATGATGACTGTGTACAACATCACCGTCGTGATCATGTACTGGAGATTCTTCGTCTTCTCGCCCGCCCTCGCCGCAGTGGTTGTCTTGCTGCGCTTCCTCATTTCTTGCCCGACCCCCATGGACGACTTCATAGTCATCTTCATCACCATGCCACCCATAGCCATCCATGAAACCACGCAAGAGCAGGTGGTCCCGCACCTGCCTGGAATCCGGGTCAGCAATAAGGCTCCTCAGCTTGCATCTTCTACATGGACATCTTATCTCCGTCTCGTTCTTTTGAAGCATCTCGGCCTTCGCGGAGCTCAAAAACCTATTCACGATGCCTTCGGTCATCGTGCAGACCATGGTCGCCTGCGGGGTAGAGCAAAACAATATTTTAGAACCAAGAAAAAATTTGGCATGACTTTCCCTAAAAATAGGACCAAAAAGAATGCATAGTGCCAAAATTCTCGCCGAAACGGAAATGAATCAACATTCCGGCAAAATATTGGCAACTATCGCATTTCAAATACCGGTACCTGCAGCCACAAACATATATGCAATACCACAAACATACATAGATCTAGCTAGGCCATAAAAAGTGCATGTGCACGTTGTTGGAGGGAGAAAAAAAGTAGATCTACAACATAAAGATAGCTTTCCCCTTACTTACCTCTAAAAAAAGGTAATTCAACCACTTAATTTGGATGAATCTATGGTGCAAATGAGGTGAGGAGGAGGCAGCTGAGACAAGCTTGGAGGAGGAGGTGGAGAGAATGAAGTGGGGAAAGTGAGTGTGTAGGTGTGAGTGTCCAAAATATCTAGCTGGTCCCAGGTTACTAATGGCGCACCACCCACAAATGCGCCATTAGTAACCCTGGTTACTAATGGCGCACCAGCTTGTGGTGCGCCATTAGTAGATTTGCAAAAAATGATAGTAATGGCGCACGTGGTGAGTGGTGTGCCATTACTAGTTAAACTAGTAATGGCGCACTGTTACCTGGTGCACCATTAGTATTTTTGGAAAAATAATAAAAAAATATGTTAGTAGTGGCGCACCATTGGTGTGGTGCGCCATTAGTGTGATAGACACTAATGGCGCACCAGCACATGGTGCGCCACTGCTATATAGTAGTGGCGCACCACATGTCTGGTGCGCCATTAGTGTCCATATTATCTATAGCCCTTTTCCTAGTAGTGATCATGCCATGTTTTTGCTTGTTGGTTTACCATGTTGTTTGCTTCTTTCCGGTTGTGCTTCTTCTCGATAGTTCCAGTTATGTTGCGATTGTGAGGATTCGTCCGACTACGCCCGTTTGTCTTCTTCATGGACTCGTTCTTCTTCCTTGTGGGATTTCAGGCAAGATGACCATACCCTTGAAACCACATCTTTGCTTGCTAGTTGTTCGCTCTATCGCTATGTCGCGCTACCTACCACTTGTTATATCATGCCTCCCATATTGCCATGTCAAGCCTCTAACCCACCTTCCTAGCAAACCGTTGTTCGGCTATGTTACCGCTTTTGCTCAGCCCCTCTTATAGCATTGCTAGTTGCAGGTGAAGTTGGAGTTTGTTCCATGTTGGAACATGGATATGTTGGGATATCACATTATCTCTTATTTAATTAATGCATCTATATATTTGGTAAAGGGTGGAAGGCTCGACCTTATGCCTGGTGTTTTGTTCCACTCTTGCCACCCTAGTTCCCATCATACCGGTGTTATGTTCCTTGATTTTGCCTTCCTAACGCGCTTAGGGTTATGGGGACCCCTTTGTCGGGTTTCGGGTTCCGGCAGACCCTTGAGGTTTAAACACTGGGGTGCGTGCGGAGATCTCTCCCCTACCGATCTACGTCTGATCCTCTCGTGCGAACTAAGATGAAAATGATGAACAACACAAGAGACACAAGGTTTATACTGGTTTGGGCCACCGTTCTGGTGTAATACCCTACTCCAGTGTGTGGTGTGGTGGATTGCCTCTGGGGCTGATGATGGATAGTACAAGGGAAGAACAGCGTCGCGGGAGGTGTTCTTGAGTTGGTGCGATGAACTGCTAGGGTGAGTTCACCGCCTCTTTCTCTCTCTCTGCTAGGGTTCTACCAGATCTCTCGATGTTCTTGGGGTGTCTAGATGTCTAGATGATCTCTCCGGGTCCTTCTCTACTCCGTGGTGGCTAGCTCTATTTATAGAGGCCCTGGGCCTCTCCCCAAATAATGAGCGGGAAGGGCGCCAACAATTGGCCATTTCGAAGGGGAACATCTAGTACAAGTTATCCTGACCAAAGGTGGTCTTCGGCTGCCAAAAGCACTAGCGATGACGCCGTCTTGGGCTCCACGGTGACCTCCATCCTGTTGTCCGGCTGGTCTTGGTCTTGTTGCACCGGAATGGTAACCTTTGCCTGATGCCTTGGCCTGTGCTTGCCCCCTTTGCACCAAAGGGGAAACAAGGACACTGCGCAGGCCGGCGCCCGCCTGGCGCCCGCCTGGTCTCGATCATCATGGCTTGCGTCACGGGTTCCTCGCGAGGTACCCCTGCCTTGATCTCTCCGCCTCCTCGCAAGCCTGCCTGACGAGGCTGCCTCTGAGGAAGCTTCCTATCATCCGCCCCACGAGGCTTGGCCCCTCGCGAGGGTCTTTGAGCTTGAGCTGATGAAGATGGGCCGCGCTGGGCCCCCGCTTGAGCCACGCCGCAGGCCGCAGGTAGGCAAGTCTGGGGACCCCCGTTCCCAGAACGCCGACAGTAGCCCCTGGGCCCAAGGCACGCGCGGGCTTGGCTTAGCAGAGAAGTGAAGGGGCAAGCGCGAAGCGCCGCGGGCCCTAACAGCCTGCGGCCTCAGGTCCCAGCCCTCTAGCGAGCTCAGCCGCCGCTGGTATGACAGGTCGCGATGCCATGGGTCAAGGCCAAGGGGTGAGGGCTAGAGAGCCAGTAGGATCCCATGAGTCGCGATGCTCAGGTACCCCCCTTTTAACGTGCAAGCGGTCCATGCCAAAGAGAGGGAGAGAGAGCTCACGATGCCCCCAATGTTGCTCCTGGAGTAGGTCCTGCACACCAATCATGAGAAGAAACAAGGCCTGTCGTTATGGTCGCCGGCCAACCTGTGGTCACTCCGAGGGAGCGGTCAGGGCACTGAGGGCCGGGTGAGGTGGCGCCGTGCGGGGCTGCCACAGCCAAAGGTCGACCACTCAGGTTTATCAACGCTGCAGGGACGGACCCGTGCGCACGCGCCATGCCAGAGAGAGCGGCTCTTCAAATAGGCGTCGATCGAGCAGGTGATTAGGTCAGGTATGTTAAGCACATAGGAGGAAATCCAATTTCAAGCAAGCGCAGGTAAAAGCAACCGCCGTTGGGTCAGGCCCGAGCAGCATGGGGATGATGCAGCCTGAGGGGCGCCCCCAACAAGGTAAATAAAGAGCATAAACGAAATAGATACATGCCGCGGGGATGGACCCACGCGGCCTGGGAATGGTGCAGCCCTGTGGGCGCTCCCAGCTGAAAGTAGAACTCTGAAAGATGTCACCTGGTGCTGTTGAAGATGAAGTGATGCTAAGGAAGTGAGCGATGCACGGTGAAGATGTCGGCCCTCATGATCCCCCAGGCCCAGGGGCCTTGGGAGGCTCTGGTGGCACGTGCAGGTCTTCGGGGACCATCGCCACCTCTGCCAGGACCGCACGATGCTTGACCGCCTGAGCCTCCATAATGCTCCTCAATAGGCGCTGATGTGCGGCAACCGTGCTCGGCAGGCCGAAGGGCATGCGAACGTAGCCGTGGGGTGGTCCCATGCAGCGCCCTACGGCCGAAGGCCATAGGTGCTCCTGGGACGCGGCTCGGTTGAGCCCTGGTATGTCGACACAGACACGCAGTCCTCCATCCTCGCCTGGATGTGGGGCCACGGCGGGCAAGCGGCGGCTGCCAAGCATGACTCTGGACTCTTGTAGCTCTTGGGTGTTCCTTGCGATGAACTCCTGAGGGTTTTGTCTCCTTTGACTTATACCTTTCTAAGGGAAGCGTGCCTGAAAGCACCCCTCCAAGTGGTGCCCGAGCGCCTCCCCCGCGACCTTGGCAAGGTCGGTGGCTCTTCAAGAGAGAGCCCCCGAGCCCTGCCTGAGGAGGGCGCCGGGCGCGCCTTCCTATGCGCGAGAGGGCGGCGCTCCCTGTTCGGGCGCGAATCCTGAAGTAATACCTCCGGAGGTGCCTGCTTCCTTGTGGCTCTGGCCAGGTGAGGTCTTCTTCTTCTTGAGGGTCGCCTCGGGAGGCCTCCCACTCCTACGATCTGGGTCTTTGATTGCTGCGGCTTGGTACGCACGCTCGAGCGAGCACACTGCGTCCCTTTCTTCACAGGGTACGGTGATGACTCCACTGCTTCCTAGCATCTTGAGGACATTGTAACCATGGTGAGTCACTTCCATAAACTTGGCTAGGGCTGGGTACCCGAGGATGGCATTGTACGGCACGCGGATGTGAGCGACGTCGAAGTCGATGAGCTCGGTGCGGTAGTTGTTGCGTTGCCCGAAGGTGACCGGAAGGCGAACCTGCCCAATTGGAACAGTGGAACCATCGGTGACTCCTGAGAAAGGCCTGGTCGGCTGAAGCTGGTCGTATGGCACTTGGAGATTGTCGAACGTCTCGACGGACAGGACGTTGAGTCCTGCTCCGCCATCGATGAGGGTCCTGGTGACCTTCACGTTGCTGATGACTGGGGAGCAAAGCATCGGGAGGACTCCGGCCGTTGCCGCACACTTGAGCTGGTCTGTGGAACTGAATGTGATCACGCACAAAGACCACCTGAGAGGGCGCGTGGCCTCAACCTTGGGACGGACTGCATTCACCTCGCAAGCAAACTGCTTGAAGATGCACTGTGAGGCTGGGGCCTGGGCGCCGCCCAAGATGCAAGCAATTGCACGCGGCTCTTGGAAGCCCCCAGCCCCATCGTCTTGGTGTTGGTCTTCATTCCTCCTCGGTGGAGGTGGCAGAGGAGGGAGGCCTGCGTTGCCGTGGGGACGGTCCTCATGAAGCTGGTCCCTCCAGCCTCCCTCGTGAGGCTGGTCCTGCCCGTGGTCCTCGCGAGGGCGGTCACGCCATCCCTGGCGAAGGCCACGGTCTTCCCATCGTCCACCGCCTCTTCCTCCTCCTCGGCCATAGCCCCTGTCGTGGCACTCTGGGCGTCGGCCGATTCGCCCATCTCGCACAGCTCTGAGCTCTTGACATTCATTGGTGTTGTTGGTGTGGAGGTCATGGTACACGCAGTACCATCCGCCCTTAGATGACTCAGGCTGATCCTTGCCTCGCTTGGTGTCCGGTTCCGCTGCTAGCATGGCAACCCCCTTGCGCTTCACGTCCTTGGCCTTGAGCTTCTTTTCTTCCGGGTCGGCTGCCGGGAGCTCGAGAAGGGAGAGACGCCCTTCCTCAGCCCTGGCGCACTTGGTCTCCAAGTTGAACAGCTCCAGGGATGTGCACAGGTCTTCATGGATTTCTAGCTCTTCCTTCATCTTGACGTCGCGCACGCCGTCGGAGAAGGTTGAGATGATGGCTTCTTCAGTCACTTTGGGGATCTTGAGGCGAGCGTAGTTGAAGCGCTGGATGTACTTCTGCAGGGTTTCTCCTGGCTGTTTCTTGATGCGGCGCAGGTCGCTCACGGCCGGTGGCCAGTCGCGGGTGCCTTGGAAGTTGGCGATGAAGCGGGTGCGCATCTCGCTCCAGGAGGAGATCGTGCCGGGCGCCAGGTTCAGGAGCCAGATGCGGGCGCCGTCCTTGAGCGCCATGGGGAACCAATTCGCCATGACGTTCTCGTCTCCATTGGCGGCTACGATGCCCAGCTCGTAGAGCTGCAGGAACTCCGCGGGGTCCGTTGTGCCATCGTAGCGGGGAGGGAGGTCAGGCTTGAACTTGCCTGGCCATGTGACACCGCGCAGCTCGGGGGTGAAGGCGAGGCAGCCCACCGTGGCCATCGGCGCCCCTTGCTGGTGCTGGACTCATTCTTGCGGGTCACCACGCGCCACCACTAGGAGCAGCGCGGGGCTTTGTCGTGGAGGCGCTGGGGCGCGATCTTGGCACGCCGGCATGGGATCTCCTGGCAGCTCGCTTCTTGTTGCGCAGGCGCCAGACATGGAGGGTCTCGCCCTGGTGCTGCGCGCCTTGGACCCAAGGCACCTTCTTGGGAAGGAGGCGGCGGAGGCGCCTCCTGATCCTCGCCCCCTGCACGGGACGGAGGGCGAGGCAGCAAGAGGGACCGCAAGGGGGAGCCCCCTGCGGCACGGACGAGCTCGGTGATGCGGGCGACCGAGTCCTTGTAGAGGTCGTCGACGGGGCGATAGTGCAGGAGCTCCCGCGCCAAGAGCAGTGAGGCGTGCGCATCCATGGGTGCACGACGGGCGTGGGATGACGAGCCAGCTGGAGTCAGCGACGTGGTGGCGATGCGGCCAGCCCGCCGCACCGAGGGGTGCTGGGACGAGGCCTGCTGCTCGTTCCCCGCCGGGCCGGTGGCGGCGTTGGCGGCGGGCGACGGGGAACGATGAGGGGGGCCGCCGACGAGCGCCGTCTGGGCGACGCGAGCGGCGTGAGCAGCCCGGCGCTCGGCGCGAGCCCGACGAGCGTCAGCCATGGACACGACGGAAGATCACACGCGAACAGTGGAAGGAAGATTCCGGTGCACCCCTACCTGGCGCGCCAAATGTCGGGTTTCGGGTTCCGGCAGACCCTTGAGGTTCGAACACTGGGGTGCACGCGGAGATCTCTCCCCTACCTATCTACGTCTGATCCTCTCGGGCGAACTAAGATGAAAATGATGAACAACACAAGAGACACGAGGTTTATACTGGTTCGGGCCACCGTTGTGGTGTAATGCCCTACTCCAGTGTGTGGTGTGGTGGATTGCCTCTGGGGTTGATGATGGACAGTACAAGGGATGAACAGCCTCACGAGAGGTGTTCTTGAGTTGGTGCGATGAACTCCTAGGGTGAGTTCATCGCCTCTTTCTCTCTCTCTGCTAGGGTTCTACCAGATCTCTCGATTTTCTTGGGGTGTCTAGATGTCTAGATGATCTCTCCGGGTCCTTCTCTACTCTGTGGTGGCTAGCTCTATTTATAGAGGCCCTGGACCTCTCCCCAAATAATGAGCGGGAAGGGCGCCAACAATTGGCCATTTCGAAGGGGAACATCTAGTACAAATTATCCTGACCAAAGGTGGTCTTCGGCTGCCAAAAGCACTGGCGATGACGCCGTCTTGGGCTCCACGGTGACCTCTGTCCTGCCGTCCGACAGGTCTTGGTCTCGTTGCACCGGAATTGTAATCTTTGCCTGATGCCTTGGCATGTGCTTGCCCCCTTTGCACCAAAGGGGAAACAAGGACACTGCGCAGGCCGGCGCCCGCCTGGTCTCGATCGTCATGGCTTGCGTCACGGGTTCCTCGCGAGGTACCCCTACCTTGATCTCTCCGCCTCCTTGCGAGCCTGCCTGATGAGGCTGCCTCTGAGGAAGCTTCCTGTCGTCCGCCCCGCGAGGCTTGGCCCCACGCGAGGGTCTTTGAGCTTGAGCTGATGAAGATGGGCCGCGCTGGGCCCCCGCTTGAGCCACGCCGCAGGCAGGCAAGTCTGGGGACCCCCGTTCCCAGAACGCCGACACCCTTGACAGTTCGCTCTGAATAAAACTCCTCCAGCAAGGCCCAACCTTGGTTTTACATTTTCCTAACAACCTATAACTTTTCCCTTGGGAGTAATTAACTCGAGGGTTATCTTTATTTTAACCCCCACCCCAGGCCAGTGCTTCTCTAAGTGTTGGTCCGAACTGAGTAGACTGCGGGGCCACCTCGAGGAAACTTGAGGGCTGGTTTTACTCATAGGATGTCTCATCCGATGTGCCTTGAGAACGAGATATGTGCAGCTCCTATTGGGATTTGTCAGCACATTTGGGCGGTCTTGCTGGTCTTGTTTTACCACTGTCGAAATGTCTTGTAACCGGGATTCTGAGTCTGATCGGGTTGTTCCGGGAGAAGGAATATCCTTCGTTGATCGTGTGAGCTTGTGATGGGCTAAGTTGGGACACCCCTGCAGGGTATAAACTTTCGAGAGCCGTGCCCATGGTTATGTGGCAGATGGGAATTTGTTAATATCCGGTTGTAGAGAACTTGACACTTGACTTAATTAAAATGTATCAACTGCGTGTGTAGCCGTGATGGTCTCTTTTCGGCGGATTCCGGGAAGTGAACATAGTTTGGGTTATGTATGAACGTAAGTAGTTTCAGGATCACTTCTTGGTCACTTCTAGCTTCTCGACCGTTGTGCTGCTTCTCTTCTCGCTCTTATTTGTGTATGTTAGTCACCATATTTGCTTAGCGCTTGCTGCAGCTCCACCTCATTACCTTATCCTACCCATAAGCTTAAATAGTCTTGATCTCGCGGGTGTGAGATTGCTGAGTCCTCGTGACTCACGGATACTTCCAAACAGCTGCAGGTGCCGATGATACCAGTGCAGGTGACGCAACCGAGCTCAAGTGGGAGCTCGATAAAGATCTTGATCATTGTTATGTGTCTTTTCCGGTTGATCAGTAGTGGTGCCCAGTTGGGATGATCGTGGGTCTAGCTTTTGGGGTTGTCTTCTTTTATTTTGGTTCCGTAGTCGGACCTTGATTGTACTATGGATGATATATGTTTAACTTGTTATTTGTGTGAAGTGGAGATTGTAAGCCAACTCTTTATCCCTTTCTTATTCAGTACATGGGATTGTGTGAAGATTACCCCTCTTGCGACAAAACCACCATGCGGTTATGCCTCTAAGTCATGCCTCGACACGTGGGAGATATAGCCGCATCATGGGCATTACAGATGTGAGGAGATTTGATATCAGTAAAATGGTGGTGATCCATGGTTGTGCGATCTAGGTAAACCTTGGTCAGAGGGTAATCACGAAGGCGTATCTCAACATTAAAGTGAGCAGCCAAACGAGTAGCGAAAATCCCACCATGTATTTTACCCTTGGACTTGTTAACATGAAGGTGACGTGCCACAATAGCTCCCAAGCTATAAGTGTTGTCATCCTCTAGTGCACGACGTAAAACAACAAAGTCTGGTGCACTGAGCGCACCTACCTTTCCTCTAGCAAGCAAACACTTTGCAACAAATAAAGCAAAATAATGCAAGGCAGGGAAGTGTATGCTTGTGGCAGTGACGGCCAACACCCCTCTCTCATCTCCCACTGTCAAAGTACAATAAAAGGACTCAAACTCTTCCAGCCTAGGCTCAACTAAAATCCCGTCAGAAGGGATCATCCATAAGTTACAAAATTCAGTAAGTGGTATCTCACGGGTTTCAGCATATAAATTAAACTGCACCTCAGGAGGATTATTCCTAGGAAAGAAATTAAAACTTTGAACAAAAGTGTTAGTGAGGAGATGACACTGTTCACATTCAGCTGCGATGAAGTCGGCGAGGCCGGCATTAGCACCATATTGTGTAAACTCTTGTAGGATTCCAGCCTCTTCCATGAACAGGTTATGCGGCCATTCGCACGGCCGTACTTCCGCCAACCTCCGGGGGTGGAGATCACTGTCAGACGACTCCCCAATAACTCCCTTGGAGTTCTTCTTGGAACCTAACTTCCTAAAGATATTCATGGTTTTCCTATGAAAAATAATTCTGAAATTTTTAGTCCACAAAATTTTCTCAACAAAACTTGACAAAAATGATACCAACTACTCATAGGGATACATACAGGCCATATCAAGCATTCAAACTACTTAGAACTCTAAGAATTCAACATGCAAGCTCATCTACAACAGCATCAATAGTAGCTAATTATTAAAAATATAAACAACTAAAACAAAAACTAATTGGACAAACGATGGAGTCACATACCAAGCAACAATTCCCTGAAACAGTTTCGGAAATAGAGCTTCGAGCAAAGAGATCAAAATCCGCGGCTTTGAGAGCAAGAACACGGGAGAGAGAGAGAGAGAGAGAGAGCAATGGAGAATTTTTTTCTAGAGGTGAGTGATAATGTGATGTAAAGAGATAAGTGAGGGGGCCCATGTGGGGACCACAACCCACCAGGGCAAGCCTAGGGGTCATGGCGCACCTAGGTGGGTTGTGCCCCACCTGGAGCACCACCCTCTGATGTTATTTGCACCAAAAATTCTTAAATATTCAGAAAAAATCATATTAAATTTTCAAGGCATTCTGAGAACTTTTATTTTTGGGTCATTTTTTATTGCACGGAAATTCAGAAAACAGATAAAACATGGTATTTTATTTTATTTAACTAATAAAAACAGAAAACAAAAGGTAGGGGCAGAAGGTAGTGCTTACTAAATTCATGAACTTCATACCTCTCAAAAATGATCCATTAATAAGGTTGATCAGGTCTTATTAACAACCACTTTCGATTAGCATGAAACCGAAGAACTTTCGTAAATCACTAAGTTACCTCAACGGGGATATGAATGTCCCCAAAAATAAGCATTTCATACTTCTTTTTCACAGTAGGATATGAAGGTAGTATTTGGAATCTTCCAATAGTGATTGTCGGAGACTTTTCAATAATATTAATACCATTCACTTGGAATTGTTTCTTAGGAAAGTGCACCGTATGCTTATTACCATTGATATGAAATGTGTCCTTGCTTTTATTGCAATCAATAACATTATTGAAGAAGGGTCTACCAAGGATAATCGACATATTGTCGTCCTCGGGCATCCAAAGTATAACAAACTCAGTCAAAGTAGTAACATTTGCAACCACAACATGCACATCCTCATAAATACCGATAGGTATGGCAGTTGACTTGTCAGCCATTTGTAATGATATTTCAGCAGGTGTGAGCTTATTCAAATGAAGTCTTTTATATAAATTGAAAGGCATAACACTAACACCAACTCCTAAATCACATAAAGTAGTTTTCGCATAGTTTCTTTTGATGGAGCAAGATATAGTTGGTATCCCCAGATCTCCACATTTTTAGGTACTCCATCCTTCAAAGTATAATTGGCAAGCATGGTGGAGATTTTAGCTTCCGGTATTTTTGTCTTATTGTTGATGATGTCTTTCATATACTTTGCATAAGGAGGCATTTTCAATATATCAGTCAAGCGAGTACGCAAAAAGACTGGCCACAGCATTTCAGCAAAGTGTTCAAATTCTTTATCATCTTTATTTTTAGTTGACTTAGGTGGAAAGGGCATAGGTTTTTGAACCCACGGTTCTCTTTCTTTACCGTGTTTTCCAGCCACAAAGTCTCTTTTATCATATCTTTTGTTCTTAGGTTGTGGGTTATCAAGATCAACTGGTGGTTCTATCTCAACATCATTGACTGGTTCATTACTATTTGTTTGAGTATTTTCATGAACCTCATCATTATCATTTTCATAAGCTAAGTGTTCATTACCACACTGAGTTTCAGCATCAGAGATAGAAACTTCATTATCATTATCAGGAGGTTTTTCTACTTCAGGTTCACTAGAAGCATGTGAAGTCCTATCATTTTTCTTCTTATTTTTCTTTTTTGAAGGACTAGGTGCACTAGTGTTAGCTCTTTGAGAGTCTTGTTCAATTCCTTTTGGGTGTCCCTCGGGATAAAGTGGTTCCTGAGTCAATTTACCTCCTCTAGTTGCAACTCTAATAGCAAAGTATTGTATATTATTATTCATTTCATCTAGCAACTCTCTTTGAGATTCAGCAACTTGTTCTAACTGGGTTTGTACCATAGAAGCATGTTTTCCAACACCTCTAACATCATTTGAGATTCTAAATAACAAGTCACTCAAGCGAGCAATCATATCAGAATTGTATTTCAATTGTTTCATAACATTTGCATTGAAGTGATTTTGTTTTCTAATGTAGTTTTCAAACTCATAAAGGCATTGGCTAGGGTGCATATTGTGAGGATTGTCATTATCATTGAATTTCATAAGAGAATTTACCTCTACCACCTTAGGCAGTGGTGGTGTATTAATCCCATGTATTTCTTCAATAGGAGGTAAAATTTTAACATCCTCAGCTTTAATACCTTTTTCCTTCATTGATTTCTTTGCCTCTTGCATATCTTCAAGGCTGAGATATAATATACCGCTCTTCTTCAGATTGGGTTTAGGCGGTGGTTCAGGGAGAGTCCAATCATCATAATTTTGCAATATGTTATTTAATAATTCTTCAGCTTGCCCGACAGTTCGTTCCATGAAAACACAACCAGCACAACTATCTAGGAAATCCCTAGAAGCATTAGTTAGTCCATTATAGAAGATATCAAGTATTTCATTTTTCTTAAGAGGATGATCAGGCAAAGAATTGAGTAACTCGCAAAGCCTCCCCCAAGCTTGTGGGAGACTCGCTTCTTTAATTTGCAAAGTTAAATATTTCCTCTAAATCAGCTTGTTTCTTATCAGCAGGGAAATATTTTTAAGAGAAGTAATAAATCATATCCTAGGGACTACGCACACAACCAGGAGCAAGAGTATTTTACCAAGCTTCTGCATCACCCTTTAATGAGAGAGGAAATAATTTGAGAATAAAGTAATAATGAGTCTTCTCATCATGAGAAAAAAGGGTGGCTATGTCATTCAACTTAGTAAGATGTGCCACAACAGTTTCAGTTTCATAACCATGGAAAGGATCAAATTCAACCAAAGTAATTAACTCTGGGTCGACAGAGAATTCATAATCCTTATCATCAATAAAGATTGGTGAAGTAGCAAACTTAGGATCATATTTCATTCTAGCATTCAGAGATTTTTCTTTATACTTGCACAATAATTTCTCTAGATCATATCTATCCTTACAAGCAAGAATATCTCTAATTGTATCCTCATTCATAACATAACCTTCCGGTACCTTAGGCAATTCATATCTAGGAAGGCTAGTTCTAGCAGGTGTTTCATAGTTTCAGATTCAAGCTCATCATCAGATTCAACAACATCATTTGTCTTACTCTTGCAATTTGTTCATCAAGAAAATCACAAAGTGGCACATCATCATCAAGAAAGGTACTAGCATTGTCATAATTATCATTCATAGCAGAAGCAGCATCATCAATAACTTGCGACATATCAGGACTAATAACATGTGGTGGTGTTGCAAGTTTATTTATAACAGAAGGTGAATCTAAAGTAGAACTGGATGGCAGTTCCTTACCTCCCCTCGTCTTAGAGTGATAAACCTTAGTCTTAGCATCTTTCAAATTCTTCATAGTGATAAATTGATAATAATCCCAAGTGACTCAACAAATATAGTTATGATCCCCGGCAATGGCGCCAGAAAAAGGTCTTGATAACCCACAAGTATAGGGGATCGCAACAGTTTTCGAGGGTAGAGTATTCAACCCAAATTTATAGATTCGACACAAGGGGAGCCAAATTATATTTGAAGGTATTAGCAGCTGAGTTGTCAATTCAACCACACCTGGAGATTAATTATCTGCAGCAACATGATCAGTAGCAAAGTAATATGATAGTTTTGATAGTAGTGACAATAGCAATGGTAATGGTAACAATGATAGCAATAATTTTGTAGCCAATGCAACAGTGACGATAGCAGTAGTAACTTAGCGAGAACAATATAAGATAAATTTGTAGGCATTGGATCGGTGACTTGTTGGATGATGTTCATCATGTGACAATCATAACCTAGGGCGATACGGCACTAGCTCCAGTTCATCAACATAATCCAGGCATGTATTTCGTAAATAGTCATACATGCTTATGGAAAGAACTTGCATGACATCTTTTATCCTACCCTCCCGTGGCAGCAGGGTCCAATTGGAAACTAAGGGATATTAAGGCATCCTTTTAATAGAGAACCGGAACAAAGCATTAACACACGGTGAATACATGAACTCCTCAAACTACGGTCATCACCGGGAGTGGTCCCGACTATTGTCACTCCAGGGTTGCCGGATCATAAGACGTAGTAGGTGACTATAACTTGCAAGATCGGATCTAGAACATGGATATAATGGTGATAACGTAAACAGTTCAGATCTGAAATCATGGCACCCGGGCCCAAAGTTACAAGCATTAAGCATAGCAAAGTCATAGCAACATCAATCTTAGAACATAGTGGATACTAGGGATCAAGCCCTAACAAAACTAACTAGATTACATGATGAATCTCATCCAACTCCTCACCGACTAGCGAGCCTATGAACAAATAACTCACTCTCGTTGGGGAGCATCATGGAATTGGCGATGGAGTAGGATTGGTGATGACGAATAACAAAGATCCCCCTCTCCGGAGCCCCAAACGGACTCCAAATCTGGCCTCCCAATGAAGAACAGGAGGTGATGGCTTCTCCATCTCGTGGATCGCAATAATTATTTCTCCCTAATTTTTCTCAAAATATGCGATTTTATAGCATCAGGGTTGAGGTCCGCGGGGCCACCAGGTGGGGACAACCCACCTGGGCGCGCCAAGAGGGGGGCGCCCTGGTGGATTGTGCGCACCCAGGTGCCCCCCTCTGGTGGATCTTAGATCTAGAAATTCTCTTTATTGAAATAAATATCCTCGCAAAGTTTCGTTCCATTCTGAGAACTTTTATTTTTGCACAAAAACAACACCATGATAGTTCAGCTAAAAAAGTGTCAGTCCGGGGTTAGTTTCATTCAAATCATGCAAATTGGAGTCCAAAACAAGAGGAAAAGCGTTAGCAAAAGTAGATATGTTGGAGATGTATCAGTCGTCATTCTGCTCCTCACCGCGACACGTCGAGGTGGATGCATCGGCATTCCCAGTCTTGCTAGCACATGCACTAGAGGACGCGTCGGCTCCCCACTACAAGGAGAACGCTGCGCCACCCGCCGAGACCCCCATCCTTGAGGAGCTTTGTAAAGAAATGGATGTCGCCTTGTGGGAGGCTTTACCTCTGGCAGAGTGTGCCAAAATAGAGGTGGAGAAGAAGGCCAAGGAAGATAAGCGTCGCGAGGCATCCTGCCTGGCAGGCCTATGTCGCATTCGAGAGAGTCAGGCAATTGGCACTTTGGCAGAAGGCTCGTGCGAGGGCCGTCATGGTAGCGGAGGACGCCTGTGCCAAAGCCCTGAGTGCAGTCAGGCCCACGCACCTCATCTATATGCTTGGCGGTACGTGGACCAGGTGCACGCTTCCAGTGAGGAGGAGTACCTGTTGGCGCCGGATCACCATACCGGTGAGATTGTGCTCGCCCGCAGGCATGCCACCAATCAGCACCTTGCGAGTTGCGAGGCTGAGAAAGAGGAGTTGTGTCAGCGTGCTGGGAAACGGCCGTGCACCAAGGCACTCATGGCGCGCCGCAAGCGCTCCTGCGAGCATCGTGGCTTTTATTAGGAATAATTTAGTTTCGTAAGGCGATCTCATTAGTTTTGGGACGCAAATGATAAATCCCGAATGTTCGGGAATTATTAGCATCCTTAATTAAGTATGTAAAATGAAAAGTTTGGAACCTTGTGTATCCCTATGCATTTTGTAAGTATGTGCATATAGCACAAACTTTACTATATACTATCACACTACACGTCTCTCTCTATATATATGCTTGCAGACTGTGTTACTACTATTACTTATGTACGTGCAAATGCACATTTTAACATTATGATGCGGTTTTTGTGAAAGTAGAAAAACAACACTAGTCAAGCTTGTGAAACGATTCAATGCAAAACAAATGCAAAAATGCTCATTTGATTGTTTATTTTTAGCTTCCTTCTCTATCGTACTTTGTATGGAGTATCTCACTGGTCGGGAAGGCATGAAAATTCCCAAACCACTTCCTACACCCTGTATCGAATTTTTTGCCTAACAAGTTGTGCCATGCAATTGGAATTCCAACTTGAGTACTACTACTAGGAGTACCAGGGGCCAGTTCTTTTAGGCTTCTAGATTAGGCTAGTCATAGTGGGGGTAACTTAGGTAGTAACTCAACACATCCCAAGATAATTTTGCTTATGTGGCAAGTATTTAATGAGGAAAGAGGTGCTTGTGGTAACATAATATGTTACTGTAACATAGCGCTTACCGAGACAAAATGAGTCTATGAGCTAATAAATGAAGCCATCTATGACACTACTAGTATATTACTTTGCACTATGGAGATAGTAACTTAGACTAGTGTCATATGTATGACACTAGTATAAGTTACTCCCCACTATGACCAGCCTTAGTAATCCCATAACTACTACTCCATCCTTTACGGTTTATAGGACTCAATTCAAAAATCTCACCAACCAAGGTAGATGGTGAGTGGTGGAATACTTTTTGTAGTTTGAAAAAGCACCCAATTAATGCTCTTGTTTTCCTCAAAAAATTATGTTTACCAATGCATTAATTGCTATGCTTGCATGCATAAAGTACATGCATTGGTCAATTTTCTCTTAATACTTGCATGCAATGATTTAATGCACCTTGGAATCTGAACTTGTGATGGGGAACAACCAAATTGAGCCTTATAAAATGGAAAAACTAAAATTTCGAGATAAGCCCTATAAACCGGAAAGGAGGGAGTACCTCCGCCCTGGTTTATTGGTCCCCATTGTAATCTGTGTCAAATTTTGACCATAAATTTAACTAATGAAATGTTTATGCATGTCACATGCACCAACATTTTATCAGTTAAATCTTTGGTGAAAATTTAGCACAAATTACAATGGTGATGAATAAACCAGGACGGAGGTACTAGTAGTTTAGAAGCCCAAATAAATGAGTGAGGCGCCTTATGTTACTCTCCACTGTGACTAGTCTTATGGGAAAAGTTGAGACGGCTTATTTTTTAAGCCGCCAAAAGAACTGGCCCTAGGAGTAGTAGCTAGGGATACTAGGAGTAGTAGCTAGGGATAGTAGGAGTAGTAGCTAGGGATAATAGGAGTAGTAGCTAGGGATCGAGTGTGCGAGATGAACCGGAGAAAGTAAATGCAGAGAGATGAAATGCAAAAAAGACGGAGGGATGTGATGGTTGCTTGTCCGTTTATTTTACCAGAACACTTATTACTGGGAGTGGTGGGGTTTTGTGATATGACGGCTTTACTGCTGCACCATGAGCGGGGTGAGACTCCCATGCAGCGCCGCCCTCTACACTTGTACTATATCGGTCGTGGTTTATTAGTCCCCCATTGAATTTGACTGAAGATTTAAGTGACAAAATGTTAGTGCATGTCAACAAAAACTATATCGTTGGATTCGTATTTGAATATAGTTTTCAATGATACAATTTTTTGTGACATGCATGAGCATTTATCGTACTATATATAATGTTAGTTAAATTTATGGTCGTACTAATATATAGTAAGGTGCCCGTGCATTGCATGGAACAGTGAAATGCATTGATTGGGGAGTTGTTTATTTTGACAAAGGATGTGGGGGTCATCTCATATGTAACGAGTATCGATAGGTTTCTTCGGATATAATTTCTTCCCTGGAGCTCACAAACATCCAAGTGAAATATATAAAACATTATCTTTTGCAAACAAAAGTGTTCAGCTGTTCAATCTGCATCCAAAACTTGTGAAGAAATAACACTTATTATGCTTTGCAAGAAATGATTTTAAGAATTAGTTTTTGAGTATCGATTGTTATACATGTTGGCTACAGATGACATGGCACTTTCTTATAGACAATAGTTGGCTATAGTATAAACTATTAACCATGCTCTTATACACCTAGACGGAGGGATTAAATTAGGATGACTTGGAATGGGGCAGCGGAGATGTAAGAAATGGTTCATCATAAGTCTTTCACCAGTACTGTAGTAAAAATTCTGAGTTAATCTCATAAATGGCAAGCGAGAACTCTAATGGAGCAAAAACATACATGGAAGATTCTAGACTAAACCATAAATGGATACACTTTTATTCAAGCGCAATACTCTAATAGAGCAAGATCATGCATGGAAGGTTCTATACTATATAAATAAGAAGTCTCCACATGTTTAGACAGCGGATTACACTGAGCGAAGAATAATGATCAACATTTAACTTGGTAATGCATATGTCCAGGTGAACCTCCTTGGAGTCCCCGTGCACCATATTGGGGTGAAAATCATACCATGGGTCTTCCGTGTCCACTTCGCCGGGAAGGGAGCAGCTCGACACAGTCCCAGTCAGCGTCATGGAGTCGGAGTGGGTGCCCACATACCTCTGAGGGGCAGTAATAGTGAGCACGCACCCGTACACCAACCTTGTGTCAGCATCAGTGGCGTTGCCCCTGACGCACACTACAGAGGTGGGGCGGTGGCCTGCACGGGCCTTGCCAGTGCCCACGACCAAGAGTAAGACGCTGTCGTCCTCCTCCGCGACTAGCAGGAGGCGGTGATCCTCTAGCGACTCCGGCATGGCGAATGGATAGCACATCTCGTACTTGATGTTCACTGCTGCGGACCAGTAGTGTTCGACAGACGGTACCGTGAGGTGATGCACAATGCTCAACGTCGAGCCTCAAACGGCGACGTGCACTCATAGTAGTAGCAGGGCGCATGCGCGCATTTGGAACTATGCTCCACCAGCGAGTGCTGGTCGATGTACCTCTCGAGCCGAAACTCTTGTAGACATGGGGCAACTTGGAGGCATCGACTAGGCCGTCCATGAAACGGGAGTGGCTGTAGGGGAGTTGCGCCAGGTGAATATATGAGCAAGTTACTACGAGATTTAATCGGAATAAGCACAAAATAAATCATGACGGCTATAATAGATTAAAATAATCATGTGGATTAGCATAGTAGATGAACAGATTGAATCTAGGACACAGACTAGGAACATGAATTCTACCACGATTTCAAACAGGAAGGAGAGGAACACATACAGTGCAACGGAAGCAGAACCATTGGCGTTGAGGTTGTCACCCATGTCGTTGAGGAAGAGGTTGCCGAGGTCGACGAAGAAGCCATCATCGGTGAAGTCATCGCTGCCAGCAATCACGCAAGTGCGCTCCCAAAATTCCAATAGCGCCCGCCGAATGGAGCGCATGAAGGAGTGGCTGTAGGGGACGTTGCGGCCGCCGAATGGAGCGCAGGAGTAGCACACGAAACAGTACATGGTGCTCCTCCCTAGTCTCTATCTCTACTCTTATCTCTATATCTACTCTTATAAAAAACCGAGTTGGTGATGATGGTGTGCCTGCCATCTTGTAATATAATCCTTCTGATCAATATCTGACGGATAGAGAGCAAACTATGACAATTTTGCAAAATATACCTGCACCTCTCTCCACATTTGTAGATAAGACCTTGCCTCGTTCATCCTTATCTCCCACAACCTCATTGTCGAGCAATTAAAAAAGGAAGTCTCTAGAACAATCTGGCATGGTTGCCGCTGCCGACGCCGTCCATCCCCATGCCTCCGCCCAGTCCGACCACCAGTCACCACCACGCCCCACTCCTCCACACCTTATCTCCCATCTTTCTCGAGATATAATTTTTCGATGAAATTCCCGAGATACCATTTTTCCAATAAAATTCTCGAGATATCATTAGTTTTACACATGGGATTACTCCTGCATGGGTCAATCACAACAGGTGTTTTGTAAAAAATGCATCTTGATGTTCCATGCAATGCACGGGCATCTTGCTAGTTTTCTGCATATAATTCCAAACAGCATGTAGACACAATCTTTGACCATTTTACAACTATGTTAGTATCATTGTTAGTGGTCAGCCGGTGCATGTTATAGCCCCCGATGTTTTAACCCTTTTTAGTAATGATATCTAATGATTGTTCACCAAGAGCTCAATCCTGGCGAATCCCATGTAACCATCAGATTTCCATCCGACGGTGGCCTATTTTTAAGCCGTAGTATTTGACAAAACCGCCACCCTTACACACGTACTGTAACTGCGTCACGGGCATTTGCAACTGCCATGTCTCCCAGTGAACGTTTGCTGGGGATTGGAGTTAGCACCGACGGCGGTTCGTAGTCGTTCCACGCTCAGGTATTGAAGTTTGTAACTATTTCAGATTAGAATATACTACTCCTCTGGTGCTAGTAGTAGAGCAGAGTCCTACTCCACTACTCTATATGCAAACTAGGGCATAGTAGTAGGTACTGTAGGGAGTACTAGTACTATAATCACTCAAGCAAGTTGTCTGGCATCGATATGACCCTACACTGCTAGTATGTGTATCGTAAGTCAAGCGGCGTGTTGTAGTCATCATCACATGTGCACTTCCCGTAGCACATATTTTCTTCTCCATCTTTGTCCGCACATAATCATCCAATCTTCCATCCCAACTAAGGCACCTCCCCCTCTTCCAAAACCCAAGCACTAACAATGGCAGAACCGAGCAGTGTCTGCCGAAAGAGTGGCTGGAATTCGCTCCCCACAAAGGTAATCAAGCTCATTGTTTCAGATGTGGACAATCTCAGTACCATGCCGCTCTCTACGTGCTCATCGGGGTTGTACTGTTTAGTCAAAGCTGACAGGACGAAGCTTTCTAAGCTAGCTCCTTACTTGCTGATGCCGCCTGATCTTCAAAAACGGAGTGTCATGCAACATAATGATTGTAGGGTGGAGAGCATCAACCCCCTTGACTGTGATCTAATCCCTGTCACCCTCAACTACATTAACGGTATGTACTGGGTCCGCATGAACACGTCTTGGATGGTGCTCATCGATGATCACGGCAGCTGGATGCTCATGGAGGTCTACACCCGGTGATTGGTCCCCCTTCCTTCGATTAACGCTGCACTGCTTTGGCACAGCGGCCCAGAATACTTAGAATCTTACAGTAGCCAACATGATACCAAGTTTGATTTGCTCAAGGTTGTAATCTGCCAAGTGCCCACAAGATCTGCGAATTTATAAAGACTTTAGGATAATTGCGTTCTTCAAATGCGGTCTCGCCTATTTGAAAGGTCACTGATACGTCTCCAACGTATCTACTTTCCTGATGCTTTTCATCTTGTTTTGGACTCTAATTTGCATGATTTGAATGACACTAACCCCGGACAGACGCTATTTTAAGCAGAACTACAATGGTGTTGTTTTTGTGTAGAAATAAAACTTCTTGGAATGGAACTGAAACTTTGCGAAGAATTTTTATATCAATAAAGAGAATTTCTGGAGCCAAGATCCACCGGAGGGGGGCACCTGGGTGGGCACAACCCACTAGCCCCCCCCCCCTCCTAGCACACCCAGGTGGGTTGTCCCCACCAGGTGGCCCCGCAAATCTCAACCCTGATACTATAAAATCACATATTTGGAGAAAAAATCAGGGAGAAAGAATTATCGCGATCCACGAGACGGAGCCGCCATCACCTCTTGTTCTTCATCGGGAGGCCAGATTCGGAGTCCGTTTGGGGCTCCGGAGAGGGGGGTCTTCGTTCTTCGTCATCACCAACCCTTCTCCATCGCCAATTCCATGATGCTCCCCAGCGAGAGTGAGTAATTCCTTCATAGGCTCGCTGGTCGGTGAGGAGTTGGATGATATCCATCATGTAATCTAGTTAGTTTTGTTTGGGCTTGATCCCTAGTATCCACTATGTTCTAAGATTGATGTTGCTATGACTTTGCTATGCTTAATGCTTGTCACTTTGAGCCGGGTGCCATGATTTTAGATCTGAACCATTTATGTTATCACCATTATATCAATGACTAGATCCAATCTTGCAAGTTATTGTCACCTACTACGTGTTATGATCCACCAACCACGGAGTGACAATAGTCGAGACCACTCCCGGTGATGATTGTAGTATGAGGAGTTCATGTATTCATCATGTTTTAATGCTTTGTTCCAGTCATCTATTAAAAGGAGGCCTTAATATGCCTTAGTTTCCAATTAGACCCCGCTACCACGAGAGGGTAGGACAAAAGATGCCATGCAAGTTCTTTCCATAAGCACGTATGACTATTTACGAAATACATGCCTACATTATATTGATGAACTGGAGCTAGTGTCGTATCGCCCTAGGTTATGACTGTCATATGATGAATATCATCCAACAAGTCACCGATCCAATGCCTACGAATTTATCTTATATTGTTCTGCTAAGTTACTACTACTATCGTTACTATTGCACTTGCTACAAAATTACTGCTATCACTGTTATCGTTACCATTGCTACTATCACTACTATCAAAACTATCGCATTACTTTGCTACTGATTAGGTTGTTGTGGATAATTAATCTCCAGGTGTGGTTGAATTGACAACTCAACTGCTAATACCTTCAAATATTCTTTGGCTCCTTTTGTGTCGAATCTTTAAATTTGGGTTGAATACTCTACCCTCGAAAACTGTTGTGATCCCCTATTCTTGTGGGTTATCAAGACCTTTTTTGGCACCGCTGCTGGGGAGCATAGCTATATTTCTTGAGTAACTTGGGATTATTATCAATTTATCACTATGAAGAATCTAAAGGTTGCTAAGACTAAGATTTATCCCTCTAAGACGAGGGGAGGTAAGGAACTGCCATACAGTACTACTTTAGAGTCACCTTCTGTTATAAGTAAACATGCAACACCACCACATGCTATTAATCCTGACATGTCGCGAGTTATTGATGATGCTACTTCTGCTATGAATGATAATTATGATGATGCTAGTACCTTGCTTGACGACGATGATGTGCCACTTGGTGATTTTATTGATGAACAAATTGCTAGAGTAAGACAAATGATGTTGTTGAATCGGATGATGAGCTTGAATCTGAAACTCTTGAAACATCTGCTAGAACTAGCCTTCCTAGATATGAATTGCCTTAGGTACCGGAAGGTTATGTTATGAATGAGGAGATAACTAGAGATATTCTTGCTTGTAAGGATAGAGATGATCTAGAAAAATTACTATGCAAGTATAAACAAAAATCTCTAAATGTTAGAATGAAATATGATCCTAAGTTTGCTACTTCACCAATCTTTATTGATGGTAAGGATTATGAATTCTTTGTCGACCCAGAGTTAATTACTTTGGTTGAATATGATCCTATCCATGGCTATGAAACCTAAACTGTTGTGGCACATCTTACTAAGTTGACTGACATAGCCACCCTTTTTACTCGTGATGAGAAGACTCGTTATTACTTTATTCTCAAATTATTTTTGCTCTCATTAAAGGGTGATGCTAAAGCTTGGTACAATACTCTTGCTCCTGGTTGTGTGCGTAGTCCCCAGGATATGATTTGTTACTTCTTTGAAGAATATTTCTCTGCTCATAAGAAACAAGCTGCTTTATAGGAAATATTTAATTTTGTGCAAATTAAAGAAGAGAGTCTGCCACAAGCTTGGGGGAGGCTTTGCCATTTACTTAATGCTTTGCCTAATCATCCTCTTAAAATGAAATACTTGATATCTTCTATAATGGACTAACCGATGCTTCTAGGGATTTCCTAGATAGTTGTGCTGGTTGTGTGTTGAGGGAATGAACTGTTGGGCAAGCTGAAGAATTATTGAATAACATATTGCAAAATTATGATGATTGGACTCTCCCTGAACCACCGCCTAAACCCAATCCAAAGAAAAGGGGTATATTATATCTCAGTCCTGAAATATGCAAGAGGCAAAGAAATCCATAAAGGAAAACGGTATTAAAGCTGAGGATGTTAAAAATTTACCTCCTATTAAAGAAATACATGTTCTTAATACACCACCACTGCCTAAGGTGGTAGAGGTAAATTCTCTTATGAAATTCAATGATAATGGCAATCCTCACAATATGCACCCTAGCCAATGCCTTTATGAGTCTGAAAACTACATTAGAAAACAAAATCACTTCAATGCAAATGTTATGAAACAACTGAAATACAATTCTGATATGATTGCTCACTTGAGTGACTTGTTATTTAGAATCTCAAATGATGTTAGAGCTGTTAGAAAGCATGATTCTATGGTACAAACCCAATTAGAACAAGTTGCTAAATCTCAAAGAGAGTTGCTAAATGAAATGAATAATAATATACAAGACTTTGCTGTTAGAGTTGCAACTACAGGAGGTAAAATGACTCAGGAACCACTTTATCCTGAGGGACACCCAAAAAGAATTGAACAAGACTCTCAAGGATCTAACACTAATGCACCTAGTCCTTCTAAAAAGAAAAAGAAGAAGAAAAATGATAGGACTTCAGATGCTTCTAGTGAACCTGAAGTAGAAAAACCTCCTGATAATGATAATGAAGTTTCTATCTCTGATGTTGAAACTCGGTCTGGTAATGAACACTTACCTTCTGATAATGAAAATGATAATGCTGAGGTTCATGAAAATACTCAAACATATAGTAATGAATCAGACAATGATGTTGAGATAGAACCACCCGTTGATCTTGATAACCCACAACCTAAGAATAAAAGATATGATAAAAGAGACTTTGTGGATAGAAAACACGATAAAGAAAGAGAACCGTGGGTTCAAAAACCCTATGCCCTTTCTACCTAAGTTAACTAAAAACAAAGATGATGAAGAATTTGAAGGCTTTGCTAAAATGCTGAGGCCAGTCTTTTTGCGTACTCGCTTGACTGATATCTTGAAAATGCCTCCTTATGCAAAGTATATGAAAGACATCATCACCAATAAGAGAAAAATACCATAAGCTAAAATCTCCACCATATTCGCTAATTATACTTTTAAGTATGGAGTACCTAAAAAACTTGGAGATCCAGGGATACCAAATATACCTTGCTCCATCAAAATAAATTATGTGAAAACTTCTTTATGTGATTTAGGAGTTCGTGTTAGTATTATGCCTTTATCTTTATATAAAAGACATGATTTTAATAAACTCACACCTACTGAAATATCTTTGCAAATGGCTGACAAATCAACTGCCATACCTATTGGTATTTGTGAGGATGTGCCCTTTGTTGTTGCTAATGTTACTATTTTGACTAACTTTGTTATACTTGAGATGCCCGAGGATGACAACATGTCGATTATCCTTGGTAGACCCTTCTTGAATACTGCAGGGGCTGTTATTGATTTCAATAAAACCAAGGGCACATTTCTTATCAATGGTAATGAGCATACGGTGCACTTTTCAAAAAAACAATTCCAAGTGAATGGTATTAATGTTATTGAAAAGTCTATGACAATCACTATTGGAAGTTTTCAAATACCTCTACCTACTGCCAAAAATAAATATGACATGCTTATTGTTGGAGACATTCATATCCTCGTTGAGGTAACTTCATGATTTATGAAAGTCCTTCAATATCATGCTAATCGAAAGTGATTGTTAATAAGACCTGATCAACCTTATTAATGGATCATTTTTGAGAGGTATGAAGTTGATCAATTTAGTGAGCACTACCTTCGGTCCCTATCTTTTGTTTTTTGTTTTTATTAGTTAAATAAAATAAAATGCCATGTTCTATCTGTTTTCTGAATTTCTCGTGCAATAAAAAATGACCTAAAAATAAAAGTTGTCAGAATGCTCTGAAAATTTAATACAATTGTTTTCTAAATATTTAAGAAATTTTGGTGCAAATAATATCAGAGGGAGGTGCACCAGGTGGGCACAACCCACCTGGGCGCGCCAGGACCCCCAGGCGCACCCTGGTGGGTTGTGGTCCCCACATGGGCCCCCTCACTTATCTCTTTACACCACATCATCACTCACCTCCAGAAAAAAAATTCTCCATTGCTCTCTCTCTCTCTCTCTCTCTCTCTCTCTCGTGTTCTTGCTCTCAAACCCGTGGATTTCGATCTCTTTGCTTGAAGCTCCATTTTCAAAACTGTTTTCGAGGATTGTTGCTTGGTATGTGACTCCACCATTTGTCCAATTAGTTTTTGTTTTAGTTGTTTATATTTTGAATAATTAGATACTCTTGGTGCTGCTGTAGATGAGCTTGCATGTTGAATTCTTAGAGTTCTAAGTAGTTTGAATGCTTGCTATGGCCTCTATGTATCCCTATGAGTAGTTGGTATCATTTTTGTGAAGTTTTGTTGAGAAAATTTGGTGGACTAAAAATTTCAGAATTTTTGTTCATAGGAAAAACATGAATATCTTTAGGAAGTTTGGTTCCAAGAAGAACTCCAAGGGAGTTATTGGGGAGTCGTCTGACAGTCATCTCCACCCCCGAAGGTTGGCGGAAGTATGGCCGTGTGAATGGCCGCATACCCCGTTCATGGAAGAGGCTGGAATCCTGCAAGAGTTTACACAATATGCCGCTAATGTCGGCCTCACCGACTTCACCGCTGCTTAATGTGAACAGTATCATCTCCTCACAAACACCTTTGTTCAAAGTTTAAATTCCGTTCCTAGGAATAATCTCCTGAGGTGCAGTTTAATTTATATGTCGAAACCCGTCAGATACCACTTACTGAATTTTGTAACTTATGCATGATCCCTTATGACGGGAGTTTAGTTGATCCTAGGCCAGCAAAGTTTGAGACCTTTTATCGTACTTTGACAATGCGAGATGAGAGAGGGGTGTCAGCCGTCACTGCCACTAGCATACACTTTCCTGCCTTGCATTATTTTGCTTTATTTGTTGCTAAGTGTTTGCTTGGTAGAGAAAAGGTAGGTGCGCTCAGTGCACCCGACTTTGCTATTTTATGTCGTGCACTAGAGGGCGACAACACTTATAGCTTGGGAGATATTGTCTCATGCCGCCTTCACGTTAATAAATCCAAGGGTAAAATACATGGTGGTATTTTCGCTACTCGTTTGGCAGATCACTTTAATGTTGAGATACGCCTTCATGAATACCCTCTGACCAAGGTTTACCTAGATCACGCAGCCATGGATCACCATCATTTTACTGAAAGCGAATCTCCTAACATCCCTATTCCATATAACCTGGTTTTTAGTGTGAAGACTCGTGATATTATTCCATTGCCTGCTCCTACTTTGTTTGATCCTATTGCTAGGGGGATATAGGATTATGCCTATGAACATCGGAACGATCAGGCTGCACCAGAGGAGGAGCCTCAGCAGTGGGATGCATGGACGCCCGCTCCTCAGCACCTCGACTACTATCCAGGCTACTGATCGGTTACCAAGCTAGGCCAAAAGCCTAAGCTTGGGGGAGTACGTGTTTCTCACCGACATTACATTCATTTTCACACATCTCATTCTAGTTGTCGGTGTTCACACTTTTTCATTGTATCATCCATGCTTAATTTTATTTTCTTGCTTTCTTCTTGTGTGTTTGAAAAACCTTAGGAAAACCAAAAAAATAGTTTAGTTAATTTACTTTCTATGTATGCTTAGCTGTAGCACTAAAAAGAAAACCCAAAAATATTTCCTTGTTCTTCTTTTGCTTGTTGGGAGTTTCCCGTGTAAATAGTTTTTCTCGTTTTTGCTTTTCCCTTTTAATTGCTTGTTCAAGAAAACCAAAAAACTCCAAAAATATTTCATTTTGTTTCTTCAAATTTCTTTTGTTTTTATTTGAGTCTTACCAAGGAGAAGACCACGATGAAAATGTTGAGTGGCTCTCATTTGAATAATTGTTGATCTAATAAAGAGCCTATTTTACCTTGTCTTCTCCTGTTGAATAAAATGTTTGCAGATTCCTGCTTAGTCCATGGCACTCTTGCACTATTATTATTTTCACATCGTTCGGTCGTGCAAGTGAAAGGCAATAATGACGATATTCGATGAACTGGCCGTGGCAGAGAGAAACTGGTATGAACTCAACTTGTTCTGTTTTTGTAAAGGGCCATTTACATTTGTGCCCCTAACTAGAACCCACTACTCAGATTTGCCCCTAATTTTGAAGTATGCTCAAATTTCCCTCCCGCCGTTAGTTGCACTAATAAAAATGCCCTTCCGTGCCGTTACCGTCCAGTCAAAGAGCTTTGACCGTTTTCTAGGCGTTTGCTGGACATTTTTGCCCCTCTCTCCATGTGTCACTTACAAGTGGGACCTAGTGGAAAAAACATATCTACCCTCTCACTCACTTACATGTGGGCCCATAGAAGAATAAAAGTAAAAAAGCTCTCTTTCACTTACATGTGGACCCCACATGTAAGTGTCTTGTTATTTTTTTAAATGATTTAGCAGTTTTGTTAACTGTTAGGGCCCATGAATTAGTCACACTAATAAGCATATTGTAGCAGGTAGGATTTGGGCTAAAATAATTAATGGGACCCACATGTCATTGAAAGCCCACTATCCTAATCTCGCCACCGATGTTAAGCCGTCGGCGAGCCATAGCAGAGGGCATGGAGCTCTGTCCGGTGACCAAAATGGCAGGTAATATCGTCATACGTGTGCCTGGGCTCGCTTTGCGTCATATGGAAGTGGTAGGGCGAGAAGGGACGGCTGGAGTGTCGGCTATGGGTGAGGCCAGCGGCGGCGCCGGTCAAAGCTTGATGGCAGAGGGGCTAGTAGGCACGGGGAAGAGGGGATAGAGGCGCATTGGAATGAGGGCATCACCGCAAGCATTCCAGGGTGGAAGAAGGGGCTGGCGAAGGCCGATAGTGAGCCCCTGGACCTCGTCTGCGACCGCCGGAGCGAGGCGTCGTGGGGAGGGGGCTAGTAAAAGAGGAGCTCATCGGTGAGGTGTCTAGAAGACTCACGACAACGAATGGATCTCTATGACTGTAAGGGAGCGTCGGGGGATCTCGGACGATGATGAATCGAAGATGACGGCCAGCGGGCAGATGCGGCGAAGATGGCGTCGGTTGTGGAGTTGCGGGGCACCCGGGGTCACTATCATCGGCATGGTGATTCTTAGCTTGATGGCGGGGCTTCGGGACATGGTGGTGCGGCTTGTGAGCGGCGTTGGCTACGGGAATGGTGGCTCGGGTGAGCACGCAGGTAGACCTTGGCCTTGGCAGAGGAAGGAGATGACCTGCGAACGGGCTGGGCTGGGCTGGCTGGGCCATTCTGGGCCAAAAGGTAAGTGCGCCCTCTCTCTTCTCTTATTCAATTTCTGTTTTATTTTTTCTAGGGGCAAAAATGTCCAGCAAACGCCTAGAAAACGGTCAAAGCCCTCTGACTGGATGGTAACGGCAGAGAAGGACATTTTTATAAGTGCAACTAACGGCGGAGGAGCAAATTTGAGCATGCTTCAAAATTAGGGGCAAATCTGAGTAGTGGGTTCCAGTTAGGGGCACAAATGTAAATGTCCCTTTTGTAAATATGTTTAACTTAGTATCCATGATTTAGCCCATTATGATTAAATATGTTTGCAATGACAATTAGAGATTATAGTTTCTCATGGCATGCATAAGTAGCTGGGAGTTGATAATGATTTATCTTGGATATCAACATTGCGTTAAAATGATTGTGATGTAGTATGCTGATATGGTATCCTCCTCTGAATGTTCGAGTGGCTTGACTTGCCACATGTTCATGCATGTAGTTGAATCAAAACCAACATAGCATCCATGATATTTATGTTCATGGTGTTCATATCCTACTCATGCTAGTGTCCAATGTTACTTACGCATAATGCATGTTCATGACCGTTGTTACTCTCTAGCTGGCTGCTTTTCAATCTAATTGCTAACCTTCGCCTGTACTAAGTGGGAATTATGCTTGTACATCAAAAACCTTGAACCCAAGTTATTCCAGATGAGTCCACCATATTTACCTATATGCGGTATTAACCTGCCGTCCTAAGTAAATTTGCATGTGCCACCTCTAAAAACTTCTAATAAATATCCTTTTGTGTGCCTGGATTGTTCATGGAACGACAGGAGGTGGTCGGTATCTTCCTGCTAAGCGGGTTATTCTCAGGTCGAGTGTTTATTCATTCGCCATCGCACGACAAAAGGGCGGTAATAGAGATGCCCAGTCCCAAACTGCAAACAGAAAAAGCTTACAAATAATCAAACAAAAACTCCCAATGGTGTCAAAACCTTTACTTTTATCACTTGGGAACCGCCACTAGCATGCTTAGCATGGAAGATATTGATAACTGATGGTCATGAAGTAAACAAGAAGGGTGCATGTCTCAAAATATCATTTACCTCCGTTTTAAAACTTGAGCTCTGGCACCTCTGCAAATCACTGCTTCCCTCTGCGAAGGGACTATCTATTTACTTTTATGTTGTGTCATCACCTTCTAAAATAAGCGCCAGAACCTGAGAGCACTACTATCATGCTTATGCATTGTGTGTAGCTAATGTTGGGTGCATCAAGGCTGGATCGTTTCTACCATGAATTACAATGTTTAGTCGCTGCTTGAACTTTGGAGGTACTCTGTATTTATGTTTTGCGGTCTCAGAAAGGGCTAGCGAGATACCTCTATTGTCATATTATATCATGGTTGTTTTGACAACGTGTTGCCATTTGAGATATCTTATTATTGCTCGCTAGCTGATTATGTCACTTATATGAGTTAGTATAATTTTCAAGAGTTATTGTCGACATGGTTAGTTATAATGTTGGCTGAAAAACTGGGTGATGTTTAAGCTTATTTATGAAAACAAGAGCAAAGGAGTTCCTAAAAGTTTTTCTTTTTCACTTTCAGTTTATCAACTGAATTTCTTGAGGACAAGCAAAGGTTTAAGCTTGGGGGAGTTGATACGTCTCCAACATATCTACTTTTCCTAACGCTTTTCCTCTTCTTTTGGACTCTAATTTGCATGATTTGAATGAAACTAACCCCAGACTGATGTTGTATTCAGCAGAACTATCATGGTGTTGTTTTTGTGCAGAAATAAAAGTTCTCGGAATGGAACGAAACTTCGCGAGGAATTTTAATATCAATAAATAAATTTCTGGAGCCAAGATCCACCAGAGGGGGCACCTTGGTGGGCACAACCCACCAGGGCGCCCCCCTCCTGGCGCGCCCAGGTAGGTTGTCCCCACCTGGTGGCCCCGCAGACCTCAACCCTGATACTATAAAATTACATATTTGGAGAAAAAATCAGGGAGAAAGAATTATCGCGACCCACGAGATGGAGCCGTCGTCACCTCCTGTTCTTCATCGGGAGGCCAGATCTAGAGTCCGTTTGGGGCTCCGGAGAGGGGGATCTTCATTCTTCGTCATCACCAACCCTTCTCCATCGCCAATTCCATGATGCTCCCCACCGGGAGTGAGTAATTGCTTCGTAGGCTCGCTGGTCGGTGAGGAGTTGGATGAGATTCATCATGTAATCTAGTTAATTTTGTTAGGGCTTGATCCCTAGTATCCACTATGTTCTAAGATTGATGTTGCTATGCCTTTGCTGTGCTTAATGCTTGTCACTTTGGGCTCGGCTGCCATGATTTCAGATCTGAACCATTTATGTTATCACCATTATATCCATGTTCTAGATCCGATCTTGCAAGTTATGGTCACCTACGACGTGTTATGATCCGGCAATCCCGGAGTGACAATAGTTGGGATCACTCCCGGAGAAGACCGTAGTTTGAGGAGTTCATGTATTCACCATGTGTTAATGCTTTGTTCTGGTTCTCTATTAAAAGGAGGCTGTAATATCCCTTAGTTTCCAATTGGACCCTGCTGCCACGGGAGGGTAGGACAAAAGATGGCATGCAAGTTCTTTCCATAAGCACGTATGACTATTTAAAAAATACATGCCTACATTATATTGATGAACTGGAGCTAGTGTTGTATCACCCTAGGTTCTGACTGTCACATGATGAATATCATCCAACAAATCGCCGATCCAATGCCTACGAATTTATCTTATATTGTTCTTGCTAAGTTACTACTGTTATTGTTACTGTTGCACTGCCTACAAAATTATTGCTATCACTGTTACCGTTACTATTGCAACTGTCACTATTATCAACACTATCATATTACTTTGCTACTGATCACGTTGCTGCAGATAATTAATCTCCAGGTGTGGTTGAATTGACAACTCAGTTGCTAATACCTTCAAATATTCTTTGGCTCCCCTTGTGTCGAATCTATAAATTTGGGTTGAATACTCTATCCTCGAAAACTGTTGCGATCCCCAATAATTGTGGGTTATCAGTCACTTCGGTAAGTGGATAAATCTGCATGTCCGTCACAGGATCATACATCCTCCATGGTTCTTTGATGCCATTGAACACAAGGGCTTCATTTAGGCTGTCGAATCTTTCTATGGCTGGACGTATTGCTGGCCTACTCCAGTCATCGCTACAAATGGCTGTTACAACAGTATGTTACTTTCTTATGATATCATGATGGCTTGCTTATATTACTATCAACATTTACTGAAAAAATATTCATGCTCATAACATGCTATTCTTAAGATTGACTATAGTAAGAGCCCATTTTTATTTGACTCCAACTTGATATGATGTTGTAGGCCGCCTGGTGTCCCTACCCTTCCTAATCCCAGAACCTTTGAAAGTGGAATGGTAGTTGCAGGTGGTTCCTGGCTCGATCAGATGACGACGAACGATTGTTGATCGTTCGCACGTACCGGACGTGTTGTTTCAAGGAATATAATCACAGTCATTGCAAGGTCTTTAAGCAGGATCCCAGCTTCTCTGGGCCTTCAGGATTTTTTTGACTGGAGGCTAGTAAGTAGCCTTGGTACATGCTCTCTGCTTCTCGGACTAAATTATTTGATTAACTAGGAGATAACCGACGGCAAGGATCATGATGGCAGCGTGGTTTCGTTCATCAGGAAAAACTGTGCGTACACAACGTATCATGCGTCTCTGCATGCACCATACCCTGATATGTGCCACCACGCTCTGCAGCCCAAAGTAGGAGAGAGGGTCGCAATTATCATACTTTGACCTGCTGGCTGGAGTTTCCCCCATTATGCACCCATCTTATTCAAGCTGTCAGCCAATCTCCACAGCTTAATAAATAGTAACGTCTAGCTGAGCCAGTTAGTTAGATGCGTACACTTGGTGTAGTAGGATCTTTATTTAGTTTGATACATACACTTGTTCTTTTTTGATAGCCCTTTTGCAATGATAGCTGATGTTTGGTTTGGAAGAGAGAGTTGCGTCTTTACTCTTCCGGCCTGCTTACTGCTTCTGTTGCACCCCCAACCCTGGTTGTTGTTGTTGCTGTTTTTAAAGTACAATCACTAGTATATTTCGTCTGTTGGTTGAATAAAATGTTGTTAGAACAACAAACACAATGTTTTGGAAGTCATTGCATGATCCGATCCTTCAGTGCCCCGTACCGTACGTAGCGCATACTATTTTTGGTACAGAACAATTTTCCACTTGTCGATAACATGCATCACACTAATGAAGGCCCAATAGAGGAGCCCATAATTAACTGCAAGGGAGGTTGTCACATGAATCTGGCTCAGGTACATGATCATGGTCCCCTAAACACAAATAAGTAAATAAATAAATAAAGAGAAATGCTCGTGCACAAGTTCTTTAAATTCATGATTTGAAAAGTCAACTTTTAACATGAGGATATTATTTCCTTTGATAGTGTCGTTACATTCAGTCGATATTATTCTTAGGCAAAGATAGCGACCAGTCTAATTTATCCCACCATTTTCTTCCTGCAACCAGCGGACCCATGCAAATCGTAGTCAACATCATAAATAGTTCCAGTCCATTTTTATTTTTCGATAAGAATGTCCAACCCAGTCCAACACATCGGCGACAACACTTTATCCTCCGCCTTGGTGCGCTCGCCGCGGCGCCACCATCCGGCCCTATCAACATAGTGAATCGGGAGAGGACTGTAGTTGTGAGTATGACAGTACGGACCCACCAGGTCCACTCCTAAACACAAGCAAGCGTCTCTTTTACTACTCAGATGCACCCCTCATTTTTTTACTCTAATCCGCCCTTCTGATATCTGGGACCCACATCATTGTCAACATATAGTCAATTAACGACATAATTGCACAAATTTTTTTGAGGATTTGTTCGGTGGAGCAAGCTATAAACTAGGTTGTGCGGTCTCTGTGGCCCATCTAACGACATGACCAGCCCAACAGTTTTTCTTTGGTAAAATAGGTAGCCCACTATTTCTTTTTGAAGAATACCCAAACTAAGCCTATTTGTTTTCTCTGACTTACTGGGCTGCAAATCTTTCAAGACGAGGAGAGATGCATTCCGGACTGGCCAAAGAGTATGGTCGATATATCTTAAAAGTAATATCATAGGGGTTGCAAATTCCAAAAAAATTATAGCAAATGGGCAATTAGTTTCTTTTTTTGTTTTTGTTCTTCAGTGATATTTTATATTTCATTGGATTTTAACATGACATAGTTCTAATTTATTTTTAAATTTGTTTTAGTATGGCTACTAGTTTTTGGATTAAGAATATTTTGTTCCCCAGCAAAAATATGTGAATTTTTAAAATTTCGCACATTTTTTAGTTTAATTTTTTAACCCTGGCACTGACCAGAAAATGGGCAGCAATTCTAAAAATGGAAAATGAGCTGCAATAAATTCCATATGAATTAGCAAATGAGTAAAAATTATAAATATACTAGCAAATGGGTTGTACACATCACTGATTTCGAGGATGGCTTGTTTACGCAAGGCTTTGTCAGTCAACACACGATTCTAGCAGCACTGGCTGTTGGATGTCCATCCAATGGCTGAAGCGTTTCTTCAATCTCTGATCTTCCTGCTCCAGCCGCCTAAACCAGTGCCGACTGGACTGCCTGCTCCCTCCTCTTGTGGCCCGCTGTGATGCCACGTAGGCTTCACCGGCCCACCCTACTCCCTCCGCTGGCCTGGCCGTATGCAATCAACTGCCTCCTTATTACGTGAAAAAATGATTACTCCCACTGACATCTGGGGAGCACCGGTTCGGAGGCTGACCTGTGGGCCTACTAAGTTGACGCGTACGCAGGGCTTTGTCAACTTTGTCAGCAAGCGATTCTAGTAGCACTGACCGTTGGACTTGAATCGAACGGTCCTGCTGCTTCTTCAATCGCTGCTCCTCTTGCACCAGCCACTCAGACCAGCACTGACGAGACCGCCTGCTCCTGCCTCCAGTGGTCGGTTGTGCTGCCGCGGAGGCCTCACCGCCCCACCCTACTCCCACCGCTGGCCAGACCATCCCTCTACTGTCTACTCACCCAGAACCCGTGTTATTCTGTGATGACGACAGCCTCACACCGGGGCCGAACCAGTCAACCCTCGTACTCCTCTCCGCGTGGGCATCCACTACCGCATCTTCCCCGGCTCCGCGTCGTCCCCTGACGGTGTCCTGGACTAGGGGGTACTCACCACGTCATCTCCCAATCAGTTGGATTGGGCCGAGGACCCCCATGGTCGTATGCTCATGGGCCAGTTTGGACAGCCGATGTATACACAAGGAAGATTCCACAAGACTTGGCGATCAAGACAAGGACTCCTCTCCACCGGCTTATTCGACTAAAACTCTTGTTATCCTAGGCCTCTGGTACATTATATAAGCCGAGGCCAGGCTAGTCGGTAGATTATTATGACATTACTCCTCATACCTGTAGGGTTTAGACCACAACATATGATCTCGAGGTAGATCAACTCTTGTAACTCCTATACTCATCAAAGTCAACCAAGCAGGAAGTAGGGTATTACCTCCATCAAGAGGGCCCGAACCTGGATAAATATCGTGTCTCCTATCTCCTGTTACCATCAATCCTTAGACGCACAGTTCGGGGCCCCCTACCTGAGATCTGTCGGTTTTCACACCGACAATGGAGCTTTCATTGAGAGTTTCGCTATGTGATCGGCAAAGGATCAATGGCTCGCCCGCAGATCAACTGCGATGCCAGCATCTTCGTCGCCGGCTCGACTGGTCACCTTGGCTCGACCGAGGACCGCGCTTCATCTCCGATCGTCATGTTCGGACTGGGGCCTTCATCAACATCAACTTCGATCTCTATCAATATCATGGAGGAATCATCCATAGAGCTCGGGGGCTCAACGTCAACATTGACCTCGGGCGACCGTGCTGTTTTTCCGAACAGCGAACTTGTATCTGCTGCCACCACCTCCTCGAGCATCGCTTTGATGATTCCTTTGGTGGAATTGTGCGGAATTGAGTCTACAACAACTATGCAAAATTTCATCGAGTTCCGATGAAGCAATCTCCGGAAATCTACGATATACCGGAGCCCTATCAAATCTGGATGGGAATCTGGACGAGTTTAGGGCGTGGTCTCCAGCACCTAGCTCAAACGTCCTTTGGAAGATCCAACCGTTGATAGGCTGTGGAATTCCTATATCTACCACCCCTCAAAATTCCAGCTCGATCCGACCGTCCAAACTCCGGTAACTTTCCGATTAGTGCATCACTTTTTGGACCTGTTTTCTGCGCGAATACGGATCCGATCAGAATTCATGTTTCTTTATGAACGTTATATTGGACAACCTTTTTAAAGGAATTTTATTCTATGGTATTGTGCGTTGTTTTTAACACGTGTCCATAAAAGTTTAAGCCTTCTTTGAGACACTTTTCACCATCGCGCTGGTGTCACACCAGTCTGGTAACATTGCTCCACGTTTGTCGACCTATGCTAGACAGATCGTCGCTTCATCGAGCCGAGCCTAACCTTATCGGATCATCAGCTCGGCAAGCCGAACAAGAGTTCGGTATCGCGAAGTATAAATCATCACTAACACCATCACCCCACAGATTGCATGGGTCAGGCGCACCGACATTGCCGCTCGGTCACTTCATCAATCCGGCATTGACCGTGTCACAAGTTATGACCAGCGTCGGCATGGCCGCACTGTTGCTTTTTCAAGATGATGTCCATCACGTCGAACTGCTTCAACACCTCGACTGACATGGCGACTGCAACGTCTCCTTACTGACCTGCTCCATCATCTCGGCTAGACCGGGGACATTGCTATTTCTTCATCAACATACTCCGGTGACTTCGGCGTCACCGGCCGATCAACTTCATCATGTTAGCTAGACCGGGGGCTTTGCCTCGGCGAGCCCACCTTTGCCAGCATCGCCATGCCATCGCTTTATCGCCCATCATGCAATGGGTGTGCGGATCGAGTCCCAATTTTGGGAGTAACCTTTCTTCAGATTGCTACAACAGATAAACCAGGTGCTATTAATCCTAGTATTTTGTCTTGCTTGGGTTTATTTTCCCCAAGGAATTATTACTCTGGTTTGTTTAATCATCTGTACACAGGTCTATCAAATGGTGGCCGCATTAACAACAGTCGCGTGGTGGTTCGGTCAGTTTCCGTACACAGTTCGGCGAATGTCGCATCCGAAACTCAGACCGGCCTGCGAATTCAGGCTTGGCCACGCCTTCACCGCGTCACACCGACGCCCTGCATCGACATGACTTTGGCGCCAGGACACATCTCTTTCAATAAATTATTTTTGCGAAAAGCAATTATCCTTTTTGGACTGCACTATTTTATGTGTGTAGGTGATCGACTTCGACTGTGTCACGCGGTCACTTAGGCAAGCCGACGCTGTTGTCCTAATTGGCTCGCGTGATCACCTTATTGGTCGAATCGCCATACCGACATGTTCGGTTGCCTCGGGGACTTCGACATCGGTGAGAGAGCTCTACCTCATCGAGTGTTCGGCACACGGGCCATATTTCATTTATTACTCACTTTGCGTAAATTATTAATTATGCAACAATTTTATTATTATTCCTATTATCTCTACCTTGCACTATTTTCTGTGCATAGGTAAAGGATCCGGGTCAGCGCTGTCACCTCGGCGTACCGACGTACCACGTCACCTCGGCTGGACCGAGGGATTCGTCATTACTTCATTAAGCCATGTTGGGGACTTCGGCGTCTCACTGTCGGCCTGCATTGGCCGTGCTATGTCACCACTCCGGAGTGCTGAGCTCTTCGCTCCGCCACCTCGGGTCCGGCTTGGGGGCTGGGACCTTGTCCCGCCGTAAGCTCGGGCCATGCATCGACACCGAGCACATTAACCAGCTCAGTCGCTTCCGTGCTTAAAAACCTTTAGTTTTAAATTTCGTTTGGTTCGACCAAGCATTATGCTTTTTTGACAAAAAGTCATTTGCGAAAAACTTTCTTTGTCAGAAGCTTGTTTGTTAGGGCATCTCCAGCCGTTGGCCCCCAGGAGGGGCAAAAAATCGGCCCCTGGGGGCGCACCGACGCTAAACTGTGCACTGGGGCGTGATGCCCCCTAGTCGTGGCCCCCCACGGGATTTTAAAAAAGTCAAACATGGCGCAAACACGACTCAAATTTAACGCAAACATCGGCAAGTTCGTTCAAATTTAAACATACTTTACAAAAAAAGGACGAGCGGATGCGTGCAATCTCCGCACGCCGTGCCGCGCCGGTGGGTATCGGGGGCACCGGCACGCCGCCGGCGCTGATCCTCCATGTCCCGAGTACCCGCTTGTCCGGCGGGACCGGGTACTCAGCCTCGAAAAGGAGGCGAGCCTCGCTCTCGTGAAGATGGCGGCGGCCGAAGCCGTTCGCCGCCGCACCGTCGCCTGGGAAGCGCTCGGCCATGGGTGCTGGAGACGGCGAGAGAGAGGAGAAGGAGGAACGACGATGGCGAGAGAGAGGCGAGGGAGGAACGACGACGGTGAGAGAGTACGAGTCGCCGAGTGCTCTGGGGCGCGTCTTATATAGGCCGAGGCGCCGCCCGTGCGCGAGCCGCTGTGAGTACGCGTGGCGGGCGAGGAGGGCGAGGGACGCGCGTCATCCGGTCTTCACTGCGCCGCCCGTGAGGCATCAATGGCGCAGGCTGACCGGTGCGGCAGCTTTGGCATTGATTCACCACGGGAAACGAGGCGATGAGGACGATGAAGGGCCAAGAAGAGGGTAGAGTCGCTGATGCGGCGGGCCCGCGGCTGTTTCACGCCAAAACAGCTCGCCCCGGTGCCCCCGGGCGCCCCCCAGCGCATCGGGTTCGGCCTGGGTCCGCCGGCGCTGTTTTCGGCCCAAGCCGGCGAAAATCGGGCTCCTGGGGGCGCGACTGGGCCGATTTTTTGGCGCCGGCGCAAAAAAACGCCTGGGGAGGCCTTCCTGGGGGCGCGGCTGGAGATGCCCTTACAAGCAAATTCAAATACCCCGTTTACTTGGGGGCTTCCTTTATGAAGCCTTTCCTCTTGCATATGATTATACTTGTACGGCTTTGTTCCTTGTTCGTGTATTACGCCACAATATGCACCATGTTGACTTAAGTGTTTCGCAAGCTGGGTTGCCTGGCTCCTGTGCTTACCCCTACGTTCCCGATTGTTCGGCTAGGCGGTAAAGGGAGCACCTCTGCGATTGTTACTACCGGTTCATCCGAGTTAGTACCTCAGACTGGGTGAAGCCGAAAGCTAGCGCTCTTATTGTTTTCAATAACGGTCGGCACACAACGGAACTCATGAGTACAAAAATTCTATTGCACAAGTCTCATAGTAACAATGAACAACCGAAGAAAGGTATCGGTGGAGGTACTATTTTCTTCGAATATGCTTCTTACACTTCGTCAGTAATATATCATAAGTTCCCTGACCGCGCTTTGTCTGTTACAGCCTTATGGCCTGATTGCCTAGTTATCGGAAACACCGTCGATGCTTTCGACAGGTGGAGTACATGACACTTTTCGGTCCTTGACCGAAGAGGGAGAAGCTGACGGTCGGTTAAGACACGTTTAAAGTTCGGGTGAACACAGATATGATATAAGTACATCGGTACATACAATCATTATACATAAAGTTCTTTTACCCAAGTCACTTGGGGGCTCTTAAAATTTATATGAGTTGTTTTATGGTAAATGTGTTTTCTTCTTGGTCGTTGCAAAGTCTTTTTCTACCGCTCCTTTTTCGACTCGAGTGTATGGTCAATAGCCGGATAGCCTATCTTCTTTCTAAAAAGCCGCTCGAGTTTAGTTCGCTAAACTGGCCTCGAAGAAGTACTCCGCCTTTGGGATAAGGAGCTCGAAGCGGTAGGCTATCCCGCTTGAAATGTTGAGATCGGGTGTGTCATGTTAAAGCACGGCAGAAGCACAATGTTTTCTTTTTTCCAGTTTTCGGATTGGCACCGAACACTTGATCTTATTCGGACGTCAAGTTTTTACTGATGTTTTTTGGTTTTCCAAGCTTATGGCACTTTTAAACTATTCGTGTGTTTTTAGCACAAGTCTCGTAGTGCAACGTCGGACACCTTTAGAGATTCAGCAAAAACATTCTCGGATATTGCTAAATATGCATCGGTTTCGAATTGTGTCTTCAGTCAATAGTTGGGTTGCCCGGCTCCTGCGCTTGCCTCCTATGTTCCGCTTTGTTCGGCTAGGTGTGCAAAGGGAGAACCACTGTGATTGTGCTTCCAGCTCACATGGTTAAGCACCTAAGTTGAGAAAGCCGAAAACTGACTGCCACAATAAGCGTAAACTAGTCAGCGATTCGATGACTATGTTAAATGACGGGCCGCTCATAACATTGGCCGAAGTGTTTATGGCTTGACCTCGGATGTCGCCAAACACTAACCGGGGGCTCATAGCTAGCTTCCCCAGTTTAAAGCTCCTATGACTAAGTGAAAGTTAAAAAGCCCACATATCTGATTGCCTCGTTTCCGCTAACACAACCACCTTCGGGCATCGAGACGTCGTCTAAGGGTTGTCTTGTTATTGCGGAGACACCCTTCGTAGTATCTACAAAGGGGTAGAAGTCGACGATGGGCCACTTTCAACTGATAAACGGTCGCAACGGACTCAAAATAAACATATCATCGTCATTTGTATTTAATATACAAGGGCTGCCTTCCGTAATCATCGTTATAAAGCCATAAATATGCATCAATTTGACTTAAGATTTTTGCCAAGCTGGGTTGCCTGGCTCCTGTGCTTACCTCTATGTCCCCGATTGTTTGGCTAGGCGGTAAAGGGAGCACCTCTGTGATTGTTACTACCGGGTCATCCGAGTTAGTACCTCAGACTGGGTGAAGCCGAAAGCTAGCGATCTTAAAGGATCACATTGGTCAGCAACGACGGAAGTAAAAAATTTGGGTCATTAATACCACAGAGTTCGGGAACTTTCCCCGAACTAAATCCTCAATATTTTCCTCCCACATTGATCAGAGGTGAGGTTTCATGATCATGATAAGCATGACGACCCAAACAAAGGAACCGATAGAGGGACTATTTTCCTTGGAAGATGTTTCTTACATTAAGTCATATAACATATCTCTTCGCGTACCTTTGTTTATAAAACCGTATGGCTGGATTGCCTTGTTTTCCATAAATCTTTGCCCTTATAACAGCTTTATAAAGTAGGACAAACACTCCCTGGCTTCTGGACGAGGAGGTTGAAGCCGATGGTCGGTCAACAAAGTTTTGTACAATGCGGATCCAAGCATTAATGATGTAAAGTACTTGGATACGTAGAATCATTACACATAATTTGTGGTTTTACTCTGGATATAGATCCTTAATTCGGCCACCCGTGCCCACATTAAGGCTCAAAGGCTACTGGGCTTCGGGCTTATCATTCACTAATATTGAAAGGGGCGTATCGATCCCTTGATCTGGTGTTGCCACCCGACCAGTGTCTCGGGGGCTACTGCATTTACAATCCAATGCAAAAAATTTAAAGTGCAATATAGCTTTCGAAGAGATTATGATCCTCAGGTTGGTCGGCCGCACCCAACCTGAGTCTCGAGGAATTTGCACACCACTTTTTGTGTCCCTAAGTATTCCGCCGAGCTATGAGTTGATCCTCAGGCCGATTTTGTGAATCAACCTGAGTCTCAGGAGCTACTGGGATCAGCGTCTTATGTCATCCTTCAGGTGCACCTTGGGTTTTAGACCGATACACGCCTTGAGGGCTACTGGCTATATATCTTGGCAGAGAATAAATTGCACCAGTCAAAAATATTGACAAAAAATTGGCCCGCAGTCGGGGTGGTGCACCACCTCGGAAGCAGTCCGGTATAAAGCTCGGACGCTAGTGGCTGGCTCCATAGAGGGCATTTCCGGCATTAAGCTCGGATAAACTCCTTCAACTTTTTTGAACCAAGGTGATTTATGACACCTCGGATACAGTCCGGCGTTGGAGCTTGGACATAGTCCGGCGTTGGAGCTCGGATACATTCCAGCGTTGGAGCTCGGATACAGTCCGGCGTTGGGGCTTGGACATAGTCCGACGTTGGAGCTCGGATACATTCCGGCGTTGGAGCTCGGAAGCGGTCCGGCGTTGGTACTCGGCTGCAAAAGATACCTTGAATGCAGTCCGGCGTGGGAGCTCGGACGCAAGAGGACGCTGTCGCCCGGGAACAACTTCAAACCCGAGGTGTGGCATAAAAATAACAAGGCATTGATAAAGGCCGAGAACTTAAAGGGGCTCCTCGGATACCCAACGTGTAAACTCTTTGGATTTACTTCGGCGATCCTCAAGATTGAAGATGGGAAGATTTGTTGAACCAGTTTTCAAGACTAACGACCGAAGATGAAGAACAGTTCGGAAGAATCGAGGAGCATCCCCAACTTGAAGACCGGTTCAGGGGGCTACTGACGGTGTCCAGGACTAGGGGGTACTCACCACGTCATCTCCCAATCAGTTGGATTGAGCCGAGGATCCCCATGGTCGTATGCTCATGGGCCAGTTCGGACAGCCGATGTATACACAAGGAAGATTCCATAAGACTTGGCGATCAAGACAAGGACTCCTCTCCACCGGCGTATTCGACTAGGACTCTTGTATCCTAGGCATCTGGTACATTATATAAGCTGAGGCCAGGCTAGTCGATAGATTATTATGACATTACTCCTCATACCTGTAGGGTTTAGATCACAACATACGATCTCGAGGTAAATCAACTCTTGTAACCCCTATACTCATCAAAGTCAATCAAGCAGGAAGTAGGGTATTACCTCCATCAAGAGGGCCCGAACCTAGGTAAAGATCGTACCCCCTGTCTCATGTTACCATCAATCCTTAGACGCACATTTCGGGACCCCCTACCCGAGATCTGCCGGTTTTGACACCGACATCCCCTTCTAGGCCTTGCCGTCATCCACCGCCTTGGTGCTCTCAGCACGGCATGGTCACTGTGGTCAAGGAACGACATCCATCAGAAGAGGACTGCACGTGGAGAGGCTGATAGCTAGGTCCACGGTCGCAGCAAGGAAGTGCAACCTTATTACGTGTAAAATAATTATTCCTCCACCTAACAGCTAGGACCCACCCGAAGGAACTTTGTATTTTGCAAAAAAACATTTCCCCCTGACAGCTGGGACCTACCAACTACATCTTCGCACGCAAGGAAGTGCCTCCATATTAGCCACAAAAAATGAATCCTCGCCCTAACTGCTGGGACCCACCAGCTACATCTTCGCACGCAAGGAAGTGCCTCCTTATCTTCCCTCATAGCCGGGACCCACCTGGTCGACGTGTACGTAGCATTGTCATTCTGGTTGCGAACGTGTACATACATATTGGTCGATCGGTCTGTCTGCAGGCTGCAGTGATGAACTGTGGCCGAGTAAGGAAGGGCACGTGTCATAGTAGAGGCGCAGACGTAGCATGTACATGTACGTACAACCTTGGTGCAAGAAAGTAAATATAGCCACGTACGTACATACGGGCGGGGTCTCGAACGCCTACTCATGCATACGTACGGCCAGGGCTTGTGTACATGGAGAGGCAGCGACTGCGTCCTATTCATCGACAGCTAACCGGCTGGGTGGGAATAGAGAAACTGTGTCGTCGTGTTCATCGGGAGGCAACAGAACGCGTGCTGTTCATGGGGAGCCAACCAGCTTGGAAGGAACAACCGATCGAAATGAGGCCTGGCATACTGCAGAACGGAGGAAACAGCCTCGTGTTCGACCTCCTACGGTCGAAACAGGATCCTGTTCACCTGGAGGGGTGTGGCATACCGTAAAATAGAGGAAACAGACTTCTCTTCAACCTCCTACAGTCGAAATGGGGTCCTATTGATCGGGAGTGTGTGGCGTTCTGCAAAACGGAGGAAATGGACTTGTGTTGGAGCGCTACGGTCGAAACGGGGGTCCTGTTCATCGGGAGGGGTGTGGCGTGATGTCTACTACACAACCTTCTACGTGTAGATGTTGTTGGGCCTCCAAGGGCAGAGGTTTGTAGGACAGTAGCAAATTTCCCTCAAGTGGATAACCTAAGGTTTATCAATCCATGGGAGGCGTAGGATGAAGATGGTCTCTCTCAAACAACCCTGCAACTAAATAGCAAAGAGTCTCTTGTGTCCCCAACACACCCAATACAATGGTAAATTGTATAAGTGCACTAGTTCGGTGAAGAGATGGTGATACAAGTGCAATATGGATGGTAGATGTAGGTTTTTGTAATCTGAAAATATAAAACAGCAAGGTAACTAATGATAAAAGTGAGCATAAATGGTATTGCAATGCGTTGAAACAAGGCCTAGGGTTCATACTTTCACTAGTGCAAGTTCTCTCAACAATAATAACATAATTGGATCATATAACTATCCCTCAACATGCAACAAAAAGTCACTCCAAAGTCACTAATAGCAGAGAACAAACGAAGAGATTATTGTAGGGTACGAAACCACCTCAAAGTTATCCTTTCTGATCGATCTATTCAAGAGTCCGTAGTAAAATAACACAAAGTTATTCTTTCCATTCGATCTATCCTAGAGTTCGTACTAGAATAACACCTTAAGACACAAATCAACCAAAACCCTAATGTCACCTAGATACTCCAATGTCACCTCAAGTATCCGTGGGTATGATTATACGATATGCATCACACAATCTCAGGTTCATCTATTCAACCAACGCAAAGAACTTCAATGAGTGCCCCAAAGTTTCTACCGAAGAGTCGAGACGAAAATGTGTGCCAACCCCTATGCATAAGTTCACGAGGTCACGGAACTCGCAAGTTGATCACCAAAACATGCATCAAGTGGATCACGTGAATATCCCATTGTCACCACAGATAAGCACATGCAAGACATACATCAAGTGTTCTCAAATCCTTAAAGACTCAATCCGATTAGATAACTTCAAAGGGAAAACTCAATTCATCACAAGAGAGTAGAGGGGGAGAAACATCACAAGATCCAACTATAATAGCAAAGCTCGCGATACATCAAGATCGTGCCGAATCAAGAACATGAGAGAGAGAGATCAAACACATAGCTACTGGTACATACCCTCAGCCCCAAGGGTGAACTACTCCCTCCTCGTCATGGAGAGCGCCGGGATGATGAAGATGGCCACCGGTGAGGGACCCCCCTCCGGCAAGGTGCCGGAACAGGGTCTCGATTGGTTTTTGGTGGCTACAGAGGCTTGCGGCGGCGGAACTCCTACTCTAGGTTATTTTCTGGAGGTTTCTGTATTTATAGGATTTTTTGGAGTAGCTCTCATGTCAAGGGGGTCTCTGAGTCATCCACGAGATAGGGGGACGTGCCCAGGGGGTTAGGGCGCGCCCTCCACCCTTGTGGACGGCTCGAGACTCTTCTAGCCCAACTCTTTTACTTCGGGGGCTTCTTTTGGTCCACAAAAATCATCAAAAATTGGCACGTCAATTGGACTCCGTTTGGTATTCCTTTTGTGTAAAACTCAAAAACAAGGAAAAAACAAAAACTGGCATTGGGCACTAGGTTAATAGGTTAGTCCCAAAAATCATATAAAATAGAATATAAATGCATATAAAACATCCTAGATGGATAATATAATAGCATGGAACAATCAAAACTTATAAATACGTTGGAGACGTATCAAGCATCCCCAAGATTAATTCCTGCTCGTGGCATGAATTTTGATGTGGAATGCTACCTAACATATTTTTCAATGTAATTTTCTTTATTGTGGCATGAATGCTCAGATCCGAAAGATTCAAGACAAAAGTTTAATATTGACATAAAAATAATAATACTTCAAGCATACTAACCAAGCAATTATGTCTTCTCAAAATAACATAGCCAAAGAAAGCTCATCCCTACAAAATCATATAGTTTGGCTATGCTTTATTTTTGTCACACAAAATGCTCCAATCATGCACAACCCGCATGACAAGCCAAGCAATTGTTTCATACTTTAATATTCTCAAACTTTTTCAACTTTCACGCAATATATGAGTGTGAGCCACGGACATTGCACTATAGGTGGAATGGAAAGGTGGTTGTGGAGAATACAAAAAAGAGGAAGATGTTCTCACATCAACTAGGCGTATCAATGGGCTATGGAGATGCCCATCAATAGATATCAATGTGAGTGAGTAGGGATTTCCATGCAACGGATGCACTAGAGCTATAAGTGTATGAAAGCTCGACAAAATAAACTAAGTGGGTGTGCATCCAACTTGCTTGCTCAAGAATACCTAGGGCAATTTGAGGAAGCCCATCATTGGAATATCAAAGCCAAGTTCTATAATGAAAAATTCCGACTAGTATATGAAAATGACAACATAAGAGACTCTCTATCATGAAGATCATGGTGCTACTTTGAAGAACAAGTGTGGAAAAAGGATAGTAACATTGCCCCTTCTCTCTTTTTCTCTCATTTTTTTGCGTCCTTCTCCTTTCTTTCTTTATTTGGCTTCTTTGGCCTCTCTTTTTTGTTTCCTCACACAAGACAATGCTCTAATAATGAAGATCATCACACTTTTATTTACTTACAACTCAAAAATTACAACTCGATACTAGAACAAAATATGGCTCTATATGAATGCCTCTGGTGGTGTACCGAGATGTGCAATGATTAAAGAGTGACATGTATAAAAATTATGAATGGTGTCCATGCCACAAATACGATGTCAATTACATGATCATGCAAAGCAATATGACTATGATGAAGCATGTCATACTAAACGGAATGGTGGAAAGTTGCATGGCAATATATCTTGGAATGGCTATGGAAATGCCATAATAGGTAGGTATGGTGGTTGTTTTGAGGAAGATATATGATGGGTTTATGGTACCGACGAAAGTTGCGTGGCACAAGAGAGGCTAGCAATGGTGGAAGGGTGAGAGTGCATATAATCCATGGACTCAACATTAGTCATAAAGAACTCACATACTTATTGCAAAAATCTACAAGTCATCAAAACCAAGCATTACGCGCATGCTCCTAGGGGGATAGATTGGTAGGAAAATACCATTGCTCGTCCTCGACATCCATTCATAAGGAAGGCAATCAAAGAAACACCTCATGCTTCAAATTTGTCACACAACGGTTACCATACGTGCATGCTACGGGACTTCCAAACCTCAACACAAGTATTTCTCAATTTCACAATTACTCAACTAGCACGACTCTAATATCACCATCTTCATATCTCAAAACAATTATCAAGTATCAAACTTCTCATAGTATTATGCACTCTATATGAAAGTTTTTATTATACCCATCTTGGATGCCCATCATATTAGGACTAATTTTATAACCAAAGCAAATTACCATGCTTTTCTAAAAGACTCTCAAAATAATATAAGTGAAGCATGAGAGATCAATAATTTCTATAAAATAAAACCACCACCGTGCTCTAAAAAGATATAAGTGAAGCACTAGAGAAAAATCATCTAGCTCAAAAGATATAAGTGAAGCACAATGAGTAGTTGAGTAATTATGCAACTATGTGAAGACTCTTTAACATTTAAGAATTTCAGATCTTGGTATATTATTCAGACAACAAGCAAAACAAAATAAAACAAAATGACGCTCCAAGCAAAACACATATCATGTTGTGAATAAAAGTATAGCTCCAAGTAAAGTTACCGATGAACGAAAACGAAAGAGGGGATGCCATCCGGGGCATCCCTAAGCTTAGGCTCTTGGTTGTCCTTTAATATTACCTTGGGGTGCCTTGGGCATCCCCAAGCTTAGGCTCTTGCCACTCCTTATTCCATAGTCCATTGAATCTTTACCCAAAACTTGAAAACTTCACAACACAAGAATGAAATTGTTGCTATTGCACCCACACATGATAGTCCTATTATCTTTTTGAATTCTCCAAACTACACTATATCGAAGAAGTTTGCACTTATTAAGGATTAGATTGATGGGTTGCCTTTCACCGTTGCACATGATAATTTTTATGAATATAATATGCATGTTCTTGCTGCTCCTACTTGCAATTATTATGAGATAGGAACTACATCTCCACCTCTTTATGTTTCCAATACTACAAAATTGCAAGAAACTGCTTATGCTATATAGTGGCCTTTACTTGATGTGCATGAATTGTTCTTGTGTGACATGCCGATGCATAGGAAGAGAGTTAGACTTCGTCATTGCATGATATATGTTGCTTTGTGCTCACTACTAAATGCTAAAGCATTGTTAATTAAAATTGGCTTTGATATACCTTGGGATCCGGGTGGATCCATTACTTGAGCACCTTATGCCTAGCTTAATGGCTTTAAAGAAAGCGCTGCCAGGGAGACAACCCGGAAGTTTTAGAGAGTCATTTATTTATTTTGAGTGCTTTTATAAAGCTTAAAAACAAAAAAATATAGAGGGGAACTTAAAACTTCACAAAAATAAAAGTGAAAGTGAGATAGACGAGCACCGTGGAAGCGGGCGCATGCCTTGAACTTTGTTCATGCCCATGGAAACTTTGTGAATCTTGAATTGCACAAACTTTTCAACAAAAATAATTATCCCCTTGTACAATTCCATTTTATTATAAAAATAACGTGCCAAGATTTTCCTTTGGGATGGTTAGATTGCTTGTTGGTATGTGCGGTGCAGAAACAAAAACTTTGGCTGTAGTGCACGATTTTACATTTTTTACTAGAACGTCAAAAGCTTCTCAAACATTTTGCATAGTCTTGCTATACAAAATGTTTCTTTTTACTAATTTTTTCAGAATTTTTGGAGTACCATAAGGATGGTATATGTTCATATTGCTACAGATTGTCCTGTTTTAAGACAGATTCTGTTTTTGATGCATTGTTTTGCTTGTTTTGATGAAACTATCGATTCTATTAGTGGAATAAGCCATGGAAAAGTTATATTACAGTAGGTACAATGCAAAAACAAAATATGAATTGGTTTTCAATAGTACTTAGAGTAGTGATTTGCTTTATTATACTAACGGATCTTACCAAGTTTTTTGTTGAGTTTTCTGTGGATGAAGTGATCAAAGATTGAGGAGGTCTCGATATGAGGAGAAGGAGAGGAAAGAGCTCAAGCTTGGGGATGCCCAAGGCACCCCAATTAAATATTAAAGGAGACTCAAGCATCTAAGCTTGGGGATGCCCCGGAAGGCATCCCATCTTTCTTCAACAATAATCGGTATGTTTTCGTCATTGTTTCGTTCATGTGATATGTGTAAATCTTGGAGCGTCTTTTGTGTTTATTTTTCATTTTTCTTTTATGCACCATGCTGGTATGAGATAGTCCATGGTTGATTTATGTAACATCCCAAATTTTCAATTTGGAATGTTATACATTAGGTCATCACTGCATATCATATTTTATTTGCTTTTGGCCTGATCCAGAAATTATACGCAACTCAAGGACCCACGGAGAGAGTTGGGGATTTCGTTATTTTCATATTTGGGTTTTTCTCAAATTTTGAAAATAGGATCATTGATTTTATTTATTCTATCTTCAATTATTTCTATAATAAAAATATGAGAGAGGGAATAAAATGACTTTCCCAATATAAAGAAATATTGAAGGTTTAATTAAAAAAATCAAGTAAGATGTTATTTCGGAGTTTTCTCGCTATTTTATTTGAATTTAGGAAAAATTGCATGTTTTCAAAACTGCATTTTAGGGCCAAGAAATTGTTCATCTTGTTCTAAATATTTATTTAGTTGGTGAAAATTTGTTTTGGCATTTTTAGATTTTTATTTATTTTCTAGATTTTTCTTAGTTCGGCGGGATTTTTTTTTAAAAAAACCTGCTGCGCGCCCGATTGGGCCGAAGCCCAGCCGAGCCAGGCTGGCCCGCCCGTGCCACCGCCTCCCTGTCCTGTGACACCACCGCCGCCCGACCCCCTCCCCAAGTCGGAGCCGCCGCCGCCGCCTCTCTCCCCCTTTAAATACCACCCCGGGGCCCCTGGAGCCCCAAGTCGCCGCCGCCGCAGCCCCTCGCCAGCCGCGCCGCCCGCGGCGCTTTGCGCCGCCGCCGCCAGGAGCCGCCGCCCCGCCACCCCATGCTGCCCACCGCTACCGGAGCCCCGCCGAAACCCCGCCGGACCTCACCGGAACCCGAGCCGAGGTAACCGCCCGCCGCCCCGGTTTTTCTAAAGAAACCGATCCATTTTTTAGAAAACCCTAGATTCGTTTTTTTATAAATAGATCGGTTTTATTTTCCGATTTATTTATTTAGCGAGCGTTCTCCCGTTCGTTCGTTTAACGGATGAATTCGACGTTTAGTTTCAGTTAATGAACGTTCGTACGTTAATCTGTTCGTCAGTTTTTCTTTTTCTCGGATTTTTTCGGGGTTATTTCTGATCGCGATTTCTGATCCGATTTTCTTCTAATGGACCCATGAATGGTAACGGGAATGGAGGAAGCAACGGCCAGAACCGTACCAACCCATCAACGCCAGCCAAGAGAAACCTAAGCCAAGTCACTTGCTATAAGTGCCAGAAGACTGGACATTACGCCAATAAATGTCCTGAAGCCCAGAGTGGAAATGGCAATGTAAGCTCTGGGAAGAAGCCGAACCCTTTCAATAGGGGACAGGTGAACCACGTTAACGTGGAGGAGGTTGAAGCTCAGCCAGGTGCAGTAATAGGTAAGTTTTTGGTTAAGTCATTTACTGCACTCGTTCTTTTTGATACTGGTGCATCGCATTCATACATCTCAAGGGGATTTGTGGATAAGTATAAACTGCCAACCCAAGCCCTTAGGTCACCCATGTTAGTAACCTCGCCTGGAGTAGAGTATATGGCTAGTCTATGGTGTGATCGGTTACCATTAAGGATTGGTAACTATGTATTTCCCTCGAATCTAATAGTATTGGAATCTTAAGGATTAGATGTGATATTAGGCATGGATTGGTTATCGAAGTATGGAGGGAACATTGAATGCGCAAATAAGTCAATTTTTCTTACAACTCCAGAAGGAAGAAGGATCAAGTATGTATCCCGGCATGTGCCGAAGAGGACTCAAGTAAATTCCTTATCAGGAGTTGTGCGGGAGGAAGTACCAGTGGTGTAGGATTTCCCTGACGTATTTCTGGAGGAGTTGCCAGGCATGCCACCGGATAGAGATATTGAGTTTTTGATTGAGCTTTTGCCAGGCACAGGGCCCATATCTAAGAGACCATACAAGATGCCCGCAAAAGATTTTAGGATGGCGGATGCAAGGAACAAGTTCACGCAACCGGATGAAGATACACCCTTTGGACATCACTTGAAGGAAGTCACTAGATACCTGAACATGGGAGTTCCAAGCTTCACCGGAACCTACAACGCCACTTTACCTAAAGAGGAGCACTGGATGATTCAAGTTCAAGTTCCAGGAAGGACGTTCATGCCCGTCACTGAGCCCATAGAATTTTCCTTTGATGCACCAACCTAGAGTCTAGGAAAGAGCATGGCAGCCCACATGACTATGGGACGCATTGGAGAAGTCTACCACAAGGATCTCAAGGATACTATCTACCAGATTTGTGGGCGCCGAGATGAGCAATGGGAGATGATCAGCACCAGGAAGGATAGATCAATTGCAGCTTTCATCCAGGAGTTAAACCAGCACATTCGACGCCAGGAGAACCAGATGTGCGCAGGCAAGATAGACCTGAAGAAGGCCATGACCAAGATCACGGAGCTGGAAGAAGAACTTAAGTCTACACACGATGGATATGAGGAGGAAATAGCAACACTCGTGGATAAGAACGATGATCTGAAGAAGAAGCTAAAAATATTCATGGGATTTCCCGCAACTGGAGGAGAAGACGAAGATTGCACTTGTCCAGAGAACTACATCATCATCGACGACACCGACTCGGACCCAGACGATAGCGATGATGACTATGTTGATGAAGCTGGAGCAGATATCATGGAGTCTTCATCGGAGCAGTTTTTCTAGTCGACCACCATATCAGTAGTATTATTCTCCCATGTATCTAGTATAGCCCGAGCACTTTTGTAACGATAGATAGACCGTTGTATGCCCTTGTTTGATTGAATGAAGTGATTTTGTTTGCATTTGCCTCATGTGCATATGGGTAGTGTCTTCTCTCTAGACCTCATTCTATCTTATATTCTCATATTTTCTAAACCCCTTCAGATGCCTCCGAGATGTGACAATGGATTTGCATTTCCACTGGAGCTCACTCAGTTGATCCAGGAGCAGAATACGTTGATGCAGTTGCTAGTCTAGAATCAGAATCAGGGGAACAACAACAACAACAACAACCCACCGCCGCCACCACCTGTGGATCACTTAACCTGTTTTCTTAGGCTGAATCCGCCAGTGTTCTCTAGTAGCACCGAGCCTATAGTAGCAGATGATTGGCTCCACAAGATTGGAAGGGAGTTAACCACTACAGGATGTACTGATGCTGAGAAGCTGCGCTTTGCCACACATCAGTTGGATGGAGCAGCAGCATCATGGTGGGAGAATTACACTGTCACCTACCCTATAGCCACGGTGACATGGGACCAATTTCAGCAGGCTTTCCGTACTGCCCATGTGTCAGCAGGAGCTATGGCCATGAAGATGTGTGAGTTTCGCAACTTGCGCCAAGGAGGACGGACAGTTGGCTAGTATGTGGATGACTTTAGTAAGCTAGCACGTTATGCCCCAGATGACGTTGCTACGGATGCAGCTAAGCAGGAGAAGTTTCTGGAAGGACTGAATGATGAGTTGAGCATGCAGTTGATGGTAGCAAGCTTCAACAACTACTAGGAGTTGGTAGATCGCGCTCTTATGATTGAAGAGAAGCAGCAGCAGATTGAAAACTGCAAGAGGAAGTATGGACAAGGGAAGTACAATTTTGGAGCTCAGCAGAAGCCACGTTTTACCCCGAAACCGGGAGGACCTTTTTAGCATACCCATGGAGGAGGCAGCTCTCACAATCATAATGGCCCCAAGAATGGTAACGGGAATGGAGGAAGCAACGGCCAGAACCGTGCCAACCCATCGACGCCAGCCAAGAGAAACCAGAGCCAAGTCACTTGCTATAAGTGCCAGAAGGCTGGACATTACGCTAATGAATGTCCTGAAGCCCAGAGTGGAAATGGCAATGTAAGCTCTGGGAAGAAGCTGAACCCTTTCAAGAGGGGACAGGTGAACCACGTTAACATGGAGGAGGTTAAAGGTCAGCCAGATGCAGTAATAGGTAAGTTTTTGGTTAAGTCATTTACTGCACTCGTTCTTTTTGATACTGGTGCATCGCATTCATACATCTCAAGGGGATTTGTGGATAAGTATAAACTGCCAACCCAAGCCCTTAGGTAACCCATGTTAGTAACCTCACCTGGAGCAAAGTATATGGCTAGTCTATGGTGTGATCGGTTACCATTAAGGATTGGTAACTATGTATTTCCCTCAAACCTAATAGTATTGGAATCTCAAGGATTAGATGTTATATTAGGCATGGATTGGTTATCGAAGTATGGAGGGAACATTGAATGCACCAGTAAGTCAATTTTTCTTACAACGCCAGAAGGAAGAAGGATCAAGTATGTATCCCAGCATGTGCCGAAGAGGACTCAAGTAAATTCCTTATCAGGAGTTGTGCAGGAGGAAGTACCAGTGGTGAAGGATTTCCCTGGCATATTTCCGGAGGAGTTGCCAGGCATGCCATCGGATAGAGATATTGAGTTTTTGATTGAGCTTTTGCCAGGCACAGGGCCCATATCTAAGAGACCATACAGGATTCCCGCAAAAGATTTGGAGGAGATTAAGAAGCAGATTAGGGAGTTACTGGATAAAGATTATATTCACCCAAGTTCTTCACCTTGGGGATCGCCAGTACTTCTAGTGGAGAAGAAGGATGGATCGTTAAGGATGGTTGTCGATTATCGAGGATTGAACAAAGTAACAATCAAGAACAAGTACCCACTGCCGATGATCAATGATCTGTTTGATCGATTGCAAGGAGCTAAGGTATTTTCCAAGATAGATCTGTGATCAGGATACCATCAGTTGAAGATTCGAGAGCAGGATATACCTAAGACGGCTTTTACCACCAGGTATGGGCTGTACGAGTATACCGCTATGTCATTTGGTCTGACTAACGCACCTGCATATTTCACGAACATGATGAACAGGGTGTTTATGGAGTTTTTGGATAAGTTCGTCGTGGTGTTCATTGATGATATTTTAGTCTACTCAAAGAACGAAGAGGAGCATAAGGGGCACTTGCGTTGGGTACTTGAGAAGCTCAGAGAACATCAGTTATATGCCAAGTTCAGTAAATGTGAGTTTTGGTTGAAGGAAGTTGGATTCCTCGGACACGTTATATCCGGAGAAGGTATAGCAGTAGCTCCCACCAAGGTTATCACTGTGACAAATTGGGAAGCACCAACAACAGTTGGAGAGATCCGGAGTTTTCTTGGACTTGCAGGATACTACCGGAGATTCATTGAGAAATTATCAAAAATTGCGTAGCCTATGACGGAGTTGTTGAAGAAGGATACCAAGTTCAAATGGACTGAGGAATGTGTGGCCAGTTTCCAGGAGTTGAAGAAACGTTTGGTTACCTCACCAGTATTGATTCTGCCAGATCAGAGCAAGGATTATGAAGTGTATTGCGACGCTTCACGTCGTGGACTTGGAGCAGTGCTTATGCAGGAGGAAAGAGTTGTTTATGCTTCACGACAGCTGAAACCTCATGAGTTGAATTATGCCACGCATGATTTGGAGTTAGCAGCCGTAGTGCATGCATTGAAGACTTGGAGACATTTGCTCATTGGAAACCATTCTGAAGTATACACGGATCACAAGAGTTTGAAGTATATTTTCACACAGAAGGAGCTAAATCTCAGGCAAAGGAGATGGTTGGAGCTCATCAAGGATTATGATATGAGATTGCATTATCATCCCGGAAAGGCTAATGTAGTAGCCGATGCGCTGAGCCGTAAGAGCCATGTCAACACATTAATGACAGGAGATTTACCGAAGGTGTTAGCCGAAGACCTTCGTGAGCTATGTTTGGAGATAGTTCCGAGAGGCTATGTAGCAGCATTGAAGATTCAGTCTACCTTGATGGATAAGATCAGAGAAGCTCAGAAAACTGACAAGGAGGTTGCCTCTATAAAGGAGAAGATGAGCAAAGGTAAAGTTAAAGGATTTCGCGAGGATGATCACGATACCCTATGGTTTGAAGACCGTGTTTATATGTGCCTAACGACCTGGAGATCAGGAAGTTGATTCTGCAGGAGGCCCATGATTCACCATACTCAATTCACCCAGGAAATACCAAGATGTATTTGGATTTGAAGGATACTTTCTGGTGGACCGGAATGAAGAAGGATATTGCGGAGTATGTAGCAGTTTGTGATGTATGTCAGAGAGTAAAGGCAGAGCATCAGAAGCCAGCAGGGTTGCTACAACCATTGCCGATACCCGAATGGAAGTGGGATAAGCTAGGCATGGATTTCATCACGGGATTACCCAGGACCCGTTCAGGCTATGACTCGATATGGGTTGCAGTCGATCGCTTGACGAAGGTAGCTCATTTCATCCCAGTAAAGACCACTTACACCAGTGCTAACTTGGCAAAGATATACATGACCAGGATCGTATGTCTGCATGAAGTTCCGAGGAGCATTGTATCCGATAGAGGAACCCAGTTTACCTCAAAGTTCTAGAATCAGTTGCACGAAACTTTGGGTACCAGGCTAGAGTTCACTACAACTTTTCATCCGCAGACAGATGGACACACTGACAGAGTCAATCAGATTTTGGAGGATATGCTAAGAGCTTGTGCGCTAGATTATGGATCTAGTTGGGACGACAATTTGCCATATGCAGAGTTCTCCTACAACAACAGTTATCAATCCAGTTTCAAGATGGCCCCTTTCGAAGCCTTGTACGGAAGAAGGTGCAGAACACCATTATCGTGGGATGAAGTTGGAGACCGCCAGTTGTTTGGACCGGATTTGATTAAGGAGTCCGAACAGAAAGTGAAATTGATTCGTGATAGGCTCAAGGTAGCCCAGTCCAGGCATGAGAGCTACGCAGATTCTAAACGCAAGGAGACAGTTTACGAAGTCAGGGACCGAGTTTATCTTCGAGTATCTCCACTTTGGGGAGTTAAGCTCTTTGGAGTTAAAAGGAAAGTTAGCGCCATGTTTTGTGGGACCATACAAAGTTTTGGAGCGTAGGGAGAAGTTGCCTACAAGTTGGAGTTGCCTGAAGGATTGTCGGGAGTTCACGACGTGTTCCACGTCTCCCAGTTGAAGAAGTGCCATGCAGAGATGGCGGACATACCGCTGAGAGATACAGTGCCGCTGGAAGCAATTCGGTTGGATAATGATTTGACCTATGAGGAGAAACCAGTCAAGATTCTTGAGTATGCCAGCCGAGTCACCCGCAGCAAGGTTATCAAGTTTTGCAAAGTTCAGTGGAGCCACCACACCGAGGATGAAGCCACCTGGGAGCGAGAGGAAGAACTGCAGAAGGACCACCCTCACCTATTTTCTAGCCAACCTGAATCTCGAGGGCGAGATTCATCTTAAGGGGGTAGGTTTGTAACATCCCAAATTTTCAATTTGGAATGTTATACATTAGGTCATCACTGCATATCATATTTTATTTGCTTTTGGCCTGATCCAAAAATTCTACGCAACTCAAGGACCCACGGAGAGAGTTGGGGATTTCGTTATTTTCATATTTGGGTTTTTCTCAAATTTTGAAAATAGGATCATTGGTTTTATTTATTCTATCTTCAATTATTTCTATAATAAAAATATGAGAGAGGGAATAAAATGACTTTCCCAAAATAAAGAAATATTGAAGGCCTAATAAAAAATCAAGTAAGATGTTATTTCGGAGTTTTCTCGCTATTTTATTTGAATTTAGGAAAAATTGCACATTTTCAAAAATGCATTTTAGGGCCAAGAAATTGTTCATCCTGTTCTAAATATTTTATTTAGACGATGAAAATTTGTATTGGCATTTTTAGATTTTTATTTATTTTCTAGATTTTTCTTAGTTCGGTGGGATTTTTTTATTAAAAAAACCTCCCGCGCGCCCGACTGGGCCGAAGCCCAACCGAGCCAGGCCGGCTCGCCCGCGCTACCACCTCCCCGTCCCGTGCCGCCGCCGGACTCGGGAGAGTCCGAGCCGCCGCCGCCCGACCCCCTCCCCAAGTCGGAGCCGCCACCGCCTCTCTCCCCTTTTAAATACCACCCCGGGGCCCCCCTGGAGCCCCAAGTCGCTGCCACCACAGCCCCTCGCCAGCCCCGCCGCCCGCGTTGCCTTGCGCCGTGCCGCTTTGCGCCGCCGCCGCCAGGAGCCGCCCCACCACCCCACACCGCCCACCGCCACCGGAGCCCCGCCGGAACCCCGCCGGACCTCGCCGGAACCCGAGCCGAGGTAGCCGCCCGCCGCCCCGGTTTTTCTATAGAAACTAATCTGGTTTTTTTAGAAAACCCTAGATTCATTTTTTATAAATAGATCGGTTTTATTTTTCGATTTATTTATTTAGCGAGCGTTCGCCCGTTCGTTCATTTTAACGGACGAATTCAACGTTTAGTTTCAGTTAACGAACGTTCATTCCTTAATCTGTTCGTCAGTTTTTCTTTTTCTCGGATTTTTCCGCGGTTATTTCTGATCGCGATTTCTGATCCGATTTTTGTTCTAGTATAACTTTTCGCTCGTTTATCGGAATCACGCGATTCAAGCGCCTGGAGTTTCATCTCGAAACCCTCTTTCCATTTAACCAACTCAAACAAGTTTTTGCATCTGTAAAATTTGACTTAGATCCAGATTAGTAAACGAAGTTTGTTTCTTTCACCGTTTGACTTTCGTTGCTTCGTTCGATTTGATTCCTTTTGCAAACCGGAGTTCTTAAGTTGAACTTTCTGGTTAGTTTTTCTTATTTGAGTTTTACCCGTGCATTAGATGAGTACTTATTGTATGCTTGTTTGTTTGTGATAGAGTACCCGTAGTGCGCCGCTTGCTACTTTGAATATCTAGGTTTCACGGATCATCAGCAGGGCAAGTAACACTTTGATCATACCTCTTTACTACCCAGTTCTATTGGATTAGATCAATCCTCAAACAATTGCATGATTAGGATCTAATTAAATTGTGGGTTTTGGGAAGTAGATGAGGTAGAACCTATTACCTGTTTTATTATCAACCCTTGGGAGTTACTTCTATGTTTGCTTATTATGTCATGCTACGCTAGTAGACGTGGATTGGGTGAGTGTATCCATGACAGATGTGAGATTGATAAATTAATGGTTTATTTAAGGTGGCAACTTAAACACACATCTGGGTGGATTGAGGCACCTGGGTATTCCAGCGATTGCCTGTTTTTCTTTATGGACCGCCACCCAGGCTCAAAGGGATCATGAGATTTATTCATACTAGAAACTTCCGTGTGCAGCCACAAGCTACTATGGGCTCTAGCATAGTTGACTAAGTCGTGCGAACTCTTACAGTGGTAGACTAGTAGATGTAGGGGATGTAGGTTGGTATTGTCTACCCGATCGTAAGGTGCTAGCTCTTCTGAAAGACTATGTCTCGGTCATCCGTTTCTCAAACACCATGTAGTGTGAGAATCCCAACGGAGGAGATCAAGTCTTATGGGGAAAAGTGCGCAAACCTCTGCAGAGTCTATAAACTAATCATGGTTAGCCGTGTCCCCGGTTATGGACGTCTTGAGTATCTAGTACTTGGATTGTCATGTGAATCTCATCATGTTACTTTTAATTAATACTGTTGGGTTTTAATGATGATACTTAATTGGGATTGAGAGGGTGTCTACACTCTCACTGTTTAACAACTGCCATGATAGTTAAACAAAATTTATTCCTTTGCAGTAGGGAAAATTTGGCTTTACACAAAACTGTAACCATAGAGCTTTCCACCAGCCATATATGCATGTAGTATAGCTTTATTCTTCCTTTACTTTGTATGTGTTACATTGCCAGCATATTCCATGTGCTGACCCGTTTCGGGCTACAACGTTCATGTTGCAGACTTTTCAGACAACGAGTAAGGTGCCTTTAGGTCATGGTTCTATACTCAGTGATGTCGTTGGAGTTGATGGACTCACTTATCTTCCAAGCCTTCCGCTGTTATCGTGATTAAATAGCCTTAAGCCATATTTATTGTAATAAGTTCTCTTTTGAGACATTCGATGTAATAAGTGTGTGATTGCTACTCTGTTATAAATCCTTCAAGTACTGTATGTGTCAGCATTACTGATCCAGGGATGACACTAAAGCACAGAGATCGGACTGTTTGAGGTCTGGTCGCTACAATTTAAATAATGCGCATTGCACTTCAGTTATATCTTTTGAGTATGGCTTTATAGAATACTACATGTGCTTCACTTATATCATTTGAAGTTTGGAATGCCTGTTTCTCTTCACATAGAAAACCGTTGTTTGTAGAATGCTCTTTTTCTTCACTTATATTTGTTAGAGCATGGTATTTTGTAGAAAGAATTAAACTCTCATGCTTCACTTAGATCTATTTAGAGAGTCAACAGGAATTGGTCAATTGCATGGTTAGTCATAAAATCCTACATAAAACTTATGGATCACTGAATATGATATGTTTGATTCCTTGCAATAGTTTTGAGATATAGAGATGGAATATGTGGGAGGTACTAGTAAATGGTTGTGTTTAGTAAGAATATTGGTGTTAAGGTTTGTGATTCCCGAAGCATGCACGTATAGTCTCTCGTTATGCTATGAAGTTGGAGCATGATTTATTATTGATTGTCTTCCTTATGAGTGGCGGTCGGGACGAGCGATGGCCTTTTATACCAATTTATCCCCCTAGGGGCATGCGTAGTAGTACTTTGATTCAAGGGCTAATAAACTTTTGCAATAAGTATATGAGTTCTTTATGACTAATGTGAGTCCATGGAATATACGCACTCTTACCTTTCTGCAATTTGATAGCCTCTACGGTACCGTGCATTGCCATTTCTCACATCGAGACGTGGTGCAAACTTCGCAGGTGCATCCAAACCCCGTGATATGATACGCTCTATCACACATAAGCATTATTATATCTTCCTCAAAACAGCCACCATACCTACCTATTATGGCACTTCCATAGCCATTCCGAGATATATTGCCATGCAACTTCCACCGCTTCCGTTTTGATGATTTGAGCATTCATTGTCATATTGCTTTGCATGATCATACAGCTGACATAGCAGTTGTGGCTCAGCCACCGTTCATCATTTTTCATACATGTTACGCTAGATCATTGCACATCCTGGTGCCAGAGGCATTCATATAGAGTCATACTTTGTCATAGGTATCGATTTGTAATTTTTATTTCTTTTGAGTTATAAGTAAATAGAAGTGTGATGATCATCATTATTCATTTTGAGAGCAGTGCCCCAGTGAGGAAAGGATGATGGAGACTATGATTCCCCCACAAGTCAGGATGAGACTCTGGATAATGTTAGAAAAAAGGGAAAAAGGAAAAAAAGAGAAAGAAAAAAGAGAAAGAAAAAAAGGAAAAAGGAAAAGGAAAATAATAAACAAAGAGAGAAGGGGCATTGTTAGTATCCTTTACCACACTTGTGCTTCAAAGTAGCACCATGTTTTTCATATGGAGAGTCTCATATGTTTTCACTTTCATATACTAGTGGGAATTTTTCATATAGGATTAGATGCACACCCACTTAGTTTTCATATTGAGCTTTCATACACTTATAGCTCTTAGTGCATTCATTGCATGGCAATCCCTACTCCTCACATTGATATCGATTGATGGGCATCTCCATAGCCTGTTGGTTAGCCGCGTCGATGTGAGACTTTCTTACTTTTTTGTCTTCTCTATAGTTACCCCTATCATCATACTCTATTCCATCGTAGTGTTATATCCATGGCTTGCGCTGATGTATTGCGTGAGGGTTGAAAAAGCTAAAGCGTGTTCAAAAGTATGAACCAATTGCTCGGCTTGTCATCGGGGTTGTGTATGATAAATACTTTGTGTTAAGAAGACAAAGCATGACAAGACTATATGATTTTGTAGGGATAGCTTTCTTTAGCGTTGATATTTTGAAAGACATGATTGTTTGTTGGGATGCCTGAGTATTGATGTATTTATGTCTAATTATAGACTATTGCTTTGAATCACTTATGTCTTAATATTCAAGCCATGATTAGATATATGACCAAATTTATGCTAGGTAGCATTCCACATCAAAAATTATCTTTTTTATCATTTACCTACTCGAGGACGAGCAGGAATTAAGCTTGGGGATGCTGATACGTCTTCGTCGTATCTATAATTTTTGATTGTTTCATGCCAATATTATACAACTTTCACATATTTTTGGCAACTTTTTATATGATTTATTGGACTAACCTATTGATCCAGTGCCTAGTGCCAGTTCCTTTTTTTGCATGTTTTTTGTATCGCAGAAAATCCATATCAAATGAAGTCCAAATGCAATAAAAATTTACGGAGAATTATTTTGGAATATATGTAATTTTTGGGAGTTGGAATCACCGCAAACAGAGGCCCACACAGCCCATAGGACACCAAGGCGCGCCTAAGGCCCCTAGCGTGTGGTGGTGGGTTGTGCCCTCCTCGAACGTCGGTTGGAGCTCTACTTCGGGCGCAAGGAAGCTTATATCTGGAAAAAAATCATGTTAAAATCTCAGCGCAATCGGATTTACGGATCTCCTAGAATATAAGAGAACGGTTTTCGGCCAGATCTGGGGAATGCGAAACAGAAGAGAACAGAGAGGGAGATCCAACCTCGGAGGGGCCCCCGCCCCTCCACCGCCATGGAGGCCATGGACCAAAGGGGGAACTCTCCTCCCATCTAGGAGGGAGGCCAAGGAAGAAGAAGAAGGAGGAGGGGGCTCTCTCCCCCTCTCTCTCCTGGTGGCACCGGAGTGCCGCCGGGGCAAGGATCGTGACGGGGATCTACATCAACAATCTTGCTACCGTCATGACCAACTTTCTCCCCCTCTATGCAGCGGTGTAACACCCCTTCTCCCCGCTGTAATCTCTACTTAAACATGGTGCTCAACTCCATATATTATTTCCCAATGATCTATGGTTATCTATGATGTTTGAGTAGGTTCGTTTTGTCTTGTGGGTTAATCGTGATCTTGGTTGGTATGATTGTATATTTTGTTTATGATGTTGTCGTACGGTGCTCTCCGTCTCGTGAAACATGAGGGGTCCCCGCTGTAGGGTGTTGCAATATGTTCATGGTTTGCTTATTGTCAGTGTTGCGGGGGTGACAGCAGCCTAAATGTGGATAAGTGGGTTATGGCATATGGGAGTAAAGAGGACTTGATACTTAACACTATGGTTGGGTTTCATGACCTTAATGATCTTTAGTATTTACGGATGCTTGCTAGACTTCCAATCATAAGTGCATATGATCCAAGTAGAGAAAGTATGTTAGCTCATGCCTCTCCCTCATATAAAATTACAAGGATGATTACCGGTACTTGTTATCGATTGCCTAGGTACAAATGACTTTCTTGTTGAAAAAAGTTATCCACTTTTATTACCTTGCAATTTATTCGTAGTTTTATTCTCGCAAAGTACTAATAGTTTTATTCTTGCAAAATAGTTTCATACCTGTTTTAGGTCAAGCAAACGTCAAGTGTGCGTAGAGTTGTATCGGTGGTCGATAGAACTTGAGGGAATATTTGTTCTACCTTTATCTCCTCATTGGGTTCGACACTCTTATTTATCGAAGAAGGCTAGAAATGATCCTCTATACTTGTGGGTTATCACTCCCCACCGGGAGTGAGTAATTCCTTCGTTGGCTCGCTGGTCGGTGAGGAGTTGGATGAGATTCATCATGTAATCTAGTTAGTTCTGTTAGGGCTTGATCCCTAGTATCCACTATGTTTTGAGATTGATGTTGCTACGACTTTGCCATGCTTAATGCTTGTCACTTTGGACCCAGGTGCCATGATTTCAGATCTGAACCGTTTATGTTATCACCATTATATCCATGTTCTAGATCCGATCTTGCAAGTCATAGTCACCTACTACGTGTTATGATCCAGCAACCTAGAGTGAAAATAGTCGTGACCACTCCCGGTGATAGACCGTAGTTTGAGGAGTTCATGTATTCACCATGTGTTACAGCTTTGTTCTGGTTCTCTATTAAAAGGAGGCCTTAACATCCCTTTGCTTCCAATAGGACCCCGCTGCCACGGGAGGGTAGGACAAAAGATCTCATAGAAGTTCTATCCATAAGCACGTATGACTATTTACGGAATACATGCCTACATTATATTTATGAACTGGAGCAAGTGCTGTATCGCCCTAGGTTATGACTGTCACATGATGAATATCATCCAACAAATCATCGATCCAATGCCTACGAATCTCTCTTATATTGTTCTTGCTAAGTTATCGCTTCTATCGTTACTGTTGCACTTGCTACAAAATTACTGCTATCACTGTTACTATTACTATTGCTTCTGCTGGTATTATCAAAACTATCATACTACTTTGCTACTGATCTCTTTGTTGTAGATAATTAATCTCCAGGTGTGGTTGAATTGACAACTCAGTTGCTAATACTTACAAATATTCTTTGGCTCCCCTTATGTCGAATCTATAAATTTGGGTTGAATACTCTACCCTCGAAAGCTGTTGCGAGCCCATATACTTGTGGGTTATTAAGGTGGTTTCTCAATATAAGCAGTAGGAACAACTGGATCAACATAATAAGTAATAGTTTCTTCTTCAGCTTTAATAGGTTCTACTAATTTCACTTCAATGGGAGGATGATATTTAAACCACGTCTCCTTAGGGAGATCAACACAAGTAGCAAATGATTCACAGAAAGAAGCTACTATCTCCGAGTCAAGTCCATATTTAGTGCTAAATTCACGAAAAAGCATCGGTGTCCATAAAAGATTTAACACAATCAAACTTAAGGTTTATACCTGACTCCTTACCTTCATCGAGCTCCCAATCTTCAGAGTTGCTTTTAATTCTTTCCAATAAATCCCATTTGAATTCAATAGTCTTCTTCATAAAAGAGCCAGTACAAGAAGTATCGAGCATGGATTGATCATTATGAGAAACTCGAGCATAAAAATTCTGAATAATAATTTCTCTTGAGAGCTCATGGTTGGGGCATGAATATAACATTGAATTAAGCCTCCCCAAGCTTGATCGATACTTTCTCCTTCACGAGTTCCGTCGGCACGACAGCGTGTTGACGGTGATGGTGAAGTGATCCGCTCAGGGCTTCGCCTAAGCACTACATCAATATGACCAGAGGTGTAAACTCTGGAGGGAGGAGCCACACACGGCTAACAGATGTTGTTGTTGTGTGTTCTAGGCGCCTCCCCCTCATATATATAGGTGGGAGGGAGAGGGGCAGCCAAGGGGGCACCCAAGTAGGAGGAATCCTACTTGGGGCCCTAATCCTATTCACCCCCTTACCATAATTCCCGGAGGGGGAAGGAAGGAGGAGCGAGAAGTGAAGGAAGGGGGAGGCCGAATCCCTCCCCTTCCTTTCTCCCTTATACTCTTTCCTTCCCCCTTATTTCGGCCTACATGGGGCGCACCAGCCCCTTAGGGGCTGGCATGTCCCCTTCTTGGCCCATTAGGCCCATGTAGTTGCCGGGGGCATGCCCGGAACCCCTTCCGGTGAGCCGATATGTACCCGGTACCCCCGGAACACTTCCGGTGTCCGAATATCATCGTCTAATATATGAATATTTACCTCTCTGCCATTTAGAGACTCCTTGTCATGTCTGTGATCTCATCTGCGACTCCGAACAACATTCGGTCACCAAATCACATAAGTCATATAATACAAAATCGTCATCGAACGTTAAGCGTGCAGACCCTATGGGTTCAAGAACTATGTAGACATGACCGAGACACCTCTCCGGTCAATAACCAATAGGGAAACCTGGATGCTCATATTGGTTCCCACATATTCTATGAAGATCTTTGTCGGTCGTACCGTAATGACAACATACATTATTCCCTTTGTCATCGGCATGTTACTTGCCCGAGATTCGATCGTTGGTATCTTCATACCTAGTTCAATCTCGTTACCGCCAAGTCTCTTTACTCGTTCTGTAATACATCATCCCACAACTAACTCATTAGTCACATTGCTTGCAAGGCTTATTATTATGTGCATTACCGGGAGGGCCCAGAGATACCTCTCTGATACTCAGAGTGACAAATCCTAATCTCGATCTACGCCAACCCAACAAATACCTTTGGAGATACCTATAGAGCATCTTTATAATCACCCAGTTACGTTGTGACGTTTGATAGCACACAAGGTATTCCTCCGGTAGCCGGGACCTGCGTAATCTCATAGTCAAAGAATATGTATATGACATGAAGAAAGCTATAGCAATAAAACTAAACAATCAATATGATAAGCTAACGGATGGGTCTTGTCCATCACATCACTCTCCTAATGATGTGATCATGTTCATCAAATGACAACACATGTCTATGGTTAGGAAACTTAACCATCTTTGATTAACGAGCTAGTCTAGTGGAGGCTTACTAGGGACACTATGTTTTGTCTATGTATCCACACATGTATCAAGTTTTTGGTTAATACAATTCTAGCATGAATAATAAACATTTATCATGATATAAGGAAATATAAATAACAACTTTATTATTGCCTCTAGGGCATATTTCCTTCAGTCTCCCACTTGCACTAGAGTCAATAATCTAGATTACATTGTAATGATTCTAACACCCATGGAGTCTTGGTGTTGATCATGCCTTACTCTTGGAAGGGGCTTAGTCAACGGGTCTGCCACATTCAGATCCGTATGTATTTTGCAAGTCTCTATGTCTCCCTCCTTGACTTGATCACGGATGGAGTTGAAGCATCTCTTGATGTGTTTGGTTCTTTTATGAAATCAGGATTCCTTCACCAAGGCAATTGCTCCAGTATTGTCACAGAAGATTTTCATTGGACCCGATGCACTAGGTATTACACCTAGATCGGATATGAACTCCTTCATTTGCTGCTTCCGAAACAGCTATGTACTCCACTTCACACGTAGATCCCGCCACGACGCTCTGCTTGAAACTGCACCAACTAACAGCTCCATCATTCAATATAAATATGTATCCAGTTTGTGACTTAGAGTCATCCGGATCAGTGTCAAAGCTAGCATCAATGTAACCATTTAGGACGAGCTCTTTGTCACCTCCATAAACGAGAAACATATCCTTAGTCCTTTTCAGGTACTTCAGGATGTTCTTGACCACTATCTAGTGATCCACTCCTGGATTACTTTGGTACCTTCCTGCTAGACTTATAGCAAGGCACACATCAGGTCTGGTACACAGCATAGCATACATGATAGAACCTATAGCTAAGGCATAGGGAATGACTTTCATTTTCTCTCTATCTTCTATAGTGGTCGGGCATTGAGTCTGACTCAACTTCACACCTTGTAACACAAGCAAGAACCCTTTCTTTAACTGATCCATTTTGAACTTCTTCAAAACTTTATCAAGGTATGTGCTTTGTGAAAGTCCAATTAAGCGTCTTGATCTATCTCTATAGATCTTGATGCCCAATATATAAGCAGCTTCACCGAGGTCTTTCATTGAAAAACTCTTATTCAAGTATCCTTTTATGTATCTAGAAATTCTATATCATTTCCAATCAACAGTATGCCATCCACATATAATATTAGAAATACTATAGAGCTCCCACTCACTTTCTTGTAAATGCAGGCTTCTCCAAAAGTTTGTATAAAACCATATGCTTTGATCACCTCATCAAAGAGTATATTTCAACTCCGAGATGCTTGCACCAGTCCATAAATGGATCACTGGAGCTTGCACACTTTGTTAGCACCTTTAGGATCGACAAAACCTTCTAGTTTCATCATATACAACTTTTCTTTAATAAATCCATTAAGGAATGCAGTTTTGACGTCCATTTGCCAGATTTCATAATCATAAAATGCGGCATTTGGTAATATGATTTGGACAGACTTAAGCATCACTACGGGTGAGATGGTCTCAACATAGTCAACTCCTTGAACTTGTCGAAAACCTCTTGCAACAAGTCGAGCTTTGTAGATAGTAACATTACCATTAGCGTTTGTCTTCTTCTTGAAGATCCATTTATTCTCTATGGCTCGCCAATCATCGGGCAAGTCAACCAAAGTCCACACTTTGTTCTCATACATGGATCCTAGCTCAGATTTCATGGCCTCAAGCCATTTATCGGAATCTGGGCTCATCATCGCTTCCTCATAGTTCATAGGTTCGTCATGGTCTAGTAACATGACTTCCAAAACATGATTACCATACCACTCTGGTGCGGAACGTGCTCTGGTTGACCTACGAGGTTTGGTAGTAACTTGATCTGAAGTTTCATGATCATTATCATTAGCTTCCTCACTAGTTAGTGTAGGCATCACTGAAACCGATTTCTGTGATGAGCCACTTTCCAATTCGAGAGAAGGTACAATTACCTCATCAAGTTCTACTTTCCTCCCACTCACTTCTTTCGAGAGAAACTCCTTCTCTAGAAAGGATCCATTCTTAGCAACAAAAATCTTGTCTTCGGATCTGTGATAGAAGGTGTACCCAACAGTTTCTTTTGGGTATCCTATGAAGACGCACTTCTCCAATTTGGGTTCAAGCTTATCAGGCTGAAGCTTTTTCACATAAGTATTGCAACCCCAAACTTTAAGAAACAACAGCTTAGGTTTCTTGCCAAACCAGAGTTCATACGGTGTCGTCTCAACGAATTTAGTTGGTGCCCTATTTAACGTGAATGCAGATGTGCATAACCCCAAAATGATAGTGGTAAATCGGTAAGAGACATCATAGATTGCACCATATCTAATAAAGTACGGTTACGACGTTCTGACACACCATTACGTACGCTATGGTGTTCCAGGTGGCGCGAGTTGTGAAACTATTGCACATTGTTTTAAATGAAGGCCAAACTCGTAACTCAAATATTCTCCTCCGCGATCAGATCGTAGAAACTTTATTTTCTTGTTACGATGATTCTCCACTTCACTCTGAAATTCTTTGAACTTTTCAAATGTTTCAGACTTGTGTTTCATTAATTAGATATACCCATATCTGCTCAAATCATCTGTGAAGGTCAGAAAATAACAATACCCGCCGTGAGCCTCAACACTCATCGGACCGCATACATCGGTATGTTTTATTTCCAATAAGTCAGTGGCTCACTCCATTGTTCCGGAGAACGGAGTTTTAGTCATCTTGGCCATCAAATGATTCATAATCAAGTGATTCCAAAAGTCCATCCGCATGGAGTTTCTTCATGCGCTTTACACCAATATGACCTAAACGGCAGTGGCACAAATATGTTGAGATATCATTATCAACTTTGCATCTTTTGGCATCAATATTATGAATATTTGTATCACCATGATCGAGATTCAACAAAATATACCACTCTTCAAGGGTGCATGACCATAAAAGATACTACTCATATAAATAGAACAACCATTATTCTCTGATTTAAATGAATAACCGTCTCGCATTAAATAAGATCCAGATATAATGTTCATGCTCAATGCTGCACCAAATAACAACTATTCAGGTCTAAAGCTAATCCCGAAGGTAGATGTAGAGGTAGCGTGCCGACGACGATCACATCGACCTTGGAACCATTCCCGACGCACATCGTCACCTCGTCCTTAGCCAATCTTTGTTTAATCCGTAGCCCATGTTTCGAGTTACAAATATGAGCAACCGAATCAATATCAAATACCCAGGCGCTACCATGAGCATTAGTAAGGTACACATCAATAACATGTATATCAGATATACCTTTGATCACTTTGCCATCCTTCTTATCTGCCAAATACTTGGGGTAGTTCCGCTTCAAGTAACCAGTCCCTTTGCAGTAGAAGCACTCAGTTTCGGGCTTAGGTCCAGACTTGGGCTTATTCCCGGGAGTGACAACTTGCTTTCCGTTATTCTTGAAGTTCCCCTTCTTTATTTTGCCTTTTTTCTTGAAACTAGTGGTGTTGTTAACCATCAACACTTGATGCTCCTTCTTGATTTCTACCTCCGCAGCTTTGAGCATAGAGAAGAGCTCGGGAATTGTCTTATCCATCCCTTGCATATTATAGTTCATCACGAAGCCTTTGTAGCTTGGTGGCAGTGATTGGAGAACTCTGTCAATAACACTAACAACTGGAAGATTAACTTCCAGCTGAGTCAAGTGGTTATGATACCCAGACATTCTGAGTATGTGTTCACTGATAAAACTATTCTCCTCCATCTTGCAGCTATTAAACTTGTTGGAGACTTCATATCTCTCAACCCGGACATTTGCTTGAAATATTAACTTCAATTCCTGGAACACCTCATATGGTCCATGACGTTCAAAACATCTTTGAAGTCCCGATTCTAAGACGTAAAGCATGGCACACTGAACTATCGAGTAGTCATCAGATCGAGCTTGCCAAACGTTCATAACATCAGCATCTACTCCTGCAGCAGGCTTTTCACCTAGCGGTGCATCAAGGACATAATTCTTCTGTGTGGCAATGAGGATAATCCTCAAGTTATGGACCTAGTCCGTGTAGTTGCTACCATCATCGTTCAACTTAGCTTTCTCTAGGAACACATTAAAATTCAAGGGAACGGTAGCACGGGCCATTGATCTACAACATAGATATGCAAAAACTACCAGGACTAAGTTCATGATAAATTAAGTTCAATTAATCATATTACTTAAGAACTCCCACTTAGATAGTCATCTAAATGATTGCGTGATCCAAATCAACTAAACCATGTCTGATCATCACGTGAGATGGATTAGTCTTCAATGGTGAACATCTCTATATTGATCATATCTACTATATGATTCACGTTCGACCTTTCGGTCTCTAGTGTTCCGAGGCCATGTATGTACATGCTAGGCTCGTCAAGTTTATCCCGAGTATTCCGCATGTGCAAAACTATCTGGCACCCGTTGTATGTGAACGTAGAGCTTATCACACCCGATCATCACATGGTGTCTCGGCATGATGAACTGTCGCAACGGTGCATACTCAGGGAGAACACATATACCTTGAAATTTTAGTAAGGTATCATCTTATAATGCTACCGCCGTACTCAGCAAAATAAGATGCATAAAAGATAAACATCACATGCAATCAAAATATGTTACATGATATGACCGTCATCATCTTGTGCCTTTGATCTCCATATCCAAAGCATCATCATGATCTCCATCGTCACTGGCTTGACACCTTGATCTCCATCGTAGCGTTGTGGTCATCTCACCAACTATTTCTTCTACAACTATCACCAACAATTACTGAAGGAAATATACCCTAGAGGCAATAATAAAGTTATTATTTATTTCCTTATATCATGATAAATGTTTATTATTCATGCTAGAATTGTATTAACCGGAAACATAATACATGTGTGAATACATAGACAAACAGAGTGTCACTAGTATGCCTCTACTTGACTAGCTCGTTAATCAAAGATGGTTATGTTTCCTAACCATGAACAAGGAGTTGTTATTTGATTAACGGGATCACATCATTAGGTGAATGATCTGATTGACATGACCCATTCCATTAGCTTAGCACCCAATCGTTTAGTATGTTGCTATTGCTTTCTTCATGACTTATACATGTTCCTATGACTATGAGATTATGCAACTCCCGTTTGCCGGAGGAACACTTTGTGTGCTACCAAACGTCACAACGTAAATGGGTGATTATAAAGGTGCTCTACAGGTGTCTCCAAAGGTACATGTTGGGTTGGCGTATTTCGAGATTAGGATTTGTCACTCCGATTGTCGGAGAGGTATCTCTGGGCCCTCTCGGTAATGCACATCACATAAGCCTTGCAAGCATTGCAACTAATGAGTTAGTTGCGAGATGATGTATTACGAAACGAGTAAAGAGACTTGTCGGTAACGAGATTGAACTAGGTATTGAGATACCGACGATCGAATCTCGGGCAAGTAACATACCGATGACAAAGGGAACAACGTATGTTGTTATGCAGTCTGACTGATAAAGATCTTCGTAGAATATGTAAGAGCCAATATGAGCATCCAGGTTCCGCTATTGGTTATTGACCGGAGACGTGTCTCGGTCATGTCTACATTGTTCTCGAACCCGTAGGGTCCGCACGCTTAAGGTTTCGATGACAGTTATATTATGAGTTTATGAGTTTTGATGTACCTAAGTTAGTTCGGAGTCCCGGATGTGATCACGAACATGACGAGGAGTCTCGAAATGGTCGAGACATAAAGATTGATATATTGGATGGCTATATTCGGACACCGGAAGTGTTCCGGGTGATTTCGGAGAAAACCGGAGAGTCGGAGGGTTACCGGAACCCCCCCCCCCCTGGGAGAAGTAATGGGCCATATGGGCCTTAGTGGAGAGAGAGGGGCAGCCAAAGGTTGGCCGCGCGCCTCCTCCCCCCTGGTCCAAATTGGACTAGGAGAGGGGGGCGGCGCCCCCCTTTCCCTCTCCCTCCCCACTTCCTTCCCCCTCCTAGTAGGAGTCCTACTCCTACTAGCAGGAGGACTCCTCCTTGGCGCGCCTATAGGGCCGGCCGGCCTCCTCCCCTTGCTCCTTTATATATTGGGGCAGGGGGCACCCCTAGACACACAAGTTGATCCACGTGATCATATTCTTAGCCGTGTGCGCTGCCCCCTTCCACCATAGTCCTCGATAATATTGTAGCGGTGCTTAGGCGAAGCCCTGCGACGGTAGTACATAAAGATCGTCACCACGCCGTCGTGCTGACGGAACTCTTCCCCGACACTTTGTTGGATCTGAGTCCGGGGATCGTCATCGAGCTGAATGTGTGCTAGAACTCGGAGGTGCCGTAGTTTCGGTGCTTGACCGGTCGGTCCGTGGAGACGTACGACTACATCAACCAAACGCTTCCATTGTCGATCTACAAGGGTACGTAGATCACACTCTCCCCTCTCGTTTCTATGCATCACAATGATCTTGCGTGTGCGTAGGAATTTTTTTGAAATTACTACGTTCCCCAACAGTGGTATCAGAGCCTAGGTTTTATATGTTGATGTTATATGCACGAGTAGAACACAAGTTAGTTGTGGGCGATATAAGTCATACTGCTTACTAGCATGTCATACTTTGGTTCGGCGGTATTGTTGGACGAAGTGGCCCGGACCGACATTACGCGTACGCTTACGCGAGACCGGTTCTCCCGACGTGCTTTGCACATAGGTGGCTTGCGGGTGACAGTTTCTCCAACTTTAGTTGAACCGAGTGTGGCTACGCCCGGTCCTTGCGAAGGTTAAAACAGCACCAACTTGACAAACTATCGTTGTGGTTTTGATGCGTAGGTAAGATTGGTTCTTGCTTAAGCCCGTAGCAGCCACGTAAAACTTGCAACAACAAAGTAGAGGACGTCTAACTTGTTTTTGCAGGGCATGTTGTGATGTGATATGGTCAAGACATGATGCTAAATTTTATTGTATGAGATGATCATGTTTTGTAACCGAGTTATCGGCAACTGGCAGGAGCCATATGGTTGTCGCTTTATTGTATGCAATGCAATCGCGCTGTAATGCTTTACTTTATCACTAAGCGGTAGCGATAGTCGTGGAAGCATAAGATTGGCGTGACGACAACGATGCTACGATGGAGATCAAGGTGTCGCGCCGGTGACGATGGTGATCACGACGGTGCTTCGAATGGAGATCACAAGCACAAGATGATGATGGCCATATCATATCACTTATATTGATTGCATGTGATGTTTATCTTTTATGCATCTTATCTTGCTTTGATTGACGGTAGCATTATAAGATGATCTCTCACTAATTATCAAGAAGTGTTCTCCCTGAGTATGCACCGTTGCGAAAGTTCTTCGTGCTGAGACACCACGTGATGATCGGGTGTGATAGGCTCTACGTTCAAATACAACGGGTGCAAAACAGTTGCACACGCGGAATACTCAGGTTATACTTGACGAGCCAAGCATATACAGATATGGCCTCGGAACACGGAGACCGAAAGGTCGAGCGTGAATCATATAGTAGATATGATCAACATAGTGATGTTCACCAATGAAACTACTCCATCTCACGTGATGATCGGACATGGTTTAGTTGATTTGGATCACGTAATCACTTAGAGGATTAGAGGGATGTCTATCTAAGTGGGAGTTCTTTAAGTAAATTAATTGAACCTAAATTTATCATGAAACTTAGTACCTGATAGTATCTTGCTTGTTTATGCTTGATTGTAGATAGATGGCTCGTGCTGTTGTTCCGTTGAATTTTAATGCGTTCCTTGAGAAAGCAAAGTTGAAAGATGATGGTAGCAATTACACGGACTGGGTCCGTAACTTGAGGATTATCCTCATTGCTGCACAGAAGAATTACGTCCTGGAAGCACCGCTGGGTGCCAGGCCTGCTGCTGGAGCAACACCAGATGTTATGAACGTCTGGCAGAGCAAAGCTGATGACTACTCGATAGTTCAGTGTGCCATGCTTTACGGCTTAGAATCGGGACTTCAACGACGTTTTGAACGTCATGGAGCATATGAGATGTTCCAGGAGTTGAAGTTAATATTTCAAGCAAATGCCCGGATTGAGAGATATGAAGTCTCCAATAAGTTCTATAGCTGCAAGATGGAGGAGAACAGTTCTGTCAGTGAGCATATACTCAAAATGTCTGGGTATAATAATCACTTGATTCAATTGGGAGTTAATCTTCCAGATGATTGCGTCATTGACAGAATTCTCCAATCACTGCCACCAAGCTACAAGAGCTTCGTGATGAACTATAATATGCAAGGGATGAATAAGACTATTCCCGAGCTCTTCGCAATGCTGAAAGCTGCGGAGGTAGAAATCAAGAAGGAGCATCAAGTGTTGATGGTCAACAAGACCACTAGTTTCAAGAAAAAGGGCAAAGGGAAGAAGAAGGGGAACTTCAAAAAGAACAGCAAGCAAGTTGCTACTCAAGAGAAGAAACCCAAACCTGGACCTAAGCCTGAAACTGAGTGCTTCTACTGCAAGCAGACTGGTCACTGGAAGCGGAACTGCCCCAAGTATTTGGCGGATAAGAAGGATGGCAAGGTGAACAAAGGTATATGTGATATACATGTTATTGATGTGTACCTTACTAATGCTCGCAGTAGCACCTGGGTATTTGATACTGGTTCTGTTGCTAATATTTGCAACTCGAAACAGGGACTACGGATTAAGCGAAGATTGGCTAAGGACGAGGTGACGATGCGCGTGGGAAACGGTTCCAAAGTCGATGTGATCGCAGTCGGCACGCTACCTCTACATCTACCTTCGGGATTAATATTAGACCTAAATAATTGTTATTTGGTGCCAGCGTTAAGCATGAACATTATATCTGGATCTTGTTTGATGCGAGACGGTTATTCATTTAAATCTGAGAATAATGGTTGTTCTATTTATATGAGTAATATCTTTTATGGTCATGCACCCTTAAAGAGTGGTCTATTTTTATTGAATCTCGATAGTAGTGACACACATATTCATAGTGTTGAAGCCAAAAGATGCAGAGTTGATAATGATAGTGCAACTTATTTGTGGCACTGCCGTTTAGGTCATATCGGTGTAAAGCGCATGAAGAAACTCCATACTGATGGACTTTTGGAACCACTTGATTATGAATCACTTGGTACTTGCGAACCGTGCCTCATGGGCAAGATGACTAAAACACCGTTCTCCGGTACTATGGAGAGAGCAACAGATTTGTTGGAAATCATACATACAGATGTATGTGGTCCGATGAATATTGAGGCTCGTGGCGGATATCGTTATTTTCTCACCTTCACAGATGACTTAAGCAGATATGGGTATATCTACTTAATGAAACATAAGTCTGAAACATTTGAAAAGTTCAAAGAATTTCAGAGTGAAGTTGAAAATCATCGTAACAAGAAAATAAAATTCCTACGATCTGATCGTGGAGGAGAATATTTGAGTTACGAGTTTGGTGTACATTTGAAAAATTGTGGAATAGTTTCGCAACTCACGCCACCCGGAACACCACAGCGTAATGGTGTGTCCGAACGTCGTAATCGTACTTTACTAGATATGGTGCGATCTATGATGTCTCTTACTGATTTACCGCTATCGTTTTGGGGATACGCTCTAGAGACGGCCGCATTCACGTTAAATAGGGCACCATCAAAATCCGTTGAGACGACGCCTTATGAACTGTGGTTTGGCAAGAAACCAAAGTTGTCGTTTCTGAAAGTTTGGGGCTGCGATGCTTATGTGAAAAAGCTTCAACCTGATAAGCTCGAACCCAAATCGGAGAAATGTGTCTTCATAGGATATCCAAAGGAGACTATTGGATACACCTTCTATCACAGATCCGAAGGCAAGACTTTTGTTGCTAAGTTCGGAAACTTTCTGGAGAAGGAGTTTCTCTCGAAAGAAGTGAGTGGGAGGAAAGTAGAACTTGACGAGGTAACTGTACCTGCTCCCTTATTGGAAAGTAGTGCATCACAGAAAACTGTTTCTGTGACACCTACACCAGTTAGTGAGGAAGCTAATGATGATGATCATGAAACTTCAGAACAAGATACTACTGAACCTCGTAGATCAACCAGAGTGAGATCCGCGCCAGAGTGGTACGGTAATCCTGTTCTGGAAGTCATGCTACTAGATCATGATGAACCTACGAACTATGAAGAAGCGATGGTGAGCCCAGATTCCGCAAAATGGCTTGAAGCCATGAAATCTGAGATGGGATCCATGTATGAGAACAAAGTATGGACTTTGGTTGACTTGCCCGATGATCGGCAAGCAATTGAGAATAAATGGATCTTCAAGAAGAAGACTGACGCTGACGGTAATATTACTGTCTACAAAGCTCGACTTGTCGCAAAAGGTTTTCGGCAAGTTCAAGGGATTGACTACGATGAGACCTTCTCACCCGTAGCGATGCTTAAGTCTGTCCGAATCATGTTAGCAATTGCCGCATTTTATGATTATGAAATTTGGCAGATGGATGTCAAAACTGCATTCCTGAATGGATTTCTGGAAGAAGAGTTGTATATGATGCAACCAGAAGGTTTTGTCGATCCAAAGGGAGCTAACAAAGTGTGCAAGCTCCAGCGATCCATTTATGGACTGGTGCAAGCCTCTCGGAGTTGGAATAAACGCTTTGATAGTGTGATCAAAGCATTTGGTTTTATACAGACTTTTGGAGAAGCCTGTATTTACAAGAAAGTGAGTGGGAGCTCTGTAGCATTTCTGATATTATATGTGGATGACATATTACTAATTGGAAATGATATAGAATTTCTGGATAGCATAAAGGGATACTTGAATAAGAGTTTTTCAATGAAAGACCTCGGTGAAGCTGCTTACATATTAGGCATTAAGATCTATAGAGATAGATCAAGACGCTTAATTGGACTTTCACAAAGCACATACCTTGACAAAGTTTTGAAGAAGTTCAAAATGGATCAAGCAAAGAAAGGGTTCTTGCCTGTGTTACAAGGTGTGAAGTTGAGTAAGACTCAATGCCCGACCACTGCAGAAGATAGAGAGAAAATGAAAGATGTTCCCTATGCTTCAGCCATAGGCTCTATCATGTATGCAATGCTGTGTACCAGACCTGATGTGTGCCTTGCTATAAGTCTAGCAGGGAGGTACCAAAGTAATCCAGGAGTGGATCACTGGACAGCGGTCAAGAACATCCTGAAATACCTGAAAAGGACTAAGGATATGTTTCTCATATATGGAGGTGACAAAGAGCTCATCGTAAAAGGTTACGTTGATGCAAGCTTTGACACTGATCCGGACGATTCTAAATCGCAAACCGGATACGTGTTTACATTAAACGGTGGAGCTGTCAGTTGGTGCAGTTCTAAACAAAGCGTTGTAGCGGGATCTACATGTGAAGCGGAGTACATAGCTGCTTCGGAAGCAGCAAATGAAGGAGTCTGGATGAAGGAGTTCATATCCGATCTAGGTGTCATACCTAGTGCATCGGGTCCAATGAAAATCTTTTGTGACAATACTGGTGCAATTGCCTTGGCAAAGGAATCCAGATTTCACAAGAGAACCAAGCACATCAAGAGACGCTTCAATTCCATCCGGGATCTAGTCCAGGTGGGAGACATAGAGATTTGCAAGATACATACGGATCTGAATGTTGCAGACCCGTTGACTAAGCCTCTTCCACGAGCAAAACATGATCAGCACCAAGGCTCCATGGGTGTTAGAATCATTACTGTGTAATCTAGATTATTGACTCTAGTGCAAGTGGGAGACTGAAGGAAATATGCCCTAGAGGCAATAATAAAGTTATTATTTATTTCCTTATATCATGATAAATGTTTATTATTCATGCTAGAATTGTATTAACCGGAAACATAATACATGTGTGAATACATAGACAAACAGAGTGTCACTAGTATGCCTCTACTTGACTAGCTCGTTAATCAAAGATGGTTATGTTTCCTAACCATGAACAAGGAGTTGTTATTTGATTAACGGGATCACATCATTAGGTGAATGATCTGATTGACATGACCCATTCCATTAGCTTAGCACCTGATCGTTTAGTATGTTGCTATTGCTTTCTTCATGACTTATACATGTTCCTATGACTATGAGATTATGCAACTCCCGTTTGCCGGAGGAACACTTTGTGTGCTACCAAACGTCACAACGTAAATGGGTGATTATAAAGGTGCTCTACAGGTGTCTCCAAAGGTACATGTTGGGTTGGCGTATTTCGAGATTAGGATTTGTCACTCCGATTGTCGGAGAGGTATCTCTGGGCCCTCTCGGTAATGCACATCACATAAGCCTTGCAAGCATTGCAACTAATGAGTTAGTTGCGAGATGATGTATTACGAAACGAGTAAAGAGACTTGCCGGTAACGAGATTGAACTAGGTATTGAGATACCGACGATCGAATCTCGGGCAAGTAACATACCGATGACAAAGGGAACAACGTATGTTGTTATGCGGTCTGACCGATAAAGATCTTCGTAGAATATGTAGGAGCCAATATGAGCATCCAGGTTCCGCTATTGGTTATTGACCGGAGACGTGTCTCGGTCATGTCTACATTGTTCTCGAACCCGTAGGGTCCGCACGCTTAAGGTTTCGATGACAGTTATATTATGAGTTTATGAGTTTTGATGTACCGAAGTTAGTTCGGAGTCCCGGATGTGATCACGGACATGACGAGGAGTCTCGAAATGGTCGAGACATAAAGATTGATATATTGGACGGCTATATTCGGACACCGGAAGTGTTCCGGGTGATTTCGGAGAAAACCGGAGAGCCGGAGGGTTACCGGAACCCCCCCCCCCCGGGAGAAGTAATGGGCCATATGGGCCTTAGTGGAGAGAGAGAGGGGCAGCCAAAGGTGGGCCGCGCGCCTCCTCCCCCCTGGTCCGAATTGGACTAGGAGAGGGGGGCGGCGCCCCCCTTTCCCTCTCCCTCCCCACTTCCTTCCCCCTCCTAGTAGGAGTCCTACTCCTACTAGGAGGAGGACTCCTCCTTGGCGCGCCTATAGGGCCGGCCGGCCTCCTCCCCTTGCTCCTTTATATACGGGGGCAGGGGGCACCCCTAGACACACAAGTTGATCCACGTGATCATATTCTTAGCCGTGTGCGGTGCCCCCTTCCACCATAGTCCTCGATAATATTGTAGCGGTGCTTAGGCGAAGCCCTGCGATGGTAGTACATCAAGATCGTCACCACGCCGTCGTGCTGACGGAACTCTTCCCCGACACTTTGCTGGATCGGAGTCCGGGGATCGTCATCGAGCTGAACGTGTGCTAGAACTCGGAGGTGCCGTAGTTTCGGTGCTTGATCGGTCGGGCCGTGGAGACGTACGACTACATCAACCAAACGCTTCCGTTGTCGATCTACAAGGGTACGTAGATCACACTCTCCCCTCTCGTTGCTATGCATCACCATGATCTTGCGTGTGCGTAGGAATTTTTTGAAATTACTACGTTCCCCAACAGTGGTATCAGAGCCTAGGTTTTATATGTTGATGTTATATGCACGAGTAGAACACAAGTGAGTTGTGGGCGATATAAGTCATACTGCTTACCAGCATGTCATACTTTGGTTCGGCGGTATTGTTGGACGAAGCGGCCCGGACCGACATTACGCGTACGCTTACGCGAGACCGGTTCTCCCGACGTGCTTTGCACATAGGTGGCTTGCGGGTGACAGTTTCTCCAACTTTAGTTGAACCGAGTGTGGCTACGCCCGGTCCTTGCGAAGGTTAAAACAGCACCAACTTGACAAACTATCGTTGTGGTTTTGATGCGTAGGTAAGATTGGTTCTTGCTTAAGCCCGTAGCAGCCACGTAAAACTTGCAACAACAAAGTAGAGGACGTCTAACTTGTTTTTGCAGGGCATGTTGTGATGTGATATGGTCAAGACATGATGCTAAATTTTATTGTATGAGATGATCATGTTTTGTAACCGAGTTATCGGCAACTGGCAGGAGCCATATGGTTGTCGCTTTATTGTATGCAATGCAATCGCGCTGTAATGCTTTACTTTATCACTAAGCGGTAGCGATAGTCGTGGAAGCATAAGATTGGCGTGACGACAACGATGCTACGATGGAGATCAAGGTGTCGCGCCGGTGACGATGGTGATCACGACGGTGCTTCGATGGAGATCACAAGCACAAGATGATGATGGCCATATCATATCACTTATATTGATTGCATGTGATGTTTATCTTTTATGCATCTTATCTTGCTTTGATTGACGGTAGCATTATAAGATGATCTCTCACTAATTATCAAGAAGTGTTCTCCCTGAGTATGCACCGTTGCGAAAGTTCTTCGTGCTGAGACACCACGTGATGATCGGGTGTGATAGGCTCTACGTTCAAATACAACGGGTGCAAAACAGTTGCACACGCGGAATACTCAGGTTATACTTGACGAGCCAAGCATATACAGATATGGCCTCGGAACACGGAGACCGAAAGGTCGAGCGTGAATCATATAGTAGATATGATCAACATAGTGATGTTCACCAATGAAACTACTCCATCTCACGTGATGATCGGACATGGTTTAGTTGATTTGGATCACGTAATCACTTAGAGGATTAGAGGGATGTCTATCTAAGTGGGAGTTCTTTAAGTAAATTAATTGAACCTAAATTTATCATGAAACTTAGTACCTGATAGTATCTTGCTTGTTTATGCTTGATTGTAGATAGATGGCTCGTGTTGTTGTTCCGTTGAATTTTAATGCGTTCCTTGAGAAAGCAAAGTTGAAAGATGATGGTAGCAATTACACGGACTGGGTCCGTAACTTGAGGATTATCCTCATTGCTGCACAGAAGAATTACGTCCTGGAAGCACCGCTGGGTGCCAGGCCTGCTGCTGGAGCAACACCAGATGTTATGAACGTCTGGCAGAGCAAAGCTGATGACTACTCGATAGTTCAGTGTGCCATGCTTTACGGCTTAGAATCGGGACTTCAACGACGTTTTGAACGTCATGGAGCATATGAGATGTTCCAGGAGTTGAAGTTAATATTTCAAGCAAATGCCCGGATTGAGAGATATGAAGTCTCCAATAAGTTCTATAGCTGCAAGATGGAGGAGAACAGTTCTGTCAGTGAGCATATACTCAAAATGTCTGGGTATAATAATCACTTGATTCAATTGGGAGTTAATCTTCCAGATGATTGCGTCATTGACAGAATTCTCCAATCACTGCCACCAAGCTACAAGAGCTTCGTGATGAACTATAATATGCAAGGGATGAATAAGACTATTCCCGAGCTCTTCGCAATGCTGAAAGCTGCGGAGGTAGAAATCAAGAAGGAGCATCAAGTGTTGATGGTCAACAAGACCACTAGTTTCAAGAAAAAGGGCAAAGGGAAGAAGAAGGGAACTTCAAAAAGAACAGCAAGCAAGTTGTTACTCAAGAGAAGAAACCCAAACCTGGACCTAAGCCTGAAATTGAGTGCTTCTACTGCAAGCAGACTGGTCACTGGAAGCGGAACTGCCCCAAGTATTTGGCGGATAAGAAGGATGGCAAGGTGAACAAAGGTATATGTGATATACATGTTATTGATGTGTACCTTACTAATGCTCGCAGTAGCACCTGGGTATTTGATACTGGATCTGTTGCTAATATTTGCAACTTGAAACAGGGACTACGGATTAAGCGAAGATTGGCTAAGGACGAGGTGACGATGCGCGTGGGAAACGGTTCCAAAGTCGATGTGATCGCAGTCGGCACGCTACCTCTACATCTACCTTCGGGATTAATATTAGACCTAAATAATTGTTATTTGGTGCCAGCGTTAAGCATGAACATTATATCTGGATCTTGTTTGATGCGAGACGGTTATTCATTTAAATCTGAGAATAATGGTTGTTCTATTTATATGAGTAATATCTTTTATGGTCATGCACCCTTAAAGAGTGGTCTATTTTTATTGAATCTCGATAGTAGTGACACACATATTCATAGTGTTGAAGCCAAAAGATGCAGAGTTGATAATGATAGTGCAACTTATTTGTGGCACTGCCGTTTAGGTCATATCGGTGTAAAGCGCATGAAGAAACTCCATACTGATGGACTTTTGGAACCACTTGATTATGAATCACTTGGTACTTGCGAACCGTGCCTCATGGGCAAGATGACTAAAACACCGTTCTCCGGTACTATGGAGAGAGCAACAGATTTGTTGGAAATCATACATACAGATGTATGTGGTCCGATGAATATTGAGGCTCGTGGCGGATATCGTTATTTTCTCACCTTCACAGATGACTTAAGCAGATATGGGTATATCTACTTAATGAAACATAAGTCTGAAACATTTGAAAAGTTCAAAGAATTTCAGAGTGAAGTTGAAAATCATCGTAACAAGAAAATAAAGTTTCTACGATCTGATCGTGGAGGAGAATATTTGAGTTACGAGTTTGGTGTACATTTGAAAAATTGTGGAATAGTTTCGCAACTCACGCCACCCGGAACACCACAGCGTAATGGTGTGTCCGAACGTCGTAATCGTACTTTACTAGATATGGTGCGATCTATGATGTCTCTTACTGATTTACCGCTATCGTTTTGGGGATACGCTCTAGAGACGGCCGCATTCACGTTAAATAGGGCACCATCAAAATCCGTTGAGACGACGCCTTATGAACTATGGTTTGGCAAGAAACCAAAGTTGTCGTTTCTGAAAGTTTGGGGCTGCGATGCTTATGTGAAAAAGCTTCAACCTGATAAGCTCGAACCCAAATCGGAGAAATGTGTCTTCATAGGATATCCAAAGGAGACTATTGGATACACCTTCTATCACAGATCCGAAGGCAAGACTTTTGTTGCTAAGTTCGGAAACTTTCTAGAGAAGGAGTTTCTCTCGAAAGAAGTGAGTGGGAGGAAAGTAGAACTTGACGAGGTAACTGTACCTGCTCCCTTATTGGAAAGTAGTGCATCACAGAAAACTGTTTCTGTGACACCTACACCAGTTAGTGAGGAAGCTAATGATGATGATCATGAAACTTCAGAACAAGATACTACTGAACCTCGTAGATCAACCAGAGTGAGATCCGCGCCAGAGTGGTACGGTAATCCTGTTCTGGAAGTCATGCTACTAGATCATGATGAACCTACGAACTATGAAGAAGCGATGGTGAGCCCAGATTCCGCAAAATGGCTTGAAGCCATGAAATCTGAGATGGGATCCATGTATGAGAACAAAGTATGGACTTTGGTTGACTTGCCCGATGATCGGCAAGCAATTGAGAATAAATGGATCTTCAAGAAGAAGACTGACGCTGATGATAATATTATTGTCTACAAAGCTCGACTTGTCGCAAAAGGTTTTCGACAAGTTCAAGGGATTGACTACGATGAGACCTTCTCACCCGTAGCGATGCTTAAGTCTGTCCGAATCATGTTAGCAATTGCCGCATTTTATGATTATGAAATTTGGCAGATGGATGTCAAAACTGCATTCCTGAATGGATTTCTGGAAGAAGAGTTGTATATGATGCAACCAGAAGGTTTTGTCGATCCAAAGGGAGCTAACAAAGTGTGCAAGCTCCAGCGATCCATTTATGGACTGGTGCAAGCCTCTCGGAGTTGGAATAAACGCTTTGATAGTGTGATCAAAGCATTTGGTTTTATACAGACTTTTGGAGAAGCCTGTATTTACAAGAAAGTGAGTGGGAGCTCTGTAGCATTTCTGATATTATATGTGGATGACATATTACTAATTGGAAATGATATAGAATTTCTGGATAGCATAAAGGGATACTTGAATAAGAGTTTTTCAATGAAAGACCTCGGTGAAGCTGCTTACATATTAGGCATTAAGATCTATAGAGATAGATCAAGACGCTTAATTGGACTTTCACAAACCACATACCTTGACAAAGTTTTGAAGAAGTTCAAAATGGATCAAGCAAAGAAAGGGTTCTTGCCTGTGTTACAAGGTGTGAAGTTGAGTAAGACTCAATGCCCGACCACTGCAGAAGATAGAGAGAAAATGAAAGATGTTCCCTATGCTTCAGCCATAGGCTCTATCATGTATGCAATGCTGTGTACCAGACCTGATGTGTGCCTTGCTATAAGTCTAGCAGGGAGGTACCAAAGTAATCCAGGAGTGGATCACTGGACAGCGGTCAAGAACATCCTGAAATACCTGAAAAGGACTAAGGATATGTTTCTCATATATGGAGGTGACAAAGAGCTCATCGTAAAAGGTTACGTTGATGCAAGCTTTGACACTGATCCGGACGATTCTAAATCGCAAACCGGATACGTGTTTACATTAAACGGTGGAGCTGTCAGTTGGTGCAGTTCTAAACAAAGCGTTGTAGCGGGATCTACATGTGAAGCGGAGTACATAGCTGCTTCGGAAGCAGCAAATGAAGGAGTCTGGATGAAGGAGTTCATATCCGATCTAGGTGTCATACCTAGTGCATCGGGTCCAATGAAAATCTTTTGTGACAATACTGGTGCAATTGCCTTGGCAAAGGAATCCAGATTTCACAAGAGAACCAAGCACATCAAGAGACGCTTCAATTCCATCCGGGATCTAGTCCAGGTGGGAGACATAGAGATTTGCAAGATACATACGGATCTGAATGTTGCAGACCCGTTGACTAAGCCTCTTCCACGAGCAAAACATGATCAGCACCAAGGCTCCATGGGTGTTAGAATCATTACTGTGTAATCTAGATTATTGACTCTAGTGCAAGTGGGAGACTGAAGGAAATATGCCCTAGAGGCAATAATAAAGTTATTATTTATTTCCTTATATCATGATAAATGTTTATTATTCATGCTAGAATTGTATTAACCGGAAACATAATACATGTGTGAATACATAGACAAACAGAGTGTCACTAGTATGCCTCTACTTGACTAGCTCGTTAATCAAAGATGGTTATGTTTCCTAACCATGAACAAGGAGTTGTTATTTGATTAACGGGATCACATCATTAGGTGAATGATCTGATTGACATGACCCATTCCATTAGCTTAGCACCCGATCGTTTAGTATGTTGCTATTGCTTTCTTCATGACTTATACATGTTCCTATGACTATGAGATTATGCAACTCCCGTTTGCCGGAGGAACACTTTGTGTGCTACCAAACGTCACAACGTAAATGGGTGATTATAAAGGTGCTCTACAGGTGTCTCCAAAGGTACATGTTGGGTTGGCGTATTTCGAGATTAGGATTTGTCACTCCGATTGTCGGAGAGGTATCTCTGGGCCCTCTCGGTAATGCACATCACATAAGCCTTGCAAGCATTGCAACTAATGAGTTAGTTGCGAGATGATGTATTACGAAACGAGTAAAGAGACTTGCCGGTAACGAGATTGAACTAGGTATTGAGATACCGACGATCGAATCTCGGGCAAGTAACATACCGATGACAAAGGGAACAACGTATGTTGTTATGCGGTCTGACCGATAAAGATCTTCGTAGAATATGTAGGAGCCAATATGAGCATCCAGGTTCCGCTATTGGTTATTGACCGGAGACGTGTCTCGGTCATGTCTACATTGTTCTCGAACCCGTAGGGTCCGCACGCTTAAGGTTTCGATGACAGTTATATTATGAGTTTATGAGTTTTGATGTACTGAAGTTAGTTCGGAGTCCCGGATGTGATCACGGACATGACGAGGAGTCTCGAAATGGTCGAGACATAAAGATTGATATATTGGACGGCTATATTCGGACACCGGAAGTGTTCCGGGTGATTTCGGAGAAAACCGGAGAGCCGGAGGGTTACCGGAACCCCCCCCCCCCCGGGAGAAGTAATGGGCCATATGGGCCTTAGTGGAGAGAGAGAGAGGGGCAGCCAAAGGTGGGCCGCGCGCCTCCTCCCCCTGGTCCGAATTGGACTAGGAGAGGGGGGCGGCGCCCCCCTTTCCCTCTCCCTCCCCACTTCCTTCCCCCTCCTAGTAGGAGTCCTACTCCTACTAGGAGGAGGACTCCTCCTTGGCGCGCCTATAGGGCCGGCCGGCCTCCTCCCCTTGCTCCTTTATATACGGGGCAGGGGGCACCCCTAGACACACAAGTTGATCCACGTGATCATATTCTTAGCCGTGTGCGGTGCCCCCTTCCACCATAGTCCTCGATAATATTGTAGCGGTGCTTAGGCGAAGCCCTGTGACGGTAGTACATCAAGATCGTCACCACGCCGTCATGCTGACGGAACTCTTCCCCGACACTTTGCTGGATCGGAGTCCGGGGATCGTCATCGAGCTGAACGTGTGCTAGAACTCGGAGGTGTCGTAGTTTCGGTGCTTGATCGGTCGGGCCGTGGAGACGTACGACTACATCAACCAAACGCTTCCGTTGTCGATCTACAAGGGTACGTAGATCACACTCTCCCCTCTCGTTGCTATGCATCACAATGATCTTGCGTGTGCGTAGGAAATTTTTTGAAATTACTATGTTCCCCAACAATTACATGGCGTTTGCATTTCATACAATAAAGCGACAAGCATAAGGCTCCTGCCAGTTGCCGACAACTTTTACAAAACATGATCATCCCATACAATAATGTATATCACATCATGTCTTTGATGACCCACAATCATAGGGGATCTATCTGGTCCTTTCGATAAGTAAGAGTGTCGAACCCAACGAGGAGTAGAAGAAAATGACAAGTGGTTTTCAGCAAGGTATTCTCTACAAGCACCGAAATTATCGGTAACAGATAGTTTTGTGATAAGATAAATTGTACTGGGTAACAAGTAAATAAAGTAACTAAGGTGCAGCAAGGTGGCCCAATCCTTTTTGTAGCAAAGGACAAGCCTGGGCAAACTCTTATATAAAGCAAAGCGCTCCCGAGGACACATGGGAATTGTTGTCAAGCTAGTTTTCATCATGCTCACATGATTCGCGTTCGTTACTTTGATAATTTGATATATGGGTGGACCGGTGCTTGGGTGCTGCCCTTCCTTGGACAAGCCTCCCACGTATGATTAACCCCTCTCGCAAGCATCCGCAACTATGAAAGAAGTATTAAGGCAAACCTAACCATAGCATGAAACATATGGATCCAAATCAGCCCCTTACGAAGCAACGCATAAACTAGGGTTTAAGCTTCTGTCACTCTAGCAACCCATCATCTACTTATTACTTCCCAATGCCTTCCCCTAGGCCCAAATAATGGTGAAGTTTCATGTAGTCTACATTCACATAACACCAGTAGAGGAGAGACAACATACATCTCATCAAAATATCAAACGAATACCAAATTCACATGATTACTTATAACAAGACTTCTCCCATGTCCTCAGGAACAAACGTAACTACTTACAAAACATATTTATGATCAAGATCAGAGGGGTATTAGTTATCATTAAGGATCTGAAAATATAATCTTCCATCAGATAAACCAACTAGCATCAACTACAAGGAGTAATCAACACTACTAGCAATCCACTGGTACCAATATGAGGTTTTGGGACCAAGATCGAATACAAGAGATGAACTAGGGTTTGAGAAGAGATGGTGCTGGTGAAGATGTTGATGGAGATTGACCGCCTCTCAATGAGAGGACCGATGGTGATGACGATGGCGATTATTTCCCCCTCCCGGAGGGATGTTTCCCCGGCAGAACAGCTCTGCCGGAGCCCTGGATTGGTTCTGCCCAGGTTCTGCCTCGAGACGGTGGCGCTTCGTCCCAAAAGCTTCCTTCTGATTTTTCCATGTCAAAACACACCATATAGCCAAAGATGGGTATCGGAGGCCTGCCAGGGGGCCCACAAGGTCGGGGGGCGCGCCCTCCACCCTTGTGGCTAGATGGTGGACCCTCTCTCATACTTTCTTTGCCCAATATTTTTTAGATATTCCAAAAACATGCTCCATGAAGTTTTAGGACTTTTGGAGTTGTGCAGAATAGGTCTCTAATATTTGCTCCTTTTCCAGTCCAGAATTCCAGTTGTCGGCATTCTCCCTCTTCATGTAAACCTTATAAAATAAGAGAGAATAGGCATAAGTATTGTGATATAATGTGTAATAACAGCCCATAATGCAATAAATATCAATATAAAAGCATGATGCAAAATGGACGTATCAACTCCCCAAGCTTAGACCTCGCTTGTCCTCAAGCGAAAGCCGATATTGATAAATATGTCCACATGTTTAGAAATAGAGGAGTCGATAAAACAAAATACAGACATGAGGGCATCATGATTATATTTAGAACAACAACATATAACGCCATGTAATTTCTTATGCTAAAGTAACAATTCGTTCACAAGGTAGAGTACGAATCAGAAACTTCATTCAAAACTAACAAACTATGATCTCAATCATTGAAGCAATTGTAATTTATCATAACATCAGAAAGAGTCAATTAAAGAGCTTTTCAGCAAGTCCACGTACTCAACTATCATTTAATCTTTCACAATTGCTAACAATCACGTGATACTTATGGGTTCAAAGTTTCAATCGGACACAGAGAAAGATAGGGGCTTATAGTTTCTCCTCCCAACCTTTTACCTCAAGGGTAATGTCAACAATAATACTTTATGAAAACCTACATCCGAGTAGATATATATATCTGGATCTCTCCAACATACAGTGCTTGCCAAAGGAAAAAGTGTAAAAAGAAGAGGTGATGATCACCATGACTCTTGTATAAGGATAGGAGATAAAAGTAAAAGATAGGCCCTTCGCAGAGGGAAGTAGAGGTTGTCATGCGCTTTTACGGTTGGATGTATAAAATCTTAGTGCAAAAGAATGTCACTCTATATTGCCACTTATGATAAGGACCTTTATTATGTAGTCAGTCGCTTTTATTTCTTCCATATCACAAGTTTGTATAAAGCTTATTTTCTTCACACTAATAGATCATACATATGTAGAGAGCAATTTTTATTGCTTGCACCGATGACAACTTACTTGAAGGACCTTACTCAATCCATAGGTAGGTATCGTGAACTCTCATGGTAAAACTGGGTTTAGGGATGTTTGGAAGCACAAGTAGTATCTCTACTTGGTGCAAAGAATTTGGCTACCATGAGAGGGAAAGGCAAGCTCAACATGTTGTATGATCCATGACAATATAACTTCTATTTGGATATAAGAAAACATAACCTATTATGTTGTCTTCCTTGGCCAACATCAACTTTTTAGCATGTCATATTTTAATGAGTGCTCACAATTACAAAGGATGTCCAAGATAGTATATTTATATGTGAAGCCTCTCTTTCTTGATTACTTCCTATTAATTGCAACAATGACCAAAACTATGTTTGTCAACTCTCAATAACTTTTATTCATCATACTCTTTATATGTGAAGTCATTACTCTCCATAAGATCACTATATGATCTTTTTTTCTTTTTTTAACTCCCTCAAGATCATAGCAAGAAAGCAAAGCCCTTATCTCAAAACTACTTTTTATTATATATCTCAAGGACTCGAATATATAGATAGGGATCGAAGCAAAACTCAAAGATAGATCATACTAAAACTTTATTCTACTAGATCAAGATATAACCAAAATGATTGAACTAAGGAAAACGATAAAGATAGAGGTGTGCTGGTCATACGATACTGGGGAACTCCCCCAAGCTTGGCAGTTGCCAAGGGGAGTGCCCATACCCGTGTTTTTAGATCTCTTTCTTTAGAGGTGGTGATGAAGGAGTTGTTTCATTCTTCTTCTCTAGCTTGCGTCTGAGGCTAAAATCTTCCTCCCTCAAACCCTCATTCTCGAGCTTGAGTTTCATTATCATAATGCCGCCTTGCTGTCCTGCGAAAAATGAGGTGAGATAGATTGGACCTTAGGGAGGCTTGACTTCTTGAACTCCACATGCATATCACCAGGTTGAGGTAGTGGACCGTCCTCTTCATCGGAGCTTTTCTCCTCCTTCCCCTTTGTATCATAGTCTTCTTCTTCCTCCATGGTCCAACCATAGTGTTCCAGATCCCCATATACCTTTGGGTTTGTGATATAATCAGCCAAGTAGCTCTCTCCCTCCAAATCTTGGGACGACATCTTAATCCAAATCTACTGCAGAAACAACTCAAAACGAAAACATGGGATTTTGCCGTGGTACGGTGGTCAAAACCTTCGGGAGATTATATAATGAATTTTTACCGACCATAAGAAGTATCATGCAATAAAACGGAGTCCTGAAGGCACATGAGGTGTCCACAAGGACGGGGGCGCGCCCTCCACCCTTGTTGTGGCCTCGTGTCTCTTTCAGACTACTTTTAATTTTCCTTTTTTAAATATTCCAAAACGGAGAAAAATTATCATTGGAAACGTTTTGGAGTCGGTTTACTTACCGTACCACATACCTATTCCTTTTCGGAGTCTAAAACATTCTGGAAAGTATCCCTTATGTACTCCTTCGGTGTTACAGTATTAATTATATTGGTCTCAACATTTATGGGAGTACCTGAGATATAAAGTTTGATTCTTTGACCGTTTACCACCTTCGGATTTGTGCCTTCGGCGTTGTTGATCTTTATGGCACCAGAACGATAAACCTCCTCGATCATGCAGGGGCCTTCCCATTTAGAGAGAAGCTTTCCTGTAAAAAATCTTAAACGAGAGTTGTATAGCAAAACATGATCGCCTACATTAAACTCGCGCTTTTGTATCATTTTTTCATGCCATCTTTCAACTTTTTCTTTAAACAACTTGGCATTCTCATAGGCTTAGATTCTCCATTCATCAAGTGAGCTAATGTCAAATAACCTCTTCTCACCGGCAAGTTTGAAATCATAATTGAGCTCTTTAATAGCCCAATGTGCCTTTTGTTCTAATTCAAGAGGTCAGTGACATGCTTTTCGATAAACCATTTTATACGAAGACATGCCCATAGGATTCTTATAAGCAGTTCTATAAGCCCACAATGCATCGTCAAGTTTCTTAGACCAATTCTTTCTAGATCTATTAACAGTCTTTTGCAAAATTAATTTAAGCACTCTATTACTCAATTCTACTTGACCACTAGAGTGAGGATGATAAGGAGATGCAATTCTATGGTTAACATTATATTTAGCAAGCATTTTATGGAAAGCACCATGAATAAAATGTGAACCACCATCAGTCATTAAATATCTAGGGACCCCGAACCTAAAAAAAATAACTTCTTTAAGCATATTAATAGAAGTGCTATGATCAGCACTACTAGTTGGAATAGCTTCTACCCATTTAGTAACGTAATCAACAACAACTAAGATATGTGTATACGCATTAGAGGAAGGAAAATGCCCCATATAATCAAAGCCCCAAACATCAAATGGTTCAATAACAAGTGAATAGTTCATAGGCACTTCCTGACATCTACTAACATTACCAATTCTGTGGCATTCATCACAAGATAAGACAAACTTACGGGCATCCCTAAAGAGAGTGGGCCAGTAGAAACCGGATTGCAATACCTTATGTGCAGTTCTATCTCCAGTGTGGTGTCCTCCATAAGACTCGGAGTGACACTTGCGTAGAATATGTTCATGTTCATGCTCAGGTACACAACGTCTAATAACACCATCTACTCCTTCTTTATAAAGGTGTGGGTCATCCCAGAAGTAATGTATTAAATCATAGAAAAAATCTTTTGCTGGTATGTGAAACTAGGTGGTATAAATCAGCATACCATGGAGTATTACGAGAAGCATTTATGACATTTAATTGTTCATCAGGAAAGCTATCATCAATAGGTAGTGGGTCATCAAGAACATTTTCTAACCTAGACAAGTTGTCTGCAACGGGGTTCTCAGCTCCCTTTCTATCAATAATATGCAAATCAAATTCTTGTAGCAAGAGAACCCATCTAATAAGTCTAGGTTTAGCATCTTTCTTTTCCATAAGATATTTAGTAGCAGCATGATCAGTGTGAGCAGTTACTTTGGAGTCAACAATATAAGGTCTGAACTTATCACTTGCAAATACAACTGCTAAAAATTCTTTTTCAGTGGTAGCATAATTTCTCTGGGCACTGAAAATTCTATTTCAGTGGTAGCATACTGGATAACATTTAATTTCTTATCAACTCTTCGTCCTAGAACAGCACTAACAACATAATCACTAGCATCACACATAATTTCAAAGGGTAAATTCCAATCAGGTGGCTGAACAATAGGAGCAGAAACCAAGGGTTTATTAAGTATTTCAAATGCTTCTACACAATCATCATCAAAAACAAAAGGAATATCTTTTTGCAAGAGATTAGTGAGAGGCCTAGAAATTTTACAGAAGTCTTTAATAAACCTCCTATAGAAACCAACATGACCAAGGAAACTTCTTATACCTTTGATATCTTTAGGACACGGCATCTTTTCAATAGCATCTACTTTAGCTTTATCAACTTCAATACCACTTTCAGAAACTTTATGCCCCAAGACAATACCTTCATTAACCATAAAGTGGCACTTCTCCCAACTCAAGACAAGATTAGTTTCTTCACATCTCTACAAAAACTCGGTCCAAGTTGCTTAAGAAAACATCAAAAGAAGTTCCATAAACAGAGAAATCATCCATGAAAATCTCAACAATATTTTCACAAAAGTCGGAGAATATAGCGGTCGTACATCTTTGAAAGGTAGAAGGTGCATTGCATAGACCAAAAGGCATACATCTATAAGCAAAGGTACCGAAAGGGCAAGTAAAAGTAGTTTTCTCTTAATCCTCCTTCAACACATGTATTTGAGAGAAACCAAAATAACCATCTAGAAAGCAAAAATGAGTATGTTTGGATAGTCCTTCTAGCATTTGATCAGTAAAAGATAGAGGGTAATGATCTTTTCTAGTAGCTTTATTTAATTTGTGAAAATCAATTACCATTCTATAACCTGTAACAATTCTTTGAGGAATCAATTCGTTCTTATCATTAGGAACAACAGTATTACCTCCCTTTTGAAGGACATAATGAACATGACTTACCCATTGACTATCAGCAATAGGATAAATTATACCTGCCTCCAGAAGTTTTAGTATTTCATTTCTTACCACTTCTTTCATCTTCGGATGTAACCGTCGTTGATGATCAACACCTGGTTTAGCATCTTTCTCCAGTTTAATTTTATGCTGACATAGAGTCTGACTAATGCCCTTAAGATCATCGAGAGTATATCCAATAGCGGCACGGTGCTTCTTCAGAGTTTTCAATAATTTCTTTTCTTCATGCTCTGGAAGGTCGGCATTAATAATAAGAGGATATATTTTCTTTTCATCAAGATAAGCATATTTCAGAGTATCAGGTAATTGTTTAAGTTCAAACACGGGATAGCCCTTAGGTGGAAGAGGATCCCCAAGGATTTCAACAAGCAAATTGTGTTACAAAATAGGTCCCTGATTAAAGAATACTTCATCTATTTCCCTTCTTTCATTCATAAACATATCATTTTCATGGTCTAGTAAATATTGTTCTAAAGGATCATTAGGAGGCACGACAATAGAAGCAAGACCAATAATTTCATCCTTACTAGGACAATTCTTTATCATGAGGTTGTCTACGAAATTTATAGAAATTAAAATCATGAGACATATCCCCTAAACCAACAGTAACAATATCTTTCTCGCAGTCTATCTTAGCATTAACTGTATTCAAGAAGGGTCTACCAAATATAATGGGAGAAAAATTATCTTGTGGGGAAGTAAGAAAAAGAAAATCAGTAGGATATTTTATCTTCCCACACAAGACTTCAACATCTCTAACAATCTCAATTGATGATATAGTATCTCTATTAGCAAACTTAATAGTAACATCAATATCTTCTATCTCAGCAGGTGCAATATCATTCATAATTTCTTTATATAAGGTATAAGGAATTGCACTCATACTCGCACCCACATCACATAAGCCATGATAACAATGATCTCCTATTTTAACAAAAACAACAGACATGTCAGCAACAGGTCTATGTTTATCTTTCATATCAGAAATAAATAACATGCCCATCAATATTATCAACCAAGAGATCTTTAAACATAGCAATACTATGTTCAACTTTAATTTGCTTAGAGGGTTTGGGTGTTCTAATATTACTTTTGTTGACCACAGTTGAAGCTTTAGCATGATCCTTTATTCTAAGAGGGAAATGTGGTTTCTCAATATAAGCAGTAGGGACAATAGGATCAACATTATAAATCATAGTTTCTTCTTCAACTTTAATGGGTTCAACTACTTTAACTTCAATGAGAGGATGATATTTGAATCACTTCTCCTTGGGGAGATCAACATGAGTAGCAAATGATTCACAGAAAAAAGCTACTATCTCAGAGTTAAGTCCATATTTAGTGCTAAAATCACGAAAAGCATCGGTATCCATAAAAGATTTAACACAATCAAACTTAAGGTTTATATCTGACTCTTTATCTTCGTCGATTTCCCAATCTTAAGTGTTGCGTTTAATTCTTTCCAATAAATTCCATTTGACTTCAATATCCTTCTTTATATAGGAACCAATACAAGAAGTATCGAGCATGCATCGATCATTATGAGAAAGCCGAGTATAAAAATTTTGAATAATAATTTCTCTTGAGAGCTCATGATTGGGGCATGAATATAACATTGACTTAAGCCTCCCCCAAGCTTGAACGATACTTTCTCCTTCACGAGGCCAAAAATTATATATATAATTCCGATCACGATGAACCAGATGCATAGGATAAAACTTCTGATGAAATTCTAATTTCAATCGGTTGTAGTTCCATGATCCAATATCATCCAATAGCCTATACCATGTCAATGCCTTTCCCTTCAAAGATAAAGGGAATACCTTCTTCTTGACAACATCATCGGGGATATCTGCAAACTTAAATAATCCACAAACTTCATCCACATATATTAGGTGCATATCGGGATGTAATGTTTCATCTCCTGCATAAGAATTAGCTAGCAGTTTCTCTTTCATACCAGAAGGAATTACATAATAAATATTTTCAGTAGGTGCAGTAGGTTGAGGCGTGAGTTTCAGTTGGCACCTACTCCAGATCCAAATGCTCTCTTCGCGAAGGAACTTTGTGACTTGCTCACTAGCGTGGAGGTTGCTTGACCTGGTTTGGTCAGCTTGATTGCTTGCCCCCTGGCGGGGACACCAATAAGGGACAAACAGAAGGTAGGCAAAGGTAAGAGTGGCGTCATACGCAAGGCGTCTCTGGTTGCTTAATGGATGATCTTCGGTCTCTCGGTCTGTCCTTTTGGATTAGGAGGTGCACGATGTCTTGTGTCGAGGTGTTCTTGTCAGGATTCACTTGGCGTAGTAGCAGTGTCGGCGTTTGTGGATATTGTGCGTTCGAAGAGTTTCACAAGGGCCGACTATGCGGTTGTCAGGTTTGTTGCCATATGAGTGGTTAATACGTCGTCCGTTTTGTGTAGGTTTTTCTTAAATTAACTGGGCAATTCCCTTCTCGGTTTAAAAAAAATCTATATTTCAAAGACAAAGTTGGGTCAGCGACCATATGTCCACCAGTGCATACGTTAGCATCGCAGCAGCTCACCTATAACTGCAGAAAAAATCAAATCCCGCCGGGGCAAACTGAACTGCACGAGATCTTTACAGAAGTAGAAAAATCCAGCTAGCTTCGACACATGATATTTCGTTAAGATTAGTCCACTTAATGAGTAATGACAATGATGAAGGCATGATTATCTTTGTCGATGGATGATGAGCAGGGCAGCGAGAAGACTACACATCTCATCTTTCTGCCAAATCATTGCAGCTCCGTTCTGCCAGAGATGTACGTGGAGCCCTTTGCACAGCGTCCACGGAACACATCCGGGAGATCTTTAAACTAATCGTCAGTAGTTTAATGGCGATAGATATATACTAATAGATATATATATATATAGATTCATCGTCCATAAAGAAGAAGAAGGGGACAGATTAGGCCGACGCACGAAGGAATCCGCCCTGATCCCCAGCGGTGCAAACGTGCGCACGTCTCTCGCCGGATAAACATATCTAGCTAGCTATGCACCTCACCTCCCATCCGGGCAGCTAGGTTCCCTCCAAGTCGCTGTCCGTCCCCGTCGTCGTGCCCGCGATATCGCCGTCGCCGGCCAGAAAGAAACCATTTCGTGATCTCGAAGTTAAACTCCGCGACACGCCTCGTCCATTTCGCTGCCCATCCACGCACGAACACGACGCGCCGGCCGGTGTCATCTATCGGCCGTCGACTGCAAACCACCGCGCCTGTCGCGTGTCCATCTGTACTTGTGTTTGTACGTCTGAATGGATCTTCAGAGTGCCTGCCAGCCACCACGAACGGCTCGGGCCGCCTCCCTGCCAAGCGTACGATATCCGGCCGTTTTGTGACCCGTGGTGGCCGACCTGTGAAAGATCAATCGTGCACGCGGGCAAGTGACGTCTGCTGTGAAAAACACAGCAGCCGGGACATAAAAGAGCGATAGAAGGCGCGCCACCTAATCTGGACCAATCAATCTGTACACTACATCCAGCCAACCTCGCCCGTTAAAGTGGTTGATCGATGTGCATATATACTCTTGCGTTGGCTTTAGTTTGCCAGCCACCACGTCCGACCAGCACAAACAAGACTGTACTCTGGGCTCCTCTGACTCCGTGTCTTGCTAAAATATCTTGATCGACTCGTTGCGAGGTTGATCAGATGGCGGAGGAAGCGAAGCAGGATGTGGCGCCACCCGCGCCGGAGCCGACCGAGGACGTCGCGGACGAGAAGGCGGCGGTTCCGTCGCCGGAGGAATCCAAGGCCCTGGTTGTCGCCGAGAGTACGTTGATTGATGCATGTTGCATGGTTAGCGGCGGGGAACTACATGGTCAGGTCAGTGGTGCTAACCCTTTTCATGTTTCTCTCCTTCAGATGACGCCGAGAAGCCTGCAGCTACAGGGGGCTCACACGAACGAGGTACTGGGTCTTAATCATCCAAGTCGGGAATCAACCATATATTTGAGCAGTTATAATTAATTAAAAAAAACTGATGTGCAACTCTGCCACTTCTTCAGATGCTCTGCTCACGAGGGTTGCGACCGAGAAGAGGATTTCGCTGATCAAGGCATGGGAGGAGAATGAGAAGGCCAAAGCCGAGAACAAGTGAGTCTCCCGTTCTCTCTCAATCTTCACGAGTAACCACCACCAATGATATTCACCGAGATGGCTCCATTTCTATCCGCATTCAGATTTTAACTCCCGTTGCACTCAGAATTCAGATATCAGGTGCTTCATCACCTCGTGTCTCTCATTTAAGCCGTATTTTTTATTTTTTTATTTGCTTTCTCGTGTCACGCAGGGCCGTGAAGTTGCTGGCGGACATCACCTCGTGGGAGAACTCCAAGGCCGCGGAACTGGAAGCCGAGCTCAAGAAGATGCAAGTAAGTTTGAGCTCCCACTTACCATAGGCGACGCCATTTAGTACTACGTAGCACGTAAGCTATTACTGATTGGCACGGAACGTTTTGGGGCCACCTACGTACGTGCAGGAGCAGCTGGAGAAGAAGAAGGCGCGCTGCGTGGAGAAGCTCAAGAACAGCGCCGCGACGGTGCACAAAGAGGCGGAGGAGAAGCGTGCCGCGGCGGAGGCACGGCGCGGCGAGGAGATCGTCGCGGCGGAGGTGACCGCCGCCAAGTACCGCGCCAAGGGTGAGGCGCCGAAGAAGCTGCTCTTCGGCAGAGGATAGATAGCCGCGGCTTGGAGACGGTCCTCTTCGCTTCATCTTCAACTCCTCTCTGTTTGACCGTTGCAATGTCTGCTGGCCATTGCATCACTTGTGTATTTATCTTTGGGTGTGATCTTAGTTTGTATGGTATCATCAATTGCGTCGTGGTGTAATTTGTGATTGTTTTGTGAGATACTTGGGTGTACTGTATAAAGATGGAGTAGTCTTTTCGTGCACACAACACTATAACAGTATCTGATACTTGTTGAAAGCAATTAACCCACATTCAGAATCATTTTTGTGTGTTAAGGGATTCGAAAATAATACTCCCTCCGTCCCAAAATTCTTGTCTTATATTATTCTAGATACAGATGTATCTAATACTTAAACGTGACTTGATACATCTGTATTTAGACAAATCTAAGACAAGAATTTTGAGACGGAGGGAGTAATATTTGTGTTAACAAATTTCTAACTTGATAACATGACATCCTATATAGCTGATTTTCACTAACTCTAATTCTCTCAACATGAAGCTCTCCACATCACCAAATGTGCCACGTCATCATCCACTAACATTATTTTGGTCATCATCCACTAACACTATTTTGTAGCACATGCATACCTAATTTAATTATTGCAACTACAATGGTCTAGCATACACACACGCTTGCTTCGGAAAATAATATGTTTTGATTTAGGTCATTCGGTTTATACATAAATCATCCAAATTAACTTTTAAATTTACGCATAAACTCGCGGGGAAATCACCTAGTTGACCAAATGCTACCGTTTGTGGCGTTGTGGCGGCCCTCTTGTAAATCACAACTCTTCTTCTATTTTAACTAGCTTAATGCCCGTGCGTTGTCATGGGATAATAATAAAAAATATAGACATACAAATGTTGCATTCATCATTAATGCACATAAAAATAATCACTTCAGTTAAGAAATTCTTAACTTAATCACATAACATTGACCAAATGTGACTGTTGTGGTAGTCCTCTTGTAACCCATAACTCTATTTCTACCTTAATGTATAGACGCACAGATCTTCTGCGTGTCCAGAGAAAAAGACACTGACCAATAGCTGATAAGGTAACAATGCGAATTTGAAGACATTTATAAGTATGTTTGATACGTCTCAAACATATTTATACTTTTTGATTGTTTTATGTCATGTTTATATCATTTTTGCATAATTTACATTATTTTTTAGGACCATCCTATTAATTCAGTGTTCATTGTCAGTTGTTGTTTTCTGCATGTTTTTTATTTTTAAAAAATCAATTTTACCATGGTAAAAAAACAAGTTTTAAGTCCAGAAGCTTTCGGGGAGCACCGATATAGGCCAGGGGGCATCCACAGGCCCCACGCGCCAAGGTGGCACGTGATGGGGACATGTGGTCCCTTGGACCTCCGATCAACCGACTCTCGGTCTCTGTGCCTTTATATACTTCTGAAACACTTCAGGAATTCATCGCCCTATTTTTTCCATCGTTGCACATCTCTGTTTCATCAAGATCCAATCTGAAGGCCTTTTTCGATATTCTACCGGAGGGGGAATTCTTCATGGTGGCCATCACCGTCAACTTGAAGCCCATATTGATCATCCCTGGGTAGTTTTCTTTGTCATATGGGTATGTAGCAGTGATACGTCTCCATCGTATCTACTTTTCCAAACTCTTTTGCCCTTATTTTGGAGTCTAACTTGCATGATTTGAATGGAACTAATCCGGACTGACGTTGTTTTCAGCAGAATTGCCATAGTGTTATTTTTATGCACAAATAAAAGTTCTCGGATTGACCTGAAAATTTATGGAGAATATTTTTGGAATATATAAAAAATATTGTCGAAAGAATCAACCAGAGGGGGGGGGCACCCAGAGGCTACAAGCCCTTGGGGCGCGCCCTGCAGGCTTGTGGGCCCCCTGAAGCTCCTCCGACCCTAATTCCAACTCTATAAGTACCTATTCACGGAGAAAAAAAATCAAAGAGAATGATTCATTGCGCTTTACGATACGGAGCCACCGCCGCCTCCTGTTCTTCATTAGGGAGGGCTAATCTGGAGTCCGTTCGGGGCTCCGGAGAGGGGGATTCGTCGCCATCATCATCACTAACCTTTCTCCATCACCAATTTCATGATGCTCACCGCCGTGCGTGAGTAATTCCATCATAGGCTTTTTGGACGGCGATGGGTTGGATGAGATTTATCATGTAATCGAGTTAGTTTGGTTAGGGTTTGATCCCTAGTATCCTTTATGTTCTGAGATTGATGTTGCTATGACTTTGCTGTGCTTAATGCTTGTCACTAGGGCCCGAGTACCATGATTTAAGATCTGAACCTATTATGTTTTCATGAATATATTTGTGTTCTTGATCCTATCATGCAAGTTGTAGACACCTATTACAACTTATGATCCGCATACCCCAAGGTGGCAATAATTGGGATTCTTTCTAGTGATTACCTTAGTTTGAGGAGTTCATGTATTCACTAAGTGCTAATGCTTTGGTCAGGGTTCTCTATTAAAAGGAGGCCTTAATATCCCTTAGTTTCCATTTAGACCCTGCCGCCACGAGAGGGTAGGACAAAAGATGTCATGCAAGTTCTTTTCCATAAGCACATATGACTATATACGAAATACATGCCTACATTATATTGATGAATTGGAGCTAGTTTTGTGTCACCCTAGGTTATAACTGTTGCATGATGAATGCCATCCAATATAATTATCCATCATTGATCCATTACCTACGAACTTTTCACATATTGATCTTTGCTAAGTTACTTTACCATTGCCACTGTTGCAATCGCTACAAAACTGCTACTGTCAGTTTTATCATCGTTACTGTTACTTCCATACTACTTTGCTACTAAATACTTTGATGCAGATATTAAGTCTTTCAGGTGTGGTTGAATTGACAACTCATATGCTAATACTCTAGGATATTCTTTGGATGCCCTTGTGTCAAATCAATAAATTTGGGTTGAATACTCTACCCTCGAAAACTGTTACGATCCCCTATACTTGTGGGTTATCAAGACCTTTTTCTGGCGCCGTTGCTGGGGAGCATAGCTCTATTCTCCGAGTCACTTGGGATTTATATTTGTTGATCACTATGAAGAATTTGAAAGATACAAGAACCAAGATTTTTCCCTCTACTATGAGGGGAGGTAAGCAACTGTCATATAGCTCTGCACTTGATTCACCTTCTGTTTTGAGTAAGCTTGCGACACCTGCACCTGCTATTGATTTCGACATGTCACATGTTATTGATGATGCTACTTCTACTATGAATGATGCTGATGATACTACTCCTTTGCTTGATAAGATTGTGCCACTGGGTGAATTTCTTGATGAAAAAATTGCTAGAGTTAATGATATTTAGAATGATGAAACTGATGATATTTCTGAAACTGATGAAATTATTGAAACTGAAAACTTTGAAACACCTGATAGAACTAGCTCTCCTAGATATGAACTTCTTGTTATACCTGAGGATTATGTTATGGATGGAGAGGTAGATAGGGACTTTCTTGCTTGTAAAGATAGAGATGATCTTAAGAAATTTCTTATCAAGTTGAAAGAAAAATCTTTGAATGCTAGGATGCAATATGATCCTAAGTTTGCTACTTCACCTATCTCTGTTACTAATAAGGATTATGAATTCTCTATCGATCCTGAGTTAATTACTTTGGTTGAATCTAATCATTTCCATGGTTATGAATCTGAAACTGTTGTGGCACATCTTACTGAATTGAATGATATAGCCACCCTATTTGCTCATGAGGAAAAAATCCGTTACTATTATATCCTTAAGTTGTTTCCTTTCTCGTTAAAGGGTGATGCTAAGATATGGTTTAATTCTCTTGCTCCTAGTTGTGTGCGTAGTCCCCAAGATATGATTTACTACTTCTCTGAAAAATATTTCCCTGCTCATAAGAAACAAGCTGCTTTACAGGAAACATTTAACTTTGTGCGAATTGAAGAAAAGAGTCTCCCACAAGCTTGGGGGAGGCTTCTCCAATTACTTAGTGCTTTGCCCGATCATCCTCTCAAGAAAAATGAAATGCTTGATATCTTTTGTAATAGACTAACCGATGCTTCTAGGGACCACCTAGATAGTTGTGTTGGTTGTGTTTTCAGGGAACGAACTATTGAGCAAGCTGAAGTGCTATTAAATAATATGTTGAGTAATGATAATGATTGGACTCTTCCCAAACCACCTCCTAAGCCAACTTCAAAGAAAAGAGGTATTCTATTTCTCACTCTTGAAGATATGCAAGAGGCAAAGAAATCTATGAAAGAAAAAGGTATTAAAGATGAAGATGTTAAGAATTTACCACCTATTGAAGAAATACATGGTCTTGATAACCTGACACATGTAGTAGAGGTAAATTATCTCTATAGATTTGATGAAGGTGATATCCCTCAAAATAAGTCTGCTAGTCAATGCTTAGATGAATTTGATAACTTTATTGTTAAACAAGAAAACTTCAATGCATATGTTAGTAGACAATTGAAACGTAATGCTTATATGCTTGACTACTTGGGTGACTATATGTGTAGAACTGTTAATGATCTCAAGATTATTAGTAAACATGCTTCCATGGTAAAAACTCAAGTAGAACAAGTTCTCAAGGCAGATAATGATTTGCTCAATGAGATGAATAATAAGATGAATGATCATGTTGTTAGAGTTATGACTAAAGGTGGTAAAATGACGCAGGAACCCTTGTATCCTGAAGGTCATCCTAAGAGAATTGAGCAAGACTCTCAGAGAATTAATACTGATGCACCTAGTGCTCCTAGTAATAAAAAGAAAAAGAATGATGATAGGACTTTGCATGCTTCTAGTGAACCTGTTATAGACACACCTGAGAATCCCGATGATATTTCTATTTCTGATGCTGAAATGCAATCAAGTGATGAACATGAGCCTAGTGATAATGTTAATGATGATGTTCGTTCTGATGCTCAACCTAGTAATTATAATGATGTGGAGATTGAACCTGCTGTTGATCTTGATAACCCAGAACCTAAGAATAAGAGATATGATAAGAGAGATTTCATTATTAGGAAACATGGTAAAGAAAGAGAACCATGGGTTCAGAAACCCATGCCCTTTCCTCCTAAACCATCCAAGAAAAAGGATGATGAGGATTTTGAGCGCTTTGTTGAAATGCTTAGACCTGTCTTTTTGCGTATGCCTTTGACTGATATTTTGAACATGTCTCCTTATGATAAGTATATGAGAGAAATTGTTACAAATAAAATAAAGATACTGGAAGCTAAAATTTCCACCAAGCTTGCTAATTATACTTTTAAGGGTGGAATACCAAAGAAACTAGGAGATCCAGGAATACCAACTATACCATGCTCCATTAAGAGAAACTATGTTAAAACTGCTTTATGTGATTTGGGAGCCGGTGTTAGTGTTATGCATTTCTCTTTATACCGTAGACTTGATTTGAATAAGTTGACACCTACTGAAATCTCTTTGCAAATGGCTGATAAATCAACTGCTATACCCATCGGTATTTGTGAGGATGTGCCTGTTGTGGTTGCAAATGTTACTATTTTAACGAACTTTATTATTCTTGATATTCCCAAGGACGACAGTATGTCAATCATCCTTGGTAGACCCTTTTTGAATAATGCAGGGGCTGTTATTGATTGCAACAAGGGCAATGTCACTTTTCATGTTAATGGTAACGAGCATACGATACACTTTTAGAAGAAACAACCTCAAGTGAATAGTATCAATTCTATTGGAAAAAATTCAACGATTGCTATAAGAGGTTTTGAATTCCCTATTCCTACTGTCAAAAAGAAATATGATATTATTATTGTTGGGGACATGCATATCCCCGTTGAGGCAACCTAGTGTTATATAAAAATTCTCCAGTTTCATGTCATTCGGAAGAAGTTTGTTAATAAGACTTAATCAACCTTGTTAATGGATTCCTTTTAACGGGCATGGCATGGATGGATTTAGTAAACACAACTTTCTGTACCCAATTTTTACTTTCTGTTATTTAGAATAAATAAAGCAAAAATTATATTATTTGTCTGTTTTCTGAATTATCCGTGCAATAAAAATGTCACTAAAATAAAAGTTCTCCAAATGGCCTGAAAATTTTGTATATTTTTTTGGAATATTCAAGAATTTTTCGCATTGAGAACACACCAGGGGCAGCACCAGTGGGCCACAAGCCCACAGGGCGCGCTTGTCGGGGTATGGGGTCCCGACAAACCCTTAAGGTTCGAACACTGGGGTGCGCGCGAAGTCTTTCCCTCCAACCGATCTACGCCCTAGCTCGCTAGGATCTCGCGGACGAACTCGACGAACTCATAACACAGAAGGACATGGGATTTATACTGGTTCGGGCCACCATTGTGGTGTAATACCCTACTCCAGTGTGGTGGTGGTGGATTGCCTCTTGGGCTAATGATGAAAAATACAAGGGAAGAACGACTTCCTGAGGTTGGGGCGCTCTTGAGCTCGGTGATCTTGTGTGTGGGGGGGTGGTCTCTCTCAAGCTAAGATGAGATCGTCCTCCCACTATGGTGGCTAGTCCTATTTATAGAGGCCCTGGTCCTCTTCCCAAATATCAAGCGGGAAGGGAGCCGACAATGGCGGGCTAATTTGAAGGGGGCATCTAGTACAAGCTATCCTGGCAAAAGTAGTCTTCGCCTGCACAAAGTTCTGGTGGTGACACTGTTCTGGGCTCCACGGTGACCTCCGTCTTGCAGTGCATGGTCTTAGTCTTGTTGCACTGAAATGGCAACCTTTGCCTGAGGCCTCGGTACTCCGCGGCTGCGCTTGCCCCCTTTGCACCAAAGAGGAAACAAGGACGTTGTGCGTGCTGGCGCCCGCCTGGTGTCGATCGTCACGGCTCACGTCACGAGAACCTCGTGAGGTTCGCCTTGCCTTGATATCTCCGCTCCTCGTGAGCCTGCCTAGCTAGGCCACTCCACAGGAGGTCTTGCGTCGTCCGCCTCGCGAGGCTTGGCCCCTCGCGAGGGTCTTGGGTGCTTTGTTGGTGAAGATGGGTCATACGGCCTGCTGGCTTAGCCACGCCACGGGCCGTAGGCAGGCAAGTATGGGGACCCCCGTTCCCAGAATGCCGACAGTAGCCCCCGGGCCCAGGGTGCGCGCGGGCTTGGCTTCGTGGCGTAGCCAAGGGTCAAGCTCGAAGCACCGCGGGCCCCAAAAGCCTGCGACCTCGGTTAACATGTGGTGGTTGATTGGATGTGGGCGTCTCCACTTCCCCACGTTGTTTCGACAACTGCTTGACCTGACAAAAGGCTGGCGCGAGGGGGGGGGCACTTGCCTTCATTGCTTCTTCCTCGCCTCGGTCTAGATCCCCTTTCTTGCTCATCCCCGCCGCTACCTACAGATCTGCTCCGGCCTCGCTCTGCATCTGCCGCTCATGGCACCACGCAAGGTCAAGACTTCCTCATCCCCGGCTTGGTACGAGCCCGCTCTTGAGGCGCCCACTGTCACGGAGAAGAGCCTTGCCTCCGTGCGCCTGCTGACGGAGGGAGAGAGCAACGAGTGGGGGAAGACGGAGCTCCGGCTTGCCTCCGGCGAGCCGGAGCCTGAGGGGAGCACCTTCTTCCCCTTTTTTCGAGCAGCGTTGCCGTCGGGTTGGTTCCTCCCTTCTCTGATTTCTTCTATGAAGTCCTCGACCACTATGGGCTGCAGGCATTGCATCTCCACCCCAACTCTGTCCTCCTCCTGTCCATCTTTGCCTACTACTGTGAGGCGTACCTGGGCGTGATGCCTTCCGTGGTGCTCCTGTGCCACTTCTTCTTCCTTCGTGTCAGCGAGGGTCACATCTCTGGATGCGCCAACTTTGTTGCGTCCAGCAAGGCCAACTCGATCTCGAGCACCGGGAAGAGGGCCGATAACATTCGATCCAAGTGGGTCATGGTGGACGCCAAGCTCGTCCATCCGCACTTGGCGTTGCCGGCAGAGGCGCCCCGGCAAGGCAAGGAGTGGCCCAGGGCAGAGCTTGCCAATGAGCGGGCATCGTCAGTGTTGGAGCAGATGATGACTGACCTGAAGCCGGGCAATGCGAGGGCGGCCAAAATAACAGGAGCGATGCTCCTAAGGGAGTTCTTGACGCTGCGGGTCCCCCCGCTCCAGGCGCCCGTGCGCCCCTTCTGGCAGCTTGAAGGAGGGGAAAACAAGGCCCTCCTGAGGCTGGGGGACCTGCCTGACGACGAACTGGACGCCGTCCTGCGTCTCATAGTTGGAGACAACCAGGAGTACCCTCCTAGTGCCTTCATTCCCCTGTTCCAACGCAGGGACCGGGAGGAATTCGTCGCCTCCAGGCCGACTTTTGACGCGCGCGGGCTGGTGCCGCCGGTGCTTTCAGGAGCTCCTTCGACGCAGAAGCTGGTGGAGGTGTCTTCTGGCGAGTCACGCGGAGAGGGAGAGGAGGAGGAGGACTCTGAGGAGACCCCAGAAGAGGTGGAGGGGACCTCCCCTCCGAGCAAGGCCGAGATTCTCCGCGCCCTTCCTGATGATGCCAAGGCCGACGCCTACCAAGGAGGGAAGGAGCAACCCCTCGTCCGGACGAAGGGTAGGTCGTCGCTGGTGGACCGCGGTGCCGCCTCCACTCCAACACCTCCTAGGGCTGGATCCGGTTCCGCCTCCGCATCGCATGGCGCCACCGAAGCCCGAGCGCCTGCTCCTTAGGTCCCGATGCTGTTGGGTCTCAAGCTTCACAAGCGAAGGGTGGAGTACCTTGCAATGGACCGATAGGTGTTTCAAACTTCGCTTGGTCCGTGCAGGTGCTTGTTTTTTTTCTGACGCTCGCCTTTGGTTGATCAGGTCGACATCTTTAGCAAAGAAGAGGAAGGATGGTAAGGCAGCTGTGCCTCCCTCCGCAGAGCAAGGAGGCAACATCGCCCGTACCTCCCCAGCCCGGTCATCTTCGCGGGGCCAAGAGGAGCTCCATCGCATGGAATCGGCCCCCATGGCCCCACTGGCTCCGGAGGTGCCGGTACTTGGCGCGGCTGATGAGGTCCCAGCTGCTCCTAAACCCACAGTCTCCCAAGCCCTGGTGATGATGTCTCTTCCTCCTACTGTTGCGCCTCCACTCCTTGATTCTCCCGCTCCTGCTGCCGTCTTGGAGCGTGTCCTTTCAGAGATGACCCAACTGCAGGCGGATCTCCTGAGCGCTGACCCATGCCTGGTGGCCGGGCGTCTAGAGCTAGCCTCCGGCTGGCTTCATTCTGACCTGGCAGTACGCGCAGCGCTGAGCCAGGCTGTTGCGGCTTCCGAGAGAGAGAAGCAAGGAGCCGTCGGTGCTGCAGCCGATCATGAGGTGGCGCTGAAAGAAGCCAAGGCCGCCCGTGACCGTTGCCAAGCGCTGGAGGGCGAGTTGCAGAGCCTGCGCGATAAGCACGCCGAAGAGGCGCGCTACCGTGAAGCAGAGGAGAAGGAGAAGAAGGCCCGGTAGGAAGCCGTCAAGAACCATGATGCTGAGCTGGCAGAGCTGGGGAAGAGGCAGGTTGCCGAGCGCAACCGGTTGGAGGAGCTGGAGCAGAAGATGGGGGCGAAGGAGGCCGATCTCAGTGCCAAGGCGTGGGTCTTGGCCAAAGACCGTGTGGCCTTCGCCGATCTCGAGAAGAGATCTCGAAAGGCGCTGAAGATGCTCTATGAGCGTGGCCTGGAGAAGCCGCTGGATACCGACGAGGACGGCCCCGCCCAGCTGCTTCCTCTCGTGGTGAAGGCGCTTGAGGAGGTCGTTGAGGGCCTCGGTCCCATGGCAGAGGCGGAATCTCGTGTTCTGTCTTCAGCCGCTCTTACCCGCGTCCTCAGCCATCTGCACCTCCGCGACCCCAACGCCCAGTTTGACGAGATGCTGGAGCCTGTGGCTGAAGATCTCTATGAGACCGCCGCCGCAGCCATTCAAGGTCAAGTGGAGGCTCTGCTGGGGAAGTTCCGCGGCTTTGTCTCCGATCCTCTGTCTGGTGACGTCGCGGATCCTGCGGCTGGTGGCGAAGGTGAAGACATCGTCGCCCACAGGGGAGCTCCTTCCGCAGGCGACGGTGACATCCAGGGGTGACCCGCGGCTATTCTCCTTGTTTCATTCCTGTGACATACATCAGGCCTGGTGGAGGCGTTTAGACTTTTCATTTGGTATTGTGAGAACAGTATGTTTGTAATATTTGCTTTGAGATTATGTGTTTTCCTTCCTTATTTGCCTTGTTCTACGTCGGCAGAGCCCGGCCCCGCGCATACGTCAACCGCCGTTGGGCCGACCGGAGACCAGGGCGGTCCAAGGAGTGAGGGGCTACGTGACCAGTTAGGCTCCTGAGTCGCGATGCTTAGGAGTCCCCCTTGACATGCGAACAACATATAGGGAGAGTTCGTGAGGATAGATTAATGTTCTACGTCGGCAGAGCCAGGCCCCGCGCATACCTCAACCGCCGTTGGGCTGACCGGAGACCAGGATGGACCAAGGAGTGAGGGGCTACGTGACCAGTTAGGCTCCTGAGTCGCGATGCTCAGGAGTCCCCCTTGATGTCCAAACAATTTCCATACCTACCCTCGCCGAGGCCTCGGGAGGGGCGCGCGATGCCTAGGTCCGAGGGATCTGGTTGGGTGGTGTGTGCTTGGGCGTGACTCGAGCGCAGCCCCTGTGCCCAGCCCCCTCGTGCGACTCTCCCGAGGGGAGGCATCATGGTGAGGCTGGGCACTGAGCTCTGGGCTCCCTGAGGTTGGTACGACCGTGGGGTCGCCCTCAGTTGTTTATCACCAGCGCGGAGCATAGTGCTTCTGCTTGTGCACGGGCATAGCCGCTCCTCGGCAGTGTCGACAGCCAACGCGGAGCATGGAGCTTCCACTTGGGCGTGGGATGGGGGCCCCCTCCGGGAGGAGCCCCCGGGGCGTGTACAGCCCCGCCCTGACACGTGGCTTGCACGGCAGGGCTGCGAGGTGTATCTGGGCACTCGTGAGCCAGCGCGGGACTCACGAGGCCCTACCTCAAGGCGGGTCGCGCCTGGTCTTGAGTCATGGTGACTATATGTCCCTGCAAGGCGGTTAGATGCAAGCACTCTACGTCCTCAGGTCCCGGCCCTCGAGCAAGCTCAGCCGTCGCTGGTATGCCAGGTCACGATGCCGTGGTCAACGCCAGGGGTGAGGGCTGGAGAGCCAGTAAGAGCTCCTGAATCGCGATGCTCGGGAGCCCCCTTTTAATGTGCAAGCAAATTGCATGGGGCGAACGGACCTGTGGTGGGCGGTGATCAAACAGGTGATAGCAGTTGGCAGGTTAAGCATGAAGAGCAGATTGCATGAGATAAATGCAGGAACATACATGCCATTGGGTCTGGCCTGAGCGGCGTGGGGATGATGTAGCCCGAGGGGCGCCCCCAGCGAGGTAAACTTAGAAACATAAGCAAAAGGGATACATGCCACAGGGACGGACCCATGTGGCCTGGGAATAGTGCTGCCCGAGGGGCGCTCCCAGCTTAAATGAACTTGGAAGATGTCACCTGGGTCTGTAGGCGAAGTAGAGCTGGTGCAGCTGAAGCCACGCGTCGAAGGAATGACTCCTCATGACCCACCGGGACCCTAAGCCTCGGGAGGCTCTGGGGGCTCAGGAGGTTCCCTGAAGGCCATCGCCATCTCCTCCAGAACATCGTGGAACCTAGCCTCCTGAGCAGCCTGGACTTGGCGCACATAGCGCTGATGGGCCGACGCCACACTCGGCAAGCCTAGGGGCATGCGAACACAGCTGTGTGGTGGGCCCTCACAGCGGCCCGCGCGTGATGGCCAGAAGCGCTCCTGAGATGCGGCCCTGTCGAGCCCTGGGATGTCGACACAGGCGCGCAGCTCAGCACCCTCGCCTGGGTGGTGAGCCACACTCTATGAACGGCTGTCGCCACGCATGGCCTTTGCGTCCTATAGCTCTTGGGTGGTCTTGGTGATAATCTCCCGGGTGGTGGGCATTCCTCGCCCCATGCTCTCCTGAGGAACACGTGCCGTGAAGCACGCTTCCATGTGGTGCCTAAGCGCCTCCCTCGTGATATTGGCAAGGTCTGAGGCCCTCCAGAAGAGAGCCCCCGAGCCTTGCCTGAGGAGGGCGCCGGGCGCACTTTCCTATGCGGTGGAGGGAGGCACCCCTGGAGAGGGTGCCGATCCTGACGAGGCTCCTGATGCGACGCCATCTTCTTGGGGTCCTGCATGGTGCGGTAGCTTTTTCTTGGGGATGGCCTCTAGAGGGCCTTCACTTCTGCTGTCAGGGTTGTCGATTGCTGCAGCTTGGAAGGCGCGCTCGAGGGAGAACACCGCATCCCTTTCTTCACATGGGACCATGATGACCCCCCACTTCCTAGCATCTTGAGAATGTTGTAGCCGTGGTGAGTGACTGCCATGAACTTGGCCAGGGACTGGGTAGCCGAGGATGGCATTGTACGGTAGGCGGATGTGCACGACGTCGAAGTCGATGAGCTCGGTGCGGTAATTCTTGCGCTCCCTGAAGGTGACAGGCAGGCGGACTTTCCCTATTGGTGTGGTGGAACCGTCAGTCACTCCTGAGAAAGGCTTGGTTGGCTGGACCTGCTCATAGGGCACTTGGAGGCTGTCGAATGTGTCGGTGGATAGGACGTTGAGCCCTGCGCCACCATCGATGAGAGTCTTGGTGACTTGCACATTGCTGATGACTGGGGAGCACAGCATAGGGAGTGTGCCAGCAGTGGCTGCACACTTGAGCTGGTCGGCCAAGCTGAAGGTGATGGCGCATTGGGACCACCGGAGCGGGCGCGTGGCCTCGAGCTTGGGGAGCGCCGCGTTTACTTCGCAAGCGAATTGTTTGAAGATGCGCTGAGAGGCTGGGGCCTGAGCGCCACCCAAGATGCAAGCGACCGCGCGCGGCTCCTAGAAGACCCCAGCCCTCTCGTCCTGGTGGTGGTTGTCGTTCCTCCTTGGCGGCGGCAACGGGGGAAGACCGGTTGCCCTGGGGGTGATCCTCACGAGGCGGGTCCCTCCAGGCGCCCTCGCGAGGTTGGTCCTGCCAGCGGTCCTCACGAGGCCGGTCACGCCACTCTTGGCGCGGGCCACGGTCGTCCCAGCGTCCGCCTCCGCGTCCTCCTCCGTGGCCGTAGCCCCGATAGTTGCGCTCGGGGCGTCGGCCGAAGCGTCCTTCCCGAATGGCTTTGAGCTCTTGACAGTCGCTGGTGTTGTGGGTGTTCTGGTTGTGGAAGGCGCAGAATGGGCGGCCGTTCTTGGATGACTCGGGCTGATCTCTACCTCGCTTGGTGTCGGGCTCTGCTGTGAGTACTACTGCCTCTTTGCGCTTCATGTCCTTGGCCTTGGCTTAGTTTTCCTCCACTCTTGCAGCTGGCAGCTCGAGGAGAGAGAGGCGCCCCTCCTTATCTCTTGCGCACCTGGTCGCCAGGTTGAACAGCTCCTGAGATGTGCAAAGCTCCTCATGGATAGCCAGCTCTTCCTTCATCTTGACATCGTGGACGCCATCGGAAAACGCGGAGATGATGGCCTTGTCCGTGACCTTGGGGATCTTGAGGCGGGTGCTGTTGAAGCACTGGATGTACTTCTGGAGGGTCTCTCCTGGTTGTTGCTTGATGCAGCGTAGGTCGCCCGCGACCAGTGGGCGGTCATGAGTGCCCTGGAAGTTGGCAATGAAGTGGTCACGCATCTCGTCCTAGGAGGAGATCGAGCCGTGCTGTAGGTTCAGGAGCCAGGAGCGGGCCCCATCCTTGAGAGCCATGGGAAACCAGTCCGCCATGACTTTTTCGTTGCTGTTGGCCGCTTCGATGCACAACTCATAGAGTTGCAAGAACTCCGCGGGGTTGGCGGTGCCGTCGTATCGAGGAGGCAGATCTGGCTTGAACTTGCTTGGCCAGGCAACGCTACGCAGCTCAGGGGTGAAGGCGCGACAGCCTTCCGTGGTTGCCAGGGCCCGCTTGGGGGGCGGAGCTTGGTCTTGGCGAGGTCCGCGCTGTGCCACCGCAAGCGGCGTGCGGTCTTGACGAGGTGGCGCAGGGAGCGCTGGTGCAGCTTCTCGCGGCTGCGGGATTTCTTGGCAGCTCCTTTTTTCACACGAGGGCGCTGGGCACGGCGTATCACGCCACGGAGCCGCGCGCCTTGGCGCCAAGGCACCGTCTTGGGGTCGAGGCGGTGGAGGCACACCGCGAGCCCCGTCGCTCGCGGCCTGCTGAGGGGGAGGCAGAGAGTGGGACTGCGCCAGAGAGCCCCCCGCGGCACGGACGAGCTCGGCGACGCGGTCGAGCCACTCCTCATAGACGTCGTCGACGGGGCGGTAACGCAGGAGCTCGTTTGCCGTGATGAGCGCGGCCCGTGCCTCCATGGGAGCGCGGTGCGCATGAGACGAAGAGCCAGCAGGGGTGAGCGATGGAGTAGCGGTGCGGTTGTCCTGCCACACCAAAGAATGTTGCAAGGACGCCTGCTGCTCGTTTCCCACCGGGTCGGTGGCAGCGTTGGCGGCGGGGGACGGAGGACGACGAGGCGGCCCGCCGACGGGAGCCGTCTGAGCGACGCGGGCGGCGAGGGTGACCCAACGCTCAGCTCGAGCGCGGCGAGCATCTGACATGGAGATGACGGAGCGACGGAGCGACGAACTGATGGAAGGGAAGCTACGACGCACCCCTACCTGGCGCGCCAAATGTCAGGGTATGGGGTCCCGGCAAACCCTTAAGGTTCAAACACTGGGGTGCGCACGAAGTCTTTCCCTCCAACCGATCTACGCCCTAGCTCGCTAGGATCTCGCGGACGAACTCGACGAACTCACAACACAGAAGGACACGGGGTTTATACTGGTTCGGGCCACCGTTGTGGTGTAATACCCTACTCCAGTGTGGTGCTGGTGGATTGCCTCTTGGGCTGATGATGAACAATACAAGGGTAGAACGGCCTCCTGAGGTTGGGGCGCTCTTGAGCTCGGTGAGCTTGTGTGTGTGGGGGTGGTCTCTCTCAAGCTAAGATGAGATCGTCCTCCCACTGTGGTGGCTAGTCCTATTTATAGAGGTCCTGGTCATCTTCCCAAATATCGAGCGGGTAGGGAGCCAACAATGGCGGGCTAATTTGAAGGGGGACAGCTAGTACAAGCTATCCTGACAAAAGCAGTCTTCGCCTGCACAAAGTTCTGGTGGTGACACTATTCTGGGCTCCAGGTGACCTCCGTCTTGTAGTCCATGGTCTTGGTCTTGTTGCACCGAAATGGCAACCTTTGCCTGAGGCCTCGGTACTCCGCGGCTGCACTTGCCCCCTTTGCACCAAAGAGGAAACAAGGACGTTGTGCGCACTGGCGCCCGCCTGGTGTCGATCGTCACGGCTCACGTCACAAGAACCTCGTGAGGTTCGCCTCGCCTTGATATCTCCGCTCCTCGTGAGCCTGCCTAGCTAGGCCACTCCAGAGGAGGTCTTGTGTCGTCTGCCTCGCGAGGCATGGTCCGTTGCAAGGGTCTCGAGTGCTTTGTTGGTGAAGATGGGCCATACGGCCTGCTAGCTTAGCCACGCCGCAGGCCGCAGGTAGGCAAATCTGGGGACCCCCGTTCCCAGAACGCCGACAACTCCCACCCCCTAGGCGCGCCTAGGTGGCTTGTGGGTCCCACGTGGGTCCCCTCCACTTATTCTAGCACTTATCCACTTTGTCTTCCTCCAGAAAAAATCCCACCATTGCTCAAACCCGTGTTCTAGCTCATTTTGTTGCCATTTTCGATCTCTTAGCTCAAAGCTCCATTCGCAAAACTGTTTTGGGGGATTGTTCTTTGGTATGTGACTCCTTCAATGGTCCAATTAGTTTTTTTAGTGCTTTATATATTGCAAATTTTGCTGCTGTGGTGACTTTGTTCTTGAGCTTGCATGTCAAATTTATATAGTACAAAGTAGTTTTGATGCATGATATAGCCTCTGGGCACTTGTGAGAGTAGTTGCTATCAATCTTATTTAGTTGTGTTCACTTTTATTTTGAGTCACTAAATTTTTTAGAAATTTTCAGAGAAAAAGGAAATAAATGATGAAGAGATGGTTAAGGGGTTCTTCAAGACGGAAGTCAAATGAGAATGAAAATGAGGAGAAGAAGAAGCCCAAGTATAATCTTCCGCGTGCGGTGGAGGTTCGGACATGTATATGGCCAAGCGACGCATTCTTGAGGGAGGCTGGAATTTATGACGATTTCTATTATTTGGAGGAGAGTGTAGGCATCACCGACTTCCTCCAAGGTAAGTGTGAACAATATCTTTTGCTCACTAACACTTTCGTGAAAAAAATTCATTTCTATTCTAGGAAGTCATGACCCACGGTAGAATTTTATTTATATGATGAGCATAAGGAGATGACGCTATATGATTTTTGGGAGGCTTGCAAGCTACCTAATGAGGGTAGCGTCAGTGAGCAACGTCCTAGAGATGTGGAAGACTTTATTGATGAAACTACTGTAGGGGAAGAGAGAGGGGTGTCGGAAGCGAGAGTGGCTAGCTTACATTTTCCTATTTTATGCTATTATTCATTATTTGCGGGGATATGTCTGATTGGTCGTGGGGAGAGTGGAGGCCTTAGTGCCCCTGATCTTGCTATTTTGCGGCATGCTTTATATTTTGATAGAACTTTTAGTTTGGGCGCTATTGTTGCTCGTCGGTTAAACACAAACCGCATGAAGGGCCCCATCTTTGTAGGTATCTACGCCTCCCGCCTTACTAGACGCTTTGAGATACCTATTAGGCATGAGGAGGAGGAGGACATACTGCTACCCACGAGATATTTGGACTATAATAGTATGGTAGCGCATGGTTTTATTAAGAAGGATAAGGAAATGAGACTCCTCTACAACCTAGTATTTAGCGAGGATACTTGTGAAACTATTATGTTGCCTGCTTCTTCTTTGTTCGATATTTGTTCAAGCAGGTACACTATTTTTCCCGAGGACATCTACAGATTTTGGGGTTTCCACCACCCCTAGTACCTGAGCCAGCACCAATTCTTGATCCATATCAGGAGCCTGTTTTTCAGTGGGAGCCACAGGAGCTCGCCAACCGGTGGAACCCTCAGGACCCTCCAGAGTATCGAGGAGAGGGTTATTTCGAGCCATGGCCCTAGACCAACTTAGGCCAAAAGCCTAAGCTTGGGGGAGTATGTATCTCTCACTGACATTACATTCATGTTCACACACTCATTTCAGTTGTCGGTGTTCATACTTTTTCATTGTATTATCCATACTAGTTTGTTTTTCTTGCTTTCTTCTTGTGTGTTTGAAAAACTTTGAGGAAATCAAAAAAAAATTAGTTCTTGCTTCTTTTTAGTTTTCTTTCTAGTTTATTTAGTAGTAGTATTAAAAGAAAACCCAAAAAGATTTCTCGTTCTTGTTTTTTTTGTTGGGAGCTTTCCCGTGTAAATAGTTTTTCTCGTTGTTCTTTTACATTTTTCAGAAATACAAAAACTCAAAAAATATTTCAGTGTGTTTCTTTGAAATTATTTTCTTTTTCTTTGGGTCGTAAGGAGAAGACCACGATGAACATGTTGAGTGGCTCTCATATGCATTATCGTTGATCTAACAAAGAGCCCATATTACCTTGTCCTCTCCTTTGAATAAATGTTTGCAGATTCCAACTTAGTCCAATGCATGCACACTCTTATTATTATCCACACTGTTTGGTCGTGCGAGTGAAAGGTGATAATGACGACATTTGATGAAATGATTAACATGGAGAAAAGCTGGTTCGAACTCCACCTATTTTGTGTTTGTAAATATGATTAGTTCATCATTTTGGATTCAGCCCGTTATGAATGAAACATGTTTGCACTAAAAATTAGAGATTATAGCTACTCGTGCCATGCTTAATTAGCTAGGAGTGGATAATGGTTTATCTTGTGTGCCAACATGCTTTTAAGATGGTTATGATGTACTCCCTCCGTCCCATAATGTAAGACGTTTTTTGTCACTAGTGTAGTGCTAAAAAGTGTCTTACATTATGGGACGGAGGGAGTAGTATGATAGGATGGTATCCTCCTTTGAATGATTCAAGTGGCTTTACTTGGCACATGTTCACGCATGTAGTTGAAACAAAAACAACATAGCCTCCACGATATTTATGTTCATGGTGATTTAGATCCTACTCATGCTTACACTCAATGTTGGTTAATCTCAACGCATGTTTATGGCCGTTGACGCTCTCTAGTTGGTCGATCCTCAATCTTTTGCTAGCCTTCACTTGTACTAAGCGGGAATACTGCTTCTGCATCCACTTCCATAAACCCAAAGTTGTTTCATATGAGTCCATCATACCTACCTATATGTGGTATTTACCTGCCGTTCCAAATAAATTTGCATGTGCCAAACTCTAAACCTTCAAATAATAATCTGTTTTGTATGCCCGAATCGCTCATGTAGCGACTGCGAGCTGTCAGTATCGTCCATGCAAGGTGGGTTGTTCTCACGACGAGTGTTTATTCACTTGTCATTCACGAGAAAATGGCTGGTATTCGGGATGCCCAGTTCCATGCGCAAATCAAATCAAAATATAATTTCAAACAAAACTCCCCCAGGACTATTGTTGGTATGGATGGTACACGTTGTTTCGGATCAGTCGTTGATGTCCACTACGCAACTTTATTCTTGTAGACATGTGTTGGGCCTCCAAGCGCAGAGTTTTGTAGGACAGTAGCAATTTTCCCTCAAGTGGATGACCTAAGGTTTATCAATCCGTGAGAGGTGTAGGATTAAGATGGTCTCTCTCAAGCAACCATGCAACCAAATACAAGAAATCTCTTGTGTCCCCAACACACCCAATACAATGGCAAATTGTATAGGTGCACTAGTTCGGCGAAGAGATGGTGACAAAAGTGTAATATTGATGGTAGAAAAATATTTATATAATCTGAATAAATAAAAACAGCAAGGTCGAAAATAGTAAACGGGCACAAAAACGGTATTGCAATGCTTGAAAATGAGGCCTAGGGTCCGTACTTTCGCTAGTGCAATCTCTCAATGGTGCTAATATAATTGGATCATATAACCATCCCTCAATGTGCAACGAAGAATCACTCCAAAGTTCCTATCTAGCGGAGAACATAAGACGGAAGCGTTTGTAGGGTACGAAACCACCTCAAAGCTATTATTTCCGATCAATCTATCCTAGAGTTCATACTAAATAACACGAAGCTATTCTTTCGGATCGATCTAACCAAGAGTTCGTACTAAAATAACACCAAAGCAAATTCAGTTTCATAATATTCAATCCAACACAAAGAACTTCAAAGAGTGCCCCAAGATTTCTACTGGAGAAACAAAGACAAGAACGTGCATCAACCCCTATGCATAGATTACCCCAATGTCACCTCGGGAATCCGCGAGTTGAGTGCCAAAACATATATCAAGTGAATCAATACGATACCCCATTGTCACCACGAGTATTCAATTACAAGACATATATCAAGTGTTCTCAAATCCATAAAATTATTCAATCCGATAACAATGAAATCTCAAAGGGAAAAACTCAATTCATCACAACAAGATAGAGAGGGGAAAACACCATATGATCTGACTATATTAACAAATCCCGCGATACATCAAGATCGTGACATCTCAAGAACACGAGAAAGAGAGAGAGAGAGATTAAACACATAGCTGCTGGTACAAACCCTTAGCCCTGAGGGTGGACTAGTCCCTCCTCATCATGGTGGCCGCCGGGATGATGAAGATGGCCATCGGTGATGATTCTCCTCTCCGACAGGGTGCCGAAATGAGTCTAGATTGGTTTTCGGTGGCTACAGAGCCTTGCGGCGGCAGAACTTTTGATCTAGGTTAACCCCGAGGGCTTTCGGAATATTTGTGAATTTATAGGGTAAAGAGGGGGTGCGGGAGGCCACCGAGGTGGGCACAACCCACCTACGCCCGTCTGGGGGCCCAGGCGCGCCCTGGTGGGTTGTGCCCCCCTCGGGGCACCCCCCAGGTGCTGCTATGGCACATTCTAGGTGTTCTGGTCCATAAAAAGTCTCCAAAAAGTTTCGCGGTGTTTGGACTCCGTTTGATATTGATTTTCTATGATGTAAAAAACAAGCAAAAAACAACAATTGGCACTGGGCACTGGGTCAACAGATTAGTCCCAAAAAATTATATAAAATTGTTATAAAATGATTGTAAAACATCCAAGAATGATAATATATTAGCATGGTTACTTCATAAATTATAGATACGTTGGAGACGTATCAGGTGTGGAGTTTGCTTGTTGGTGGAGGGGGAGTAAAAACTTTACCATTCTATTTGGGAACTGCCTACAATGTATCTAGCATGAAAGATACCGACATCTCTTGGTTGTTATGTTGACAATGAAAACATACCACTGAAAATTAGATCTATCTCTGTTTTAAAAGCTCGAGCTCTGGCACCTCTGCAAATTCCTGCTTCCCTCTAAGAAGAGCCTATCTATTTACTTTTATTGCTGAGTCATTTTCCTCTTATAAAAAACACCAGTTAGAGAGCACCAGTGTCATTTGTATGCTTCGTTATTAATTTATATTGAATATGAGTGTGACTGGATCTCTTTTGCCATGAATTGTAATGTCTAGTTAGTCCTTGATCTTCAAGGGTGCTCTGCATTTATATTTTGCGGTCTCGGAAAGGGCTAGCGAGATACCATTTTGTCATATTATATCATGATTGTTTTGAAAAACTGTTGCCATCCAAGATTCATTATTATTGCTCGCTACTTGATTATGCCATTGATGTGAGTAAATATGAGACCTAAATGTTATTGCGAATATGGTTAGTTTATAATCTTTGTTGAAACCTTGAATGCTGGATATACAAATTTGCAACAACAAGATCAAACAGAGTTTGTAAAAGTTTTGATTTGTCACTTTCAGTTTGTGAACTGAATTGCCCGAGGACAAGCAATGGGTTAAGCTATGGGGGAGTTGATACGTCTACATCGTATCTACTTTTCCAAACTCTTTTGCCCTTGTTTTGGACTCTAACTTACATGATTTGAATGAAACTAACCCGGACTGGCGATGTTTTCAGCGGAATTGCCATGGTGTTATTTTTGTGCAGAAATAGAAGTTCTCGGATTGACCTGAAAATTTATGGAAAATATTTTTGGTATATATAAAAAATATCGGCGAAATAATCAACCAGAGGGGGCCACCTAGAGGCCACAACCCCTGGGGGCGCCCTGCAGGCTTGTGGCCCCCCTGGAGCTCCTCCGACCCAATTCCAACTCTATAAGTACCTATTCATGGAGAAAACAATCAGAGAGAAGGATTCATCGTGTTTTACGACTCATAGCTGCCACTGCCTACTGTTCATCAGGAGGGCTAATCTAGAGTTCATTCAGGGCTCCGCAGAGGGTGATTCATCGCCATCATCATCACCAACCTTGCTCCATCGCCAATTTCATGATGCTCACCGCCGTGCGTGAGTAATTCCATCGTAGGCTTGCTAGACGGTGATGGGTTGGATGAGATTTATCATGTAATCCAGTTAGTTTTGTTAGGGTTTGATCCCTACTATCCACTATGTTCTGAGATTGATGTTGCTATGACTTTGCCATGCTTAATACTTGTCATTAGGGTCCGAGTGCCATGATTTCAGATCTAGACCTATCATGTTTTCATGAATATATTTGTGTTCTTGATCCGATCTTGCAAGTTGTAGACACTATTATGAGTTATGATCTGCATACCCCAAGTTGACAGTAATTGGGATTCTTTCCGGTGATTACCGTAGTTTGAGGAGTTCATGTATTCACTAAGTGCTATTATACGTATCCAATGTATCTATAATTTTTTATTATTCCATGTTGTTATATTATCAATCTTGGATGTTTTATAATCATTTTATATCATTTTTTGGTACCAACCTATTGACATAGTGCCAAGTGCCAGTTGCTATTTTCTCCATGTTTGTTACATCGCAGAAAATCAGTACCAAACAGAGTCCAAACGCAACGAAACTTTACGGAGATTTTTTTTGGACCAGAAGGAACATAATGGGCCCTGGATGCGCCTGGGGGTGCTCTGAGGAGAGCACAACCCACCGAGGCACGCTAGGAGGCCCAGGCGCGCCCTAGTGGGTTGTGCCCACCTCAGGTGCCCCCGGGGCCGCCTCTTTGCTCAATAAATACCCAATATTCCCAAAACCCTAGGGGAGTCGATGAAATATTCATCCAGCCGCCGCAGAGTCCAGAACCACCAGATCCATTCTAGACACCATCTCGGATGGGGTTCACCACCTCCATTGTGCCTCTCCGATGATGCGTGAGTAGTTCTTTGTAGACCCTCGGGTCCGTAGTTAGTAGCTAGATGGCTTCATCTCTCTCTCTCTCTTGATTCTCAATACAATGGTCACTTGGAGATCCATATGATGTAACTCTTTTGTGGTGTGTTTGTTGGGATCAATGAACTTTGAGTTTATGATCAGATCTATCTTTTTATATCCATGAAAGTATTTGAGTTTATTTGATCTCTATTATGCATGATTGCTTATAGCCTCGTATTTCTTCTCCGATATTTGGGTTTTGTTTTGCCAACTTGATCTATTTATCTTGCAATGGGAAGAGGTGCTTTGTAGTGGGTTCGATCTTACGGTGCTTGATACCAGTGAGAGAAGGGGAACCGACACGTATGTATCGTTGCTACTAAGGATAAAACGATGGCATCTATCTCTACATAGATGGATCTTGTCTACATCATGTCATCGTTCTTATTGCATTATTCCGTTTCTCCATGAACTCAATACACTAGATGCATGCTGGATAGCGGTCGATGTGTTGAGTAATAGTAGTAGATGCAGGTAGGAGTCAGTCTACTAATCTTGGACGTGATAATGATCATTGCGTGGATATCGTCATGAGTATTTGAAGTTCTATCAATTGCCCAACAGTAATTTGTTCACCCACCGTTTGCTATTTTTCTTGAGAGAAGCCACTAGTGAAACCTACGGGCCTGGGTCTCTTTCTCATATATTTGCCTTTGCGATCTACTTTTCCTTTGATTTTATTTTCAGATCTATTAAACCAAAAATACAAAAATACCTTGCTGCTATTTATCCTTATTTATATTATTTAGCATTCGATCTATCAATCTACTACAAATTTACCTCACGTCCGTTTTCCTATCTTGAGGCGCTGTACCCCAGAAGGGATTGACAACCCCTTTAACATGTCGGGTTGCGAGAAGTTGTTATTTGTGTGCAGGTGTTGTTTATGTTGTGTTGCTTGGTTCTCCTACTGGTTCGATAACCTTGGTTTCACATCTGAGGGAAATACCTACCGCCGATGTGCTGCATCATCCCTTCCTCTTTGGGGAAATACCGACGTAGCTTCCAGCGACATCAAAAGGAATTTCTGGCACCGTTGCCGGGGAGGATCCTCAACATATACCAGGTTCCTAATCACTAATCTCATCTCCTCACAATTTACAATATTTTCCATTTGCCTCTCATTTTCCTCTCCCCCACTTCACCAAAATTTGCCGTTTTATTCGCCCCTCCTTTTCCATTCGCCGTTTTCTTGTTAGATCTATCCTCTGCTTGCAATCATGAGTGATTTTGGCATGGAACCAATAGATGATGGCCTAACTCCTAAGATTGGATGTATGGGCAATTTGAATGCTAAAACTTTTATCTTGGGGCAAGGGAAAATTATGGGAAAAGAACGTACTCCAAGAATTTTTCAATTGTCTTGGGAATCTAAGTCTTAATGATGCTCTTATACTTAAAACCACTAGATCTTATGCGGATGCTATTTCAGCACTAGTTCTGAAACTTGAAAGTAAATTTATTCGTACCCATCCTACTTTGGAAAGATTGTTTTTCAATCTTACCATTATAAAGAATCCTAGGGCCAAAAAGTTGGCCACCCTTGTCCTTATAAATGAATTTGATTACATAATATGGGAAGCTAGGGAAATCTTTGATTTTTATGGTATGAATCGTGAAAAACCTGTGATAGATGAGATTCTTTACAATAGTGACTATGCTTTAAGACATTTGCTTGGGGATAACAAAATCTTTCATGAGAATCTTAAAAAGGAGGTCCCCGTTTTAGATATAATCCAACATGTTTTCAGTAATGTTAATCAACATTACTCTTGGATTGTTGCGGGGAATCAAAAAGGTTATGATGAACATCAACTTAGGAATGCCAAGTTTTCTATGGATAATATGTTTTATATTGTGTTTACAAAACCCCATGATGAAAACACCTCTAAGAAGGTTAAGAAGAAGGATGACAAAACTTAGATCCTTGCTTTATGCCTAGCTAAGGGCGTGAGACTATAACGCTTGTTAGGAGGCAACCCAATGAATAAAATTTATTTTTGCTTTTTGTTTCCTGTTTTTGAGTGTTAGCACAATTATGCTACTGTTACGACTGTGTTTTTTATGTTTTAGTTAGTGTTTGTGCCAAGTAAATCCTTTAGGATCTTCTTGGGTGATAGTTGTTTGATCTTGCTGAAAAAACAGAAACTTTTGCGCTCGCGAAAATAATATTCATTTTTTACTAGAGAGCGATAAAATACCCATTCCACTTGCAATAGATCAACATACAAATTGCTCAGGCCGTCCTAATTTTTCAGAATTTTTGGAGTTACATAAGTATTCGAAATAGTCAGATTTCTACAGACTGTTCTGTTTTGACGGATTCTGTTTTCTTTGCATTGTGTGCTTATTTTGATGGCTCTATGGTTTTCTTTGATGAGTTTTTGCCATAGAAAAGTTGGAATACAGTAGATATAATGCAAGAACAAAATATGAATTAGTTTGATACAACACTTATAGTAGTGATTTATTTTCTTATACAAATGGATCTTACAAAGGTTTTGTTGAGTTTTGTGTGATTGAAGTTTTCAAGTTTTGGGTTATCTTGCGATGGATGAAGGAATAAGGAGTAGAAGAGCCTGAGCTTGGGGATGCCCCGACATCCCAAGCTATTATCCAAAAATGAGCAACCAACTAAGCTTGGGGATGCCCCCGAGTGGCATCCCCTCTTTCTTCTAATGACCATCGGTATTTTACTCGAAGCTATATTTTTATTCGTCACATACTATGTGTTTTGCTTGGAGCGTATTGTATGATATGAGTCTTTGCTTGTTTTATTTTGTGTTTTAAGTCTTGATCCCTTGCTAGACACATCTATTTGAGAGAGCCAAAATTATGTCATGACTTGTTAGAATTGCTCCGTTTGCTTCACTTAAATCTTTTATGAGCTATGGACTTTCTCTAGTTCTTCACTTATATATTTTTGAGCACGGTGTGCTTAGTATTTTTGAAGAAATGTTCTCTTGCATCACTTAGATTTATTTGAGAGTTAGTAAAATTTTCAAGAAATTCTCTCTTGCTTCACTTAAATTAATTTGAGAGAAAGAAAGAAATATTATGCTCATGATCTTCACTTATATTTGTTTGAGCTTATGAAAAGCAACACATGAAAATTAGTCCCAAAGTGATAGACATCCGAGAAGGATATAATAAAAACTTTCATGAAGATCATTGGGCAAAATAAACTTGATTCTTCATAATAGTTTTGAGATATGATGATGTGATATGTGAGTTATGTTGATGAGTAATTATGCTTTAATAAGAATATTGGTGTTAAGGTTTGTGATTCCCTATGCAAGCATGAAAGTCAATAGTCATGCAATGAAATTACATCCTACTTGTGGTGCATTATTCGGTGTTAATTATGCTTAATGCTCGCTTATGAGATTATTCGTTTCTTGGTTGGTCGCTTCTCAATCTTTTGATAGCCTTCATTTTGCACTAAGTACGATCACTACTTGTGCATCCAAATCCCTTTAAACCAGCTTTGCCACATGAGTCAACCATATCTACCTATATGCGGTATTCTTTTGCCATTCTAAGCAAATTTGCATGCGCCATCTCTAATTCAAAATAATCTTCTCTTTTGTGTGTTCGTTTCACTCGCGGAGCAGTGAGGGGTGGCTAATATTTTCCATGCTAGATGTGTTATTCTCACGATGAGTGTTTATTCACTTGTCATTGCACAAGAGTAAGGCAGAGGTAATATGGATGCCTAGTCCCGAATTGAAAAAATGAATTTACTTTATGTTGTCGAATGATAAATTCCTTGGAAAGTGTTGGTATGGAAGGCACCAGTGGATACGTTTAGCCATGGAAAGTGAAAGTATGGTGGAAAAAGGAATAAACTTTATTTTCTATTTGGGAACCGCCTATGACATATCTAAGCATGGAAAGTGTTGGGAACTCTAAGTCGTTTTTGTTGGTGGGATGGATACACCTCCCAAAATGTTTTTATCCCTAAGCTTTTCTCTTTGAGCTCTAGAACCTCTACAAATCCCTACTTCCCTATGCGAAGGGTCTTTCTTTTACTTTATGCAATTTTTATTTTTAAATTTGAGTCTCCATCTTCTCTTGTAAAATCACCAACTAGGAGGCAATATGAACGCACTTAAGTATTTGGTGTAGTTAATATGCGAGTGTGTTTCATGAATGGATCAATGGTTGAGCATGATGGGCTAGGGGTAACTTATTTTAGCATTGATATTTTGAAAGACATGGTTGCTTGTTGATATGCTTGAGTATTTAAGTTATCATGTCAAAACTAGACTATTTCTTTGAACAATATAAAAGTCCAAAGGTCCATGCTATAAAGAAAGAATATGATATGACATGTTAGGCAACATTCCACATCAAATTTTTTGTTTTTATCACTTCCCTACTCGAGGACGAGTAGGAGTTAAGCTTGGGGATGTTGATACGTCTCCAACGTATCTATAATTTTTTATTGTTCCATGTTGTTATATTATCAATCTTGGATGTTCTATAATCATTTTTTGGTACCAACCTATTAACATAGTGCCAAGTGCCAGTTGCTATTTTCTCCATGTTTGTTACATCACAGAAAATCAGTCCCAAACAGAGTCCAAACGCAACGAAACTTTACGGAGATTTTTATGGACCAGAAGGAACATAATGGGCCCTGGCTGCGCCTGGGGGTGCTCCGAGGAGAGCACAACCCACCAGGGCACGCTAGGAGGCCCAGGCATGCCCTGGTGGGTTGTGCCCACCTTGGGTGCCCCCAGACCGCCTATTTTCTCAATAAATACCCCAATATTCCCAAAACCCTAGGGGGGTCGATGAAATATTCATCCAGCCGCCGCAGAGTCCAGAACCACCAGATCCATTCTAGACACCATCTCGGATGGGGTTCACCACCTCCACTGGTGCCTCTCCGATGATGCATGAGTATTTCTTTGTAGACCTTCGGGTCCGTAGTTAGTAGCTAGATGGCTTCATCTCTCTCTCTTGATTCTCAATAGAATGGTCTCTTGGAGATCCATATGATGTAACTCTTTTGCGGTGTGTTTGTTGGGATCGATGAACTTTGAGTTTATGATCAGATCTATCTTTTTGTATCCATGAAAGTATTTGAGTTTATTTGATCTCTTTTATGCATGATTGCTTATAACCTCGTATTTCTTCTCCGATATTTGGGTTTTGTTTGGCCAACTTGATCTATTTATCATGCAATGGGAAGAGGTGCTTTGCAATGGGTTCGATCTTACAGTGCTTGATCCCAGTGACAGAAGGGGAACCGACACGTATGTATCGTTGCTACTAAGGATAAAACAATGGGTTCTATCTCTACATAGATAGATCTTGTCTACATCATGTCATCGTTCTTATTGCATTACTCCGTTTCTCCATGAACTCAATGCACTAGATGCATGTTGGATATTGGTCGATGTGTGGAGTAATAGTAGTAGATGAAGGCAGGAGTCGTCCTACTAATCTTGGACGTGATGCCTATGTAATGATCATTGCCTGGATATCTTCATGAGTATTTGAAGTTCAATCAATTGCCCAACAGTAATTTTTTCACCCACCGTTTGCTATTTTTCTCGAGAGAAGCCACTAGTGAAACCTACGGCCCCCGGGTCTCTTTCTCATATATTTGCCTTTGCGATCTACTTTTCCTTTGCTTTTATTTTCAGATCTATTAAACCAAAAATACAAAAATACCTTGCTGCAATTTATCCTTATTTATTTTATTTGGCGTTCGATCTATCAATCTACTACAAATTTACCTCATGTCTGTTTCCCTATCTTGAGGCACCGTACCCCGGAAGGGATTGACAACCCCTTTAACACGTCGGGTTGCAAGAAGTTGTTATTTGTGTGCAGGTGTTGTTTACGTTGTGTTTCTTGGTTCTCATACTAGTTCGATAACCTTGGTTTCACATCTGAGGGAAATACCTACCGCCGTTGTGCTGCATCATCCCTTCCTCTTTGGGGAAATACTGACGTACCTTCTAGTGACATCATGCTAATGCTTTGTTCTGGTTCTCTATTCAAAGGAGGCCTTAATATCCCTTAGTTTCCATTAGGACCCCGCTGCCACGGGAGGGTAGGACAAACGATGTCATGCAAGTTCTTTTCCATAAGCACGTATGATTACATACGGAATACATGCCTACATTATATTGATGAATTGGAGCTAGTTCTGTGTCACCCTAGGTTATAACTGTTGCATGATGAATGCCATCCGACATAATTATCCATCACTGATCCTTTGCCTGTGAGCTCGTCATATATTGATCTTTGCTAAGTTACTTTGTCATTGCCACTGTTACAATTGCTACAAAACTGCTACTGTTACTTTTGCCATCGTTACCGTTACTTCCATACTACTTTGCTACTAAATACTTTGTTGCAGATATTAAGTCTTTCAGGTGTGGCTGAATTGACAATCCAGTTGCTAATACTCAAGAATATTCTTTGGCTACCGTTGTATCGAATCAACAAATTTGGGTTAAATACTCTACCCTCGAAAACTATTGCGATCTCCTATACTTGTGAGTTATCAACCGATGAAAGTTGCGCAGTACTAGAGAGGCTAGCAATGGTGGAAGGGTGAGAGTGTGTATAATCCATGGACTCAATATTACTCATAAAGAACTCACATACTTATTGCAAAAAATTATTATTCATCGAAACAAAGTACTACACGCATGCTCCTAGGGGGATATATTGGTAGGAAATAACATCGCTCGTTCCCGACCGCCACTCATAAGGAAGACAATCAGTAAATAAATCATGCTCCGACTTCATTACATAACGATTCACCATACGTGCATGCTACAGGAATCACAAACTTTAGCACAAGTATTTCTACCAATCCACAATTACTCGCTAGCATGACTGTACTTTTGTATCTCAAAAAAATCATAAGGAATCAAACTTCTCATGGTATTCAATGCTCTTTATATGAAAGTTTTATTATATCCCTCTTGGATGCCCATCATATTAGGACTAAATTCATAACGAAAGAAAATTACCATACTGTTTAGAGAGACTCTCAAAATAAAATAAGTGAAGCATGAGAGTTCAACAATTTCTATAAAATAAAACTACCGTCGTGCTCTAAAAAGATATAAGTGAAGCACTAGAGCAAATTGCCTAGCTCAAAAGATATAAGTGAAGCACATAGAGTATTCTAATAAATTCACGATTCATGCGTGTCCCTTTCAAAAGGTGTGTACAACAAGGATGATTGTGGAAAACTAAAAAGCAAAGACCCATATCATACAAGATGCTCCAAGCAAAACACATATCATGTGGTGAATAAAAATATAGCCTCAAGTAATTTACTGATAGACGAAGACGAAAGAGGGGATGCCATCCGGGGCATCCCCAAGCTTAGATGCTTGGTTGTCCTTGAATATTACCTTGGGGTGCCTTGTCAATCCCCAAGCTTAGGCTCTTGACACTCCTTATTCCATAGTCCATCAAATCTTTACCCAAAACTTGAAAACTTCACAACACAAAACTCAACAAAAAACTCACGAGATCCATTAGTATAAGAAAATAAATCACCACTTTTTGGTACTGTTGTGAACTCATTCTTTATTTATATTGGTGTAATATCTATTGTATTCCAACTTATCCATGGTTCATACCCCTCGATACTACCCATATATGCATCAAAATAAGCAAACAACACATAGAAAATAGAATCTGTCAAAAACAGAATAGTCTGTAGCAATCTGTAAACTTCGTATACTTTTGTAACTCCAAAAATTCTGAAAAAATAGGAAAATATAGGCAATTCATATATCAATCTTGTTAAAAAGGAATCAGATTTTATCATGCTTCTATAAAAAAATGAAAATTATGTTACTGGGCGCAAAAGTTTCTGTTTTTTCAGCAAGATTAAATCAACTATCACCGTAAGACATCCCAAAGGTCTTACTTGGCACAAACACTAAATTAAAACACCAAAACACATCTAAATAGAGGCTAGATGAGAAATTTATTCAAAAACAGAAACAAAAAGGCAAAAACAAAAATAAAATTGGGTTGCCTCCCAACAAGCGCTATTGTTTAATGCCCCTAGCTAGGCATAAAACATAGATCTAGTTACTGTCATCTTTGGTATGCAAACCATAAGTAGCTCTCATAATATATTCATATGGAAACTTAATTTTATTTCCAGGGAAGTGTGCCATGCCCTTACTTAACGGAAATTGAAATCTAATGTTTCCTTCTTTCATATCAATAATTGCACCAATCATTCTAAGGAAAGGTCTACCAAGAATAATTGCACATGTAGGATTGCAATCTATATCAAGCACAATAAAATCTATGGGCACATAATTCCTATTTGCAACAATAAGAACATCATTAATACTTCCCATAGGTTTTTTTAATAGTGGAATCCGCAAGATGCAAATTTAAAGAAACAAACATCAAATTCACAGAAACCTAGCACATCACATAAAGTTTTCAAAATCGTGGAAACGCTAACACCCACACAAAGCATGGCACTGATAATCCTTAATTTTAATCTTAATTGTAGGTTCCCACTTATCATAAATCTTTCTAGGGATAGAAACTTCCAACTCAAGTTTTTCTTCAAAAGATTTCATCATGGCATCAACAATATGTTTAGTAAAAGCTTTATTTTGATTATAAGCATGAGAAGAATTCAACATGGATTGCAACAAGGAAATACAATATATCAAAGAACAATTATCATAATTAAAATCATTGAAATCCAAAAGAGTGGGTTCATTGCTACATAAAGTTTTAACCTCTCCAATCCCACTTTTATCAAATTTTGCATCAAGATCCATAAACTCTGAATCATTAGGACGCCTTTTAACTAAAGTTGACTTATCTCTAGTCCCATCTTTATCAAGATTAATATTAGAAAAAAGATTCAATAGGAGTCACATCAATCACTTTAAGATCTTCATCATTATTTTCACAAGAAATCAAAGAACACACTTTTACAAACCAATCTCGCTTAGCACGCATCCTAGCGGTTCTTTCTTTACATTCATCAATAGATATTCACATAGCTTTTAGAGACTCATTAATATTATGCTTGGGTGGAATAGATATAATTTTCAAAGAATCAATCTCAAGAGAAATTTTATCCACGTTCCTAGCCAAATCATCAATCTTAAGCAATTTTTCTTCAACCATAGCATTGAAATTCTTTTGAGAACTAATAAATTCTATTATTCTCAAGATTAGAGGCCGTCTTATTATAATTTCCATAAGAATTGTTGTAGGAATTACCATAATTATTAGAGGAATTATGTGGCACCCCGGCTCAGATAAACCGGAATGCCCCGTATTCTAGCCCAGAGATCGAGGAGAAGTCTTCTAGATTACGGCACTGCTTAGCACAGAACAAATCAGCTCTTTATTACAAGCTATATGGATACAAGGGGATTACATCAGCACAACAACACTACGCTTGCCATAGTTGCTCCATGCAAGCAGCAGAACAACACGAAGCAGCAGAATAACTAGTGGCAGCAGAACAACGACGATGGTGATGAACTCCACTCCGCAGGGACTCTGGCTGGAACGCTTATCCTAGCTCGCAACAAGGGATCCATGGCAAACAAGCAATCAAATCCGACATGACCTGCAAACTGGCATGACACGCCAGGTCAGTACATTGAATGTACTTACAAGCTCACAACAACCAAAAGCAATCAAGACAGACCACAACATGTCAATTACAAGTTAACAAGGATTAACATGATACTATCAAAACAACATGGCATGAATAACCTGATATAGCTAGAACAATACGAGCATGGCATGAACATATAAACATGATACCACTATCATGCAACATGATGACGTTATCATGCACTAACTTACTCTGTTCGGGTTACCTCGTAACCATCACAGACATCACACGATCATCTCAGGATCCAATCAAGCTTGGTATTAACAATATCGTAGTAATCATTACATGACCACAAGGAGCTTGATCTTTACCCTTGACTCTCGCATAATACCACAAATATCCATCAACTTAGTATCCTCGATACCACGGTGATCATCTCATGATCACAACCAATCTCTTTCTCATCATCGAACCAGGGTTGTTATTAAGCACATTATTATTATTGTTGCCGCAATGTGACCAACTACGAACTGGGCCCATATCCACGGGCGCGACTATCGATATATTTAATACACACTCTGTAGAGGTAGCGCACTGTACCCACACCATGGAACCCATGGCCTTGTGGACCAACGATGTTGCGACAAAACCGTCCTACTGCCATGACACTCCCCCGGCCACTCCAACCAACTCCCCTCTGGGATAAGTCTTGGGTGGCCCCATGCCTACCAAAGGCATCAACGGCCACCGTCGTGGAAAAACAAAAACGGTACCAAACATGGACAAGCCGGCTACAACAACTACTAGCACACAAGGCTTATGCCGTCCAACCCGGCCAAGGTAGCGCCCGTGCATAACCTTCCCTAGTTGGAGGCACCGGCGAGAGGCATGACAATAGACCCAGTTAGGACCTCCCCATAAAAGGCAAATGTGGTTGCATTGGTCAGCTCGATATGGTGGCACCATGACTCAGCCAACAGTTTTTCAATTTCAATTTAATCTGGTTAAACTTGAATGCAATATGTTGAGCCATGATAAAATAACATGATGCAATAACAATGCATGAGCATGATATAAGCATGGGGTGCAACATAACTATCAACCATACCAACCATGAATCATATCCAACTGAGCATGACCTAATGACGAGCATGAATATCACAAGTATAACACTACTCATAGCATAACATGACCACTACCATCAACAATAAATACCATGCAAGAACACATCAGTAACATTACCGAGTAAACACTTAACCAAATAACAGCAAAGGAACAATGCATATCAATGGTACTCGGTAACATACGACAGTCATGCACCGAAGAACATGACCAACCCAACATGTACTACTACCAAGCATGGCCAATATGGAAGTAATACTAGCAGGTAGAACATTGTCAGATTCGGGGTTCCATTAAACCCTTGAGGTTCGAACTCTAGGGTGCGCATGATGACCCCTCTCTTCCTAGCTCACTCTCGCAACGATCTCAAGGCCTAGCTCACCGAACCCAAGGAACAAGAGACACGAGGTTTATACTGGTTCGGGCCACCGTTGTGGTGTAATACCCTACTCCACTGTGATGTGGTGGATTTCCTCGAGGGCTAAGGATGAATCAGTACAATGGATGAACAGCCTCCTGAGGAGAGGTGTTCTTAAGCCCGATGAGCTAGTGTGTCTGAGGATGGTCCGAATGATCCGTCCCTTGCTATGGTGGTGGCTAGCCCTATTTATAGAGGCCCCGGTCCTCTTCCCAAATGTTTGGCGGGAAGGGATCCCACAATGGCCAATTTTGAAGGGAGACAACTAGTACAAGTTATCTTGACAAAAGTTGGTCTTCGCCTGCCAAAGGTACTGGTGGTGATGCAGCTGTGGGCTTCACGGTGACCTCCGTCCTACCATCCTGCTGGTCTTGGTCTTGTTGCATTGATATGGAAACCTTTGCCTGATTCCTTGGGACTCCTCACCTGCGCCTGCCTCTTTAGCACCAAAGAGGAAACTGGTACACTGCGCCCGCTGGTGCCCGCCTGGCCTTGGTCGTCATGGCTCACGTCACATGAACCTAGTGAGGTGCCCCTTGCATAGACATCTCCGCTCCTCGAGAGCTAGCCTAGCGAGGCTGCCCCTAGGGAGGTCTTGGCGTTGTCCGCCTCACGAGGCTTGGCCCCTCACAAGGGTCTTGAGTTGTCGCTGCAGATGATGGGCCGTACCAGGCCGCCAGTGGAGCCATGTCGTGGGCCGCAGGCAGGCAAGTCTGGGTACCCCCATTCCCAGGACGCCGACACAATCCCCCGGCCCCAAGGCTCGCTCAGGCTTGGCTTTGAGGCGAAGCCAAAGGGCAAGTGCAGAGCGCCGCGAGCCCCAACCGCCTGCGGCTTTGATTGACGCATGGTGATTGACAGGACGTGGGCGTCTCCTCTTCCCCATGCTGCCTCGGCAACTGTTCGGCTTGACGAGTCCTTGCTGCATGCAGGAAAAACCATCATTACCTACGATCGTGGAGGTCGGCAGTTGGCCTCCTCCTGGCTATAAATGACGAGAGGGGCGGAGCCCCCGTTGCTCATCTCTTCCTCCATTCTGCCTGCTTCTTCTTCATCCCCCTTGCTTCACCGTCTTGCGACGACACCCATGGCGCCGATAAGTAGGTTCTCTGCCATCGAGAAGGGGAAGCCCCCCCCCCCATGAAGAGCAGGGGCCTATTCCCCCGAAGAAGAGGTTGGTACGCCCCCGCGATGTCATCACGAGGCCGAAGGTGACGAGGCCATGGTACGAGCGGCCTCCCCCTGGCTACCCGCTACCCTTGTACGCCCAAGCACAAGACCCTAGAGGAGGAGGCAATGCCTCGCGCCGCTCGCGCCACGGTCGCGGCGGCCGGGTCGTGGTGGCACGTGCCGCCGACCCGCGAACTCATGCTGAGGGCTCCTCGCGCGAGCTCGTGGTGTGGGCAGCAATGCCACCGAGCACCTGGATCAGGTTCCCACAATTCTTCGCTGTAGAGATGCCACCAAGGGGGCCGCTCGAGCTGTGGCTGCAGCATGCCGAGCGCGGCACCCCAGCGATGGGAGCGGAGGTTGAGGCTGTCTCCCTAGGCAAGATCTCCATTTCAAGTACGATGGCACCTCCACAATGTTCTTCAAAGTCTTTGATGAGGAAGGCCGCCGCCTGGAGTGCTGCCCTGAAGGGGGTCACCAGGACGGCACTGGGCTCACCCTTGGTCCTGCTGACGACTCCTTCAGCAGCAGCGACGGCTCCTGGGAGTCCAGCGACTCTCCCAAGCCTGATGAGACTCCGGAGACGAGCGACGACAGCTACGTGCCGCCGAGCTCTCACCGTGCCCGGAGCACAGCAGCAGCGTCCTCTCGTCGTCGTCGCTGATATGGATGGGGTTGACGCTGGCCCATCGTGGCCCACTGTTGATGATGGCGTTGGTGTCGACACCTGTAGATATGATTCCTAGAAACCTCCTTCCTTTGTTCCCTGCGAGGAATCGAGATGAACCCCATGGGTGTGTGTAAAGAATCTGTAACGCTTTTGCATCAATGTCATTCTTATTGCAAAATTTGTGACTGCATGTGTTACTTTGGCATTGTCCCCCTTTTCGTCCTCGCAGTATCTTAGCGCTCTATGCCGACAGGTCCCAGTCCTTAGGTAGGCGTCAGCCGTCGCTGGTATGCCAGGTCACGATGCCGTGGTCAAGGCTAGGAGGTGAGCGGCCCAGGGTCCGGTAAGAGCACCTGAGTCGCGATGCTCAGGAGCTCCCCCTTGGCATGCAAGAAACTCCCTAAAGGCAGAAAAGGAAGGCGGCACTGCCGAAGCAAGGCTGCAAGAGCCGAAAATCCAAAGTCACGAGTTGGGCTGTCTTGAACACGTGACTTATCTTGGCGATTCTGGTCAATTCCTTGCGTGGCGCCCGATTTACGTGCCGCTGATGGTGATACCATTAGGTTGTGTTCATGCCGGCTCCCCCCTTTCACACTCTCCTGAGTGCTCTGCGTCTACCAGGTCGTGATGCCGTGGTCAAGGCTAGGGGTGAGGGCTGGAGAGTGAGTACGAGCTCCTGAGGTGCGATGCTCAGGAGCCCTCCTTTTAACGCCAAAGCAAAGAACATGAAAGGGAGCAGCTGGTGGGCCACCTGTAGCTAGGCTCCGGAGATTCCTGCAGGTTAGTGCGAGAGAGAGGGAGTAGCCCATAGCCGCGCTTGCCGCCCTGCCATTGCTCCTTCCGTGATAAGATGAAGGCACTGTGGATCAGGTGAGGTGGCATGCACAGAGCCGGCTGCGAGCCAGAGCTTGATCACACAGGTTTATCGGTGTTACAGGACAGACCCGAGCACAAGCACCGTGCTAGCATGTGAGACTCCCGTTGCGGGATGAGCAAGTGACCGATCAGCAATGCGGGAGGCCATGATGAGCAAGCACCAGGCGAGCAATGATTATAAAGCAATTCATGCGATGAGGCAAGCCAGTTCGGATAGATGCAAGAACGATACATGCCACCGAGATAGACCCAAGTGGCCTGGGCATGATGCAGCCCGAGGGGTGCCCCCAACTGAATGGGCTGGAAAGAGTCACCTGATACCGCTGTTGGAGAGGTGTTGGGGTAGCTGAAGATGCGCGCTGAAGAAGCTGCCCCTCACGAGCCGCCAAGGCCCTGAGCCTCAGGAGACCCAGGGGGTCCAAGTGGCTCCTGAAGAACTGTCGCCACCTCCGCTAGGGTAGCATGGTGCCTGGCCTCCTAAGCCGCTAGAATACCCTGCGGGTGGCGCTGGAAGGTGACAGCCGCGTTCGGCAGGCCGAAAGGCATACAAACGTACTTGTGAGGGGGACCCTCGCACCGTGCAATAGTCGATGGCCAGAAGCGCCCCTGAGATGTGGCCCTGTGGAGCCCTGGAATGTCGATGCAGATGCGCAGCTTGTTGCCCTCACCAGGGCGCGGAGCTGTGCCAGGTGGTGGGCGGCGGTCGCGGCGCATGGCTATTGCTTCCTGAAGCTCCTTGGTTGCCTTGGTACTGAACTCCTGAGCACTAGGCACTCCGTGCCTTGTGCCCTCTTGAGAGAAACGTGCGGCAAAGCACACCTCCCCCATGACGTTGGCTAGGTCTAAGGCCCTCCAGAAGAGAGCCCCCGAACCCAGCCTGAGGAGGGCACCGGGCATGCCTTCCTATGCGAGGGAAGGGGGAACCCCAGCTGCGGGCGCAAATCCTGATGTGGAGCCACTGGAAACGCCGCTTTCCTAAGGCCCTTGGTGGAGTAGGTGCCTCTTCTTCTTGGGGATGGCCTCAGGAGGGTAGAGGGTGCCTTTGTTGTCGGGGTCTTTGGCTGCTGCAGCTTGGTAAGCATGCTCGAGGGAGCACACCGCATCTCTTTCCTCGCAGGCAACCAAGATGACACTGACACTCCCTGGCATCTTGAGGACGTTGTAGCCATGATGGGTTACTGCCATAAACTTGGCCAGGGCTGGATACCCGAGGATGGCGTTGTACGGCGGGCGGATGTGGGCGACGTCGAAGTCAATGAGCTCGATGAAGAAATTGTCGCACTGGCCGAATGTGACAGGGAGGCGGACCCTATCGAGGTGGTGGATCCGCCGATCACTCCTAAGAAGGGCTTAGTAGGCTGTAGCTGATCATATGACACTTGGAGGCGATCGAATGTCTCGACGGACAGGACATTGAGCCCCGCGCTGCCACCGATGAGGGTCTTGGTGACTTGGACGTTGCTGATGATGGGCGAGCAGAGCATTGGGAGGGCGCCGGCGGTTGCCGCACACTTGAGTTGGTCGGACGAGTTAAAGGTAATGGCGCACTTGGACCACCTGAGCAGGCGCGTGGCCTCGAACCCGGGGAGAGCCGCGTTCACCTCTCGGGCGAACTGCTTGAAGATGTGCTGGGAGGCTGGGGCCTGAGCACCCCCAAGATGCAGGCGATGGCACGGGGCTCCTGAAATCCCCCAGCCCCTCGTCTTGATGGTGGTCGTCGTTTCTCCTTGGCGGCGGTGGTAGCGGAGGGAGGCCGGCGTTGCCCTGAGGACGGTCTTCACGAGGCTGCTCCCTCCAGGCGCTCTCGCGAGGCTGGTCCTACTAGCGATCCTCACGAGGTCGGTCGCGCCACTCCTGGCGGGGGCCGCGGTCGTCCCAGCGTCCTCCACTTCGTCCTCCTCCTCGGCTATATCCTCCGTCGCTGTGCTCAGCGCATCGACCGAAGCGCCCGTCGCGGATGGCCCTGAGCTCTTGACAGTCATTGGTGTTGTGGCTGTGTACATTGTGGAAGGCGCATAACGGACGACTGCCCTTGGACGACTCAGGGTGGTCTCGGCCGCGCTTCATCTCCGGCTCAGCCGCGAGCACGGCTACCCCCTTACGCTTCACATATTTGGCCTTGGCCTTCTTGTCTTCCCGGTCAGCGGCTGGAAGCTCGAGGAGGGAGAGGCGCCCTTCCTCAGATCTTGCGCACTGTTGGGGAATGTAGCAGAATTTTAAAATTTTCTACGCATCACCAAGATCAATATATGGAGTCATCTAGCAACGAGGTAGAGGGGAGTGCATCTACATATCCTTGTAGATCGTGAGCGGAAGCGTTCAAGAGAACGGGGTTGATGGAGTCGTACTCGTCGTGATCCAAATCACCGATGACCTAGCGCCGAACGGACGACACCTCCACATTCAACACACGTACGGTTGGGAAGACATCTCCTCCAACTTGATCCAGCAAGGGGGAATGAGAGGTTGATGGAGATCCAGCAGCACGACAGCGTGGTGGTGGAAGCAACGGTGATCTCGGCAGGGCTTCGCCAAGCTCAGGGAGAGGGAGAAGTGTCACGGGAGGGAGAGGGAGGCGCCAGGGGCTAGGGTGCAACTGCCCTCCCTTCCCCCACTATATATAGGACCCCGAGGGGGGGGGGGCGCCGGCCCTAGGAGATGCAATCTCCAAGGGGGCGGCGGCCAAGGGGGGTGGACTGCCCCCCAAGCCAAGTGGGGCGCCCCCATCCCTAGGGTTTCCAACCCTAGGCACAGGGGGAGGCCCATGGGGTGGCGCACCAGCCCACCAGGGGCTGGTTCCCCTCACACTTCAGCCCATGGGGCCCTCCGGGATAGGTGGCCCCACCTGGTGGACCCCTGGGACCCTTCTGGTGGTCCCGGTACAATACCGATTACCCCCGAAACTTTCCCGATGGCCGAAACTTGACTTCCTATATATAAATCTTCACCTCCGGACCATTCCAGAACTCCTCGTGACGTCCGGGATCTCATTCGGGACTCCGAACAACTTTCGGGTTACCGTATACTAATATCTCAACAACCCTAGCGTCACTGAACCTTAAGTGTGAAGACCCTACGGGTTCGGGAGACACGTAGACATGACCAAGATGACTCTCCGGTCAATAACCAAAAGCGGGATCTGGATACCCATGTTGGCTCCCACATGCTCCTCGATGATCTCATCGGATGAACCATGATGTCGAGGATTCAATCAATCCCGTATACAATTCCCTTTGTTAATCGGTCCGTTACTTGCCCGAGACTCTATTGTCGGTATCCTAATACCTTGTTCAATCTCGTTGCCGGCAAGTCACTTTACTTGTCGCGTAATGCATGATCCCGTGATCAACCACTTGGTCACATTGAGCTCATTATGATGATGCATTTCCGAGTGGGCCCAGAGATACTTCTCTGTCATACGGAGTGACAAATCCCAGTCTCGATTCGTGCTAACCCAATAGACACTTTCGGAGATACCCGCAGTGTACCTTTATGGTCACCCAGTTATATTGTGACATTTGGCACACCCAAAGCACTCCTACGGTATCCGGGAGTTGCACAATCTCATGGTCTAAGGAAATGATACTTGTCATTTGGAAAAGCTATAGCAAACGAACTACACGATCTTTGAGCTATGCTTAGGATTGGGTCTTTTCCATCACATCATTCTCCTAATGATGTGATCCCATTATCAATGACATCCAATATCCATAGTCAGGAAACCATGACTATCTTTTGATCAATGAGCTAGTCAACTAGAGGCTCACTAGGGACGTGTTGTGGTCTATGTATTCACACATGTATTACGATTTCCAGATAACACAATTATAGCGTGAACAATAGACAATTATCATGAACAAAGAAATATAATAATAACCATTTTATTATTGCCTCTAGGGCATATTTCCAACAGTCTCCCACTTGCACTAGAGTCAGTAATCTAGTTACATTGTGATGAATCAAACACCCATAGAGTTCTGGTGTTGATCATGTTTTGCTCTAGGGAGAGGTTTAGTCAACGGATCTGCCACATTCAGGTCCGTATGTACTTTACAAATATCTATGTCTCCATTTTGAACAGTTTCACGAATGGAGTTGAAGCGACGCTTGATATGCCTGGTCTTCCTGTGAAACCTGGGCTCCTTGGCAAGGGCAATAGCTCCAGTGTTGTCACAGAAGAGAGTCATCGGGCCTGACGCATTGGGAATGACTCCTAGGTCGGTAGTGAACTCCTTCACCCAGATTGCTTCTTGTGCTGCCTCCGAGGCTGCCATGTACTCCGCTTCACATGTAGATCCCGCCACAATGCTTTGCTTGCAACTGCACTAGCTTACTGCCCCACCATTCAAAATATAGACGTATCCGGTTTGTGACTTAGAGTCATCTAGATCTGTGTCGAAGCTAGCATCGACGTAACCCTTTACGACGAGCTCTTTGTCACCTCCATAAACGAGAAACATATCCTTAGTCCTCTTCAGGTACTTTAGGATATTCTTGATCGCTGTCCAGTGTTCCATGCCGTGATTACTTTGGTACCTTCCTACCAAACTTATGGCAAGGTTTACATCAGGTCTGGTACACAGCATAGCATACATGATAGACCCTATGGCCGAGGCATAGGGGACAACACTCATCTTTTCTCTATCTTCTGCCATGGTCGGGCATTGAGCCGTGCTCAATCTCGTACCTTGCAATACAGGCAAGAACCCCTTCTTTGACTGATCCATATTGAACTTCTTCAATATCTTGTCAAGGTACATACTCTGTGAAAGACCAATGAGGCGTCTCCATCTATCTCTATAGATCTTGATGCCTAATATGTAAGCAGCTTCTCCAAGATCCTTCATTGAAAAACACTTGTTCAAGTAGGCCTTTATGCTTTCCAAGAATTCTATATCATTTCCCATCAACAATATGTCATCCACATACAATATGAGAAATGCTGCAGAGCTCCCACTCACTTTCTTGTAAATGCAGGCTTCTCCATAAGTCTGCGTAAACCCAAACGCTTTGATCATCTCATCAAAACGAATGTTCCAACTCAGAGATGCTTGCACCAACCCATAGATCGAGCATTGGAGCTTGCACACCTTGTCAGCATTCTTAGGATCGACAAAACCTTCCGGCTGCATCATATACAATTCTTCCTTAAGGAAACCATTAAGGAATGCCGTTTTGACGTCCATTTGCCATATCTCATAATCATAGAATGTGGAAATTGCTAACATGATTCAGATGGACTTCAGCTTTGCTACGGGTGATAAAGTCTCATCGTAGTCAACCCCTTGAACTTGTCGATAACCCTTAGCGACAAGCCGAGCTTTATAGATGGTTACATTACCATCCGCGTCTGTCTTCTTCTTAAGATCCATTTATTTTCTATGGCTCGCCGATCATTGGGCAAGTCAGTCAAAGTCCATACTTCGTTTTCTTACATGGATCCTATCACAGATTTCATGGCTTCCAGCCATTTGTCGGAATCTGGGCCCGCCATCGCTTCTTCATAGTTCGAAGGTTTACCGTTGTCTAACAACATGATTTCCAAGATAGGGTTGTCGTACCACTCTAGTGCGGAACATGTCCTTGTGGACCTACGAAGTTCAGTAGCAACTTGATCTAAAGTTTCATGATCATCATCATTAACTTCCTCTCTAGTTGGTGCAGGCACCTCAGGAACAATTTCCTGAGCCGCGCCACTCTCCGGTTCAAGAGGCAATACTTCATCAAGTTCTACTTTCCTCCCACTTACTTCTTTTGAGAGAAACTCTTTCTCTAGAAAGGATCCATTCTTGGCAACAAAGATCTTGCCTTCGGATCTGAGGTAGAAGGTATACCCAATAGTTTCTTTAGGGTATCCTATGAAGACGCATTTTTTCGATTTGGGTTCGAGCTTTTCAGGTTGAAGTTTCTTGACATAAGCATCGCATCCCCAAACTTTTAGAAACGACATCTTAGGTTTCTTCCCAAACCATGATTCATACGGTGTCGTCTCAACGGATTTCGACGGAGCCCTATTTAAAGTGAATGCGGTAGTCTCTAAAGCATAGCCCCAAAATGACAGCGGTAGATCGGTAAGAGACATCATAGATCGCACCATATCCAATAGAGTGCGATTACGACGTTCGAACACACCATTACGCTGAGGTGTTCCAGGCGGCGTGAGTTGTGAAACTATTCCACATTTCCTTAAGTGCGTGCCAAATTCGTGACTCAAGTATTCTCCCCCACGATCTGATCGCAAGAACTTAATTTTTCTGTCACGTTGATTCTCAACCTCACTTTGAAATTCCTTGAACTTTTCAAAGGTCTCAGACTTGTGTTTCATCAAGTAGACATACCCATATCTACTCAAGTCATCAGTGAGGGTGAGAACATAATGATAGCCACCGCGAGCCTCAACACTCATTGGACCGCACACATCAGTATGTATGATTTCCAATAAGTTGGTTGCTCGCTCCATTGTTCCTGAGAATGGAGTCTTGGTCATTTTACCCATGAGGCATGGTTCGCACGTGTCAAATGATTCATAATCAAGAGACTCTAAAAGTCCATCTGCATGGAGCTTCTTCATGCGTTTGACACCTATGTGACCAAGGCGGCAGTGCCACAAGTATGTGGGACTATCATTATCAACCTTACATCTTTTGGTATTCACACTATGAATATGTGTAGCATTACGCTCGAGATTCATTAAGAATAAACCATTCACCATCGGAGCATGACCATAAAACATATCTCTCATATAAATAGAACAACCATTATTCTCGGATTTAAATGAGTAGCCATCTCGAATTAAACGAGATCCTGATACAATGTTCATGCTCAAAGCTGGCACTAAATAACAATTATTGAGGTTTAAAACTAATCCCGTAGGTAAATGTAGAGGCAGCATGCCAACGGCGATCACATCGACCTTGGAACCATTCCCGACGCGCATCGTCACCTCATCCTTCGCCAGTCTCCGCTTATTCCGCAGCTCCTTTCGTGATGCCGGCCTTCTTGTCCGCTAAGTATTTGGGGCAGTTCCGCTTCTAGTGACCACTTCCCTTGCAATAAAAACACTCAGTCTCGGGCTTGGGTCCATTCTTTGGCTTCTTCCCGGCAGCTTGCTTGCCGGGCGCGGCAACTCCCTTGCCGTCCTTCTTGAAGTTCTTCTTACCCTTGCCTTTCTTGAACTTAGTGGTTTTATTCACCATCAACACTTGATGTTCCTTTTTGACTTCTACCTCTGCTGATTTCAGCATTGCAAGTAGTTCAGGAATGGTCTTTTCCATCCCCTGCATATTGAAGTTCATCACAAAGCTCTTGTAGCTCGGTGGAAGCGACTGAAGGATTCTGTCAATGACCGCGTCATCCGGGAGATTAACTCCCAGCTGAGTCAAGCAGTTATGTAACCCAGACATAGTGAGTATGTGCTCACTGACAGAACTGTTTCCTCCATCTTACAGCTGAAGAACTTGTCGGAGACTTCATATCTCTCGACCCGGGCATGAGCTTGAAAAACCATTTTCAGCTCTTCGAACATCTCATATGCTCCGTGTCTCTCAAAACGCTTTTGGAGCCCCGACTCTAAGCTGTAAAGCATGCCGCACTGAACGAGGGAGTAATCATCGGTACGTGTCTGCCAAGCGTTCATAACGTCTTGTTCTGCAGGGAGAACAGGTGCGTCACCTAGCGGTGCTTGTAGGACATAATCTTTCTTGGCATCTATGAGGATGATCCTCAGGTTCCGGACCCAGTCCGTATAGTTGCTGCCATCGTCTTTTAGCTTGGTTTTCTCTAGGAATGCGTTGAAGTTGAGGACAACGTTGGCCATTTGATCTACAATACATGTTGTAAAGATTTTAGACTAAGTTCATGATAATTAAGTTCATCTAAATCAAATTATTCAATGAACTCCCACTCAGATAGACATCCCTCCAGTCATCTAAGTATAACATGATCCAAGTTAACTAGGCCGTGTCCGATCATCACGTGAGACGGACTAGTCAACATCGGTGAACATCTTCATGTTGATCGTATCTTCTATACGACTCATGCTCGACCTTTCGGTCTTCTGTGTTCCGAGGCCATGTCTGTACATGCTAGGCTCGTCAAGTCAACCTAAGTGTTTGCATGTGTAAATCTGTCTTACACCCGTTGTATGTGAACGTTGGAATCTATCACACCCGATCATCACGTGGTGCTTTGAAACAACGAACCTTTGCAACGGTGCACAGTTAGGGGGAACACTTTCTTGAAATTATTACGAGGGATCATCTTATTTAAGCCGCCGTCGTTCTAAGCAAATAAGATGTAAAACATGATAAACATCACATGCAATCAAATAGTGACATGATATGACCAATATCATTTGCTCCTTTTGATCTCCATCTTCGGGGCTCCATGGTCATCGTTGTCACCGGCATGACACCATGATCTCCATCATCATGATCTCCATCATCGTGTCTTCTTGAAGTTGTCTTGTCATCTATTACTTCTACTACTATGGCTAACACTTAGCAATAAAGTAAAGTAATTACATGACGTTTATGTTGACACGCAGGTCATAAATAAATAAAGATAACTCCTATGGCTCCTGTCGGTTGTCATACTCATCGACATGCAAGTCGTGATTCCTATTACAAGAACATGATCAATCTCATACATCACATATATCATTCATCACATCCTTTTGGCCATATCACATCACACGACACATGCTGCAAAAACAAGTTAGACGTCCTCTAATTGTTGTTGCAAGTTTTTACGTGGCTGCTATAGGTTTCTAGCAAGAACATTTCTTACCTACGCCAAAACCACAACGTGATATGCCAATTTCTATTTACCCTTCATAAGGACCCTTTTCATCGAATCCGATCCGCTAGCCACCTTATGCAACTAGTCCATGTCAGTCGGTGGAACTAGTCTCACATAAGCGTACGTGTAAGGTCGGTCCGGGCCGCTTCATCCCATGATGCCGCCGAATCAAGATAAGACTAGTAACGGCAAGTAAATTGACAATATCAACGCCCACAACTGCTTTGTGTTCTACTTGTGCATAGAAACTACGCATAGACCTAGCTCATGATGCCACTGTTGGGGAACGTAGCAGAATTTTAAAATTTTCTACGCATCACCAAGATCAATCTATGGAGTCATCTAGCAACGAGGGAGAGGGGAGTGCATCTACATACCCTTGTAGATCGCGAGCGGAAGCGTTCAAGAGAACGGGGTTGATGGAGTCATACTCGTCGTGATCCAAATCACCGATGACCTAGCGCCGAACGGACGGCACCTCCGCGTTCAACACACGTATGGTTGGGAAGACGTCTCCTCCAACTTGATCCAGCAAGGGGGAAGGAGAGGTTGATGGAGATCCAGCAGCATGACGGCGTGGTGGTGGAAGCAACGGTGATCTCGGCAGGGCTTCGCCAAGCTCAGGGAGAGGGAGAAGTGTCACGGGAGGGACAGGGAGGCGCCAGGGGCTAGGGTGCGGCTTCCCTCCCTTCCCCCCACTATATATAGGACCCCGAGGGGGGGCACCGGCCCTAGGAGATGCAATCTCCAAGGGGGGCGGCGGCCAAGGGGGGTGGAGTGCCCCCCCAAGCCAAGTGGGGCGCCACCACCCCTAGGGTTTCCAACCCTAGGCGTAGAGGGAGGCCCATGGGGGGCGTACCAGCCCACTAGGGGCTGGTTCCCCTCCCACTTCAGCCCATGGGGCCCTCCGGGATAGGTGGACCCACCCGGTGGACCCCCGGGACCCTTCCGGTGGTCCCGGTACAATACCGATTACCCCCGAAACTTTCCCGATGGCCGAAACTTGACTTCCTATATATAAATCTTCACCTCCGGACCATTTCGGAACTCCTCGTGACGTCCGGGATCTCATCCGGGACTCCGAACAACTTTCGGGTTACCGTATACTAATATCTCAACAACCCTAGCATCACCGAACCTTAAGTGTGTAGACCCTACGGGTTCGGGAGACACGCAGACATGACCGAGACGACTCTCCGGTCAATAACCAATAGAGGGATCTGGATACCCATGTTGGCTCCCACATGCTCCTCGATGATCTCATCGGATGAACCACGATGTCAAGGATTCAATCAATCCCGTATACAATTCCCTTTGTCAATCGGTACGTTACTTGCCCGAGACTCGATCGTCGGTATCCCAATACCTTGTTCAATCTCGTTGCCGGCAAGTCACTTTACTCGTCGCGTAATGCATGATCCCGTGATCAACCACTTGGTCACATTGAGCTCATTATGATGATGCATTACCGAGTGGGCCCAGAGATACCTCTCCGTCATACGGAGTGACAAATCCCAGTCTCGATTCGTGCCAACCCAACAGACACTTTCAAAGATACCCGTAGTGTACCTTTATGGTCACCCAGTTACGTTGTGATTTTTGGCACACCCAAAGCACTCCTATGGTATCTGGGAGTTGCACAATCTCATGGTCTAAGGAAATGATACTTGACATTTGGAAAAGCTATAGCAAATGAACTACACGATCTTTGAGCTATGCTTAGGATTGGGTCTTGTCCATCACATCATTCTCCTAATGATGTGATCCCGTTATCAATGACATCCAATGTCCATAGTCAGGAAACCATGACTATCTTTTGATCAACGAGCTAGTCAACTAGAGGCTCACTAGGGACGTGTTGTGGTCTATGTATTCACACATGTATTACGATTTCCGGATAACTCAATTATAGCATGAACAATAGACAATTATCATGAACAAAGAAATATAATAATAACCATTTTATTATTGCCTCTAGGGCATATTTCCAACACGCACTTGGTCGCCATGTTGAACATCTCTAGGGCCGTGCATAGTTCCTCGTGGATGGCGAGCTCCTCCTTCATCTTGATGTCGTGGACGCCGTCGGAGAACATAGAGATGATGGGCTCGTCTGTCACCTTGGGGATCTTGAGGCGAACGTTGTTGAAGCACTGAATGTACTTCTGCAAGGTTTCTCCTGGCTGCTGCTTGATGCGCCGCAGGTCACCCGCGGTTGGTGGGTGATCGCGAGTGCCCTGGAAGTTAGCAACGAAACGCTCGTGCATCTCGCCCCAGGAGGAGATCGATCCCGCGGGCAAGTTTAGTAGCCACGAGCGCGCTCCATCTTTGAGGGCCATGGGAAACCAGTTCGCCATGACCTTCTCCTTGTTGTTGGTTGCCTCGATGATCAGCTCGTAGAGCTGCAAGAACTCCGCGGGGTCGGGGGTGCCGTCGTTGCGTGGAGGCAGGTCTGGCTTGAACTTTCTGGGCCAGACGATGTTGCGTAGCTCGGGAGTGAAGGCACGACAGCCTGTTGTGGTCACCTGAGCCCGTTGCAGAGGTGGAGCCCGGTCCTGGTATCCATGTGCTGCCGCTGCAGGTGGTACACGGTCTCGACGCGGTGGTGCTGGGAGCGCAGGAGCGTTTTCTTGCGGCCTCGGGACTTCTTGGCAGCTTCCTTCTTCATGTGCGGGCGCCCGGCGTGGCGGGTCATGCCACGGGGGTGCCCGCCTTGGTGCGAGGGCGTCGTCTTGATGCGGAGGTGGTGGAGGCGCTCCGTGAGCTACATCGCCCTTAGGTGGAGGAGGGCGAGGCAGTGAGAGAGACAGTGCGGGAGAGCCCCCAGCGGCGCTTACGAGCTCGGTGATGCGGTCCAGCCAATCCTTGTGGAGGTCATCGACCGGGCGGTAATGCAGGAGCTCGCGTGCCATGAGCAGCACGACCTGTGTGGCCATGGGTGCGCGACAAGCATGGGACGACGAGCCGGCCGGAGCCAGTGATGAGGTGGCTGTGCGTCCATCCCGCCGTAGGGAGGGGTGTAGCGATGAAGCTTGCTGCTCATTCTGTGCCAGGCCGGTGGCGGCGTTGGCAGCGGGTGATGGAGAATGGTAGGGAGGTCTGCCAACGGGTGCCGTCTGAGTGATGCGGGCGGCGAGGGCGGTCTGGCGCTCAGGATGGGCTCGGCGAGTGTCAGCCATGAATACAGTGGAGCAGTGGAGTGTGGATGGATGGAAGAAAGGCTTCAGCACCCCCTACCTGGCGCGCCAAATGTTGGATTTGGGGTTCCGGAAAACCCTTGAGCTTCGGACTCTGGGGTGCGCACGAAGATCCCTCTCTTCGTAGCTCGCTCTCGCAACGATCTCAAGGCCTAGCTCGCCGAACCCAAGGAACAAGAGACACGAGGTTTATACTGGTTCGGGCCATCGTTGTAGTGTAATACCCAACTCCATTGTGGTGTGGTGGATTGCCTCGAGGGCTAAGGATGAATCACTACAGTGGATGAACAGTGTGACGCCCCCGATTTGACGGTACACTAATCATACACGCAAACATGTACGATCACGACCAGGGACTCACGGGAAGATATCACAACACAACTCTACAAATAAAATAAGTCATACAAGCATCATATTACAAGTCAGGGGCCTCGAGGGCTCGGATACAAGAGCTCGGTCATAGACGAGTCAGTGGAAGCAACAATATCTGAGTACAGACATAAGTTAAACAAGTTTTCCTTAAGAAGGCTAGCACAAACTGGGATACAGATCGAAAGAGGCGCAGGCCTCCTTCCTGGGATCCTCCTAAACTACTCCTGGTCATCATCAGCGGGCTGCACGTGGTAGTAGGCACCTCCCGAGTAGTAGTAGTAGTAGTCGTCGACGGTGGCGTCTAGCTCCTGGGCTCCATCGTCTGGTCGCAGCAATCGAGTATAGAAAGGGGAAAAGGGGGAGCAAAGCAACCGTGAGTACTCATCCAAAGTACTCGCAAGCAAGGAGCTACACTACATATGTATGCATTGGTATCAAATGGAAAAGGGGGTATCATATGTGGACTGAACTACAGAATGCCGGAATAAGAGGGGGATAGCTAGTCCTTTCGAAGACTACGCTTCCGGTAACCTCTATCTTGCAGCAGGAGAAGAGAGTAGATGGTAAGTTCACCAAGTAACATCGCATAGCATAATCCTAACCGATGATCCTCCCCTCGTCGCCCTGTGAGAGAGCGATCATCGGTTGTATCTGGCACTTGGAAAGGTGTGTTTTATTAAGTATCCAGTTCTAGTTGTCATAAGGTCAAGGTACAACTCCAAGTCGTCTTGTTACCGAAGATCACGACTATTCGAATAGATCAACTTCCCTGCAGGGGTGCACCACATAACCCAACACGCTCGATCCCATTTGGCCGGACACACTTTCCTAGGTCATGCCCGGCCTCGGAAGATCAACATGTCGCAACCCTACCTAGGCACAACAGAGAGGTCAACACGCCGGTCTAAATCCTATGGCGCAGTGGTCTCGGCCCATCGCCCATTGCACACCTGCATGTTGCGTACGCGGACGATGAGCAGACCTAGCAACCTCCATTACAAAGCAAGTTGCGTTACGCGGTACAACCCGGCACGTGCCGCTCAGTCACTGACGTCACGAAGGCTTCGGCTGATACCACGACGTCGAGTGCCCATAACTGTCCCCACGTAGATGGTTAGTGCGTATAGGCCAGTAGCCAGACTCAGATCAAATACCAAGATCTCGTTAAGCGTGTTAAGTATCCGCGAACGCCGACCAGGGCCAGGCCCACCTCTCTCCTAGGTGGTCTCAACCTGCCCTGTCACTCCGCCTCAAAGTAATAGTCGGGTGCCGTCAGGAACTCAGGCCCACCACTACCTGGATGGAGCCACCTGCCCCTTCAGCCCCCATCTCCAAACAGTATCACCGGTAATGTAACAGTGTAAAGTATATGGTATATGGGCGTGATCACCTCCGGAAGTGATCACGGCCCAGTAGTATAGCATGGCAGACGGACAAGAGTGTAGGGCCACTGATGGAACACTAGCATCCTATACTAAGCAGTAGGATAGCAGGTAAAGGTAACAATAGTAGTAGTAAGGACAGGCTATGCAGCAGTATAGGATTAACTGAAAGCAGTAACATGCTACACTACTCTAATGCAAGCAGTAGAGAGAAGAATAGGCGATATCTGGTGATCAAAGGGGGGGCTTTCCTGGTTGCTCTGGCAAGAGAGAGGGGTCGTCAACACCATAGTTGTACCGGGTAGTAGCAGCATCGGTCTCGATGTCTAGAGAGAGAAGAGGGGGAAGAAACACTAAATATAATGCAAACAAATGCATGACGATGCATGACATGACAAAGCGTGATGCTAGGTGTGCCCTAACGCGGTACGAGGTGGTACCGCTGAAGGGGGAAAACATCCGGGAAGGTATACCCGGTGTTTCGCATTTTCGGGCAAAGGAGCCGGAGGGGGAAAGTTGCGAGTTTGCTATGCTAGGGATGCGTGGCGGACGAACGGGCTGCGTACCCGGGTTCGTCTCGTCGTTCTGAGAAACTTTCATGTACAATATATTTTCATCCGAGCTATGGTTTATTTTCTATTATTTTCCAAAGTTTTATTAATTTCCTGCAATTATTATTATTTTGAATTAAACTGAACAAATGCTAAGTGCACACAGGAATTCCTACCTAGTGCGTATGACAAGTGGGGGCAGTGTGCAGATTTGACCCGGTCAACATGTTGACTAGTCAAGGATGAACACTACACGTGGGTCCCAATTGTCACTGACTTATTTTATTTAACAGTTTTTTAACTAAATTGAATTAGCCTAATTAGTGGGGTTAGGCTAACTTAAATAGGGGCCCCCTAATTAACAGGGGTAGGCCCACATGCAGTGGCACAAGGCCAGAAGGGCATGTGCTGGGCACGCAGGAACGCAACCAAGGCGCCGGCGGCCACGCTCATCAGCGACAGGGGCGGGGGAAGCAGGGCGAGGCCCTGGGAAGCGGCGGCCAGAGGGGAGCACAGCCGGTCAGAGGAAGCCAGAGGAGGGTACGAGTGGGAGGAGGCTGGCTCGTGCGCTGGCGGGGCATGCTGCGGTGTAGGGGCGGCTCGGCGGTAGCAGCGGGAGCAGTAGGCAAGGCCGCGGGAGCGCGGACGAGCGGGCAAGCGCAGGGTGCCGGAGTGCTCCGGTTGGCCGAGGCGGGAGCGGGCGAGGCGCGTGGCCAAGGCGCGCATAGAGCAGCCAAGGCACGCGTGGAGGCGCTGCCGGGCGTAGCCGTTCGCGGCCAAAGGTCCACGGCGAGCGCGGCTTCCGGCAGGGGGTGGTGCGGCGGTCTGCGGCGACAATAGCAACGGGGAAAAGTGGGGGATCAAGGGAGGAGCTCACATCGGAGCTCGTGGCGGACTCGGTGAAGCCGAAGGAGCTAGGGATGGCACGGATCGAGGCGATGGATGCGGCGATGCAGATGGGAAGAAGAGGACGATGGCGACGATTGGTGGCTTCCCAGCTCGGACTCGAGGGCGTAGGCGACAAAGATGATGATGTCCCTCCTCCTGGAAAACTTCGCGTGGCTCGGGGATGACCTTGGATGCTACGACGACGATGGTGCGGCGGCGAGCGGACGAGCATCGGGAGAGAAAGAGAGAGTGTTGGGAGGAATGTCGGGACGTGGGCTAGGGTTTGGTCGCCCAGGGGGTTATGGGGGAGTGGGTGGCGGCCTGGGCTGGTTGGGCCGGCCTGGCTCTTGCTTAGCTGGGCTAGTTGGCCCAGGGGTTTGGGGGGTTTTCTTTTTGTTTTTCTTTTTTACTTTGTTTTATTTATTTTCTTTATATTTATTCTTTCATGTTTTATTTTAGTAACATTTATTTTAGTTTTACTAAAATATACACTTAGCATCTAAATTAGTATTTCAACTTAGTCCACAGTCACAAAAAGTCTAATCCCCAAATAACTTGGTTTGACTTTTTATTAATTATAAAAGGCATTTAATTAATGGTTTGCTACTCTTTAAATACTTATAGTTCAATTAAGCATTTTATAAAGGCTTGGTTTCTCCACCATAATTACTTACGATTTATTTGACACAACCTGGACATTTTAGTTTTAATTTTTGAAAACTTTTCTTGTTTGCCTTTCATTTGAATTTGAATTCGTTTTGAACTAATGCGAAATTAACAACAGTAACCGCGGTGACGTGGCATTCATTAACAGTGATTTACTGTAGCTTAATTATCCAGGCGTCACAATTCTCCCCCACTACAAGAAATCTCGTCCCGAGATTTAACAGGTGTATAAGGGGGGAGGAGTTCTGGTTACGAAATTCTAACGGATCTTCTCGATCTTGGTTGCTCTTCTCAAAGAGTTTGCTCCATGATGTTTATCCCTCCATTCCTCTACTTCTATGTGTCGGGATGAAGTTGTCATCCTTTCTTTGGGAACTCCATCGTACTTACGTAAAATGATAAGGGGTAACTCGAAGGAATGGAACTCTGCCCGGTTGCTTATCCGGTAGATAACATTAGGGAAGGTGGCGAAAAGTAACTCTCGAATTGAAACTTAACAAATTATCGAGAGTAAGGTAAGAAGGTGCAAAGTAGAAGTTTCAAGCGCATAGGCAATCATCCGTTGTCTGAAACAGAGGGTGAAAGGGGTTTAGAGCAACGAGAATAAGTAATGCACCTGGTACCAGAATTACATATGAAGTCAAGCGCGAGGAATATCTTTGGCAACAGGGTGTACAAGAGAGTCAGGTTTCAATCCTGTGGAACTGTGGGTTATGGGCCCACCATGTGGGTTAAAAGCAGGAAGGGCGGTGACGTCTTGCACGATCATGAAACCAAGGCATGTCACAGGATAGTCTGTCGGTTATGTCGGCAACAACATCGGTACCAAGGGCGAGGGACGAAGAGAACCGTTTTCCTGCTCGTTGAACGAGGCAGACCAATAGGCAAAGTTCTCGTCCATCGGTGGTTCCCGGAATGCTATCAACAAAAGCAACAGGGTCTTACTGACACGGTTGTACACCAAGGTGTTTTGCATAAGCAGAAGAATACTACTGCTTATATAATATAGATTACAAGAAGGGTTAAGCAAACCAATGGAAAGGAAAGGTGATTACCAGGTTTAATCAGAACAATGGGGAGGAAAATGTGTATACACACATATTTCAGGGGTATATCCTTCCCAAGGACAAGTGGGGCATGATATCCATGACAGGATAGAAAGTAGAGAACCATTGAGGTAAAGGGAGAGGAATTTCATGACGTTACCCATACAACGGTGTTTGGATAATTGATAAAGAGAATTTAGCATTGTGCTTCAAATGTTCTTTTTGATGAACGGAGTACCACAGACATGCTTCGAGATAGCATTGACATGGTCTTCAAGCAAAGGTCGGACTTTGGATACTCAAAGGATTCATCGGGAATAACTTATAGAATAAGTCTTACAATTTCCTCATGGAAGAATGGTTAACCTTGCCAAAAAGGAAGAACTATAACAATAGGTCCTCTGGCTAGGTGTGCTAGGCATGACATTACCTTACCGGGTCTTATGAAGACTAGCGTTATAACTCTTGTAAATATGTTCCAACCATCATATCTGACGGATATTCAGATATGATTGGTGTCAGGATACCTCAGGCTCAGGATGCCTGAGAAGAAAGGTGCAACACAATTGACGGGATGACACTGTAAGATTCTCGGGAAATGAACTATGAAGTGATTTCCGTTAACAAGAGTTCATCATTAACCCAAGGAGAGGACAAGGAGGTGGCTGATGAACTCAACGGCAATTCATCGAGATTTCCAAAAGATGGATTTCCACAATTAAGTGAACAAGGAGATAACATTTGTCAGATCAAATGATATAAGGAAGTATGCTCGAGGAAAACATACACAATTAAATATTGTTTGAAAGGTGCACTCGAAATATGGGTTGGGTTGTACGACCAATGTCAGAATGGTGATTCAATAATCAATAGTCTAAGAATGAACGGCCGACCATTAACTTCAAAGCAATAGGGTTGCTAGAAGTGCAGAATCCAAAGAACACCGTTCACTTGTTGGTACCCCGGTTGGAATCAACACGAGGACCAAGAAAGAATGGTGATGGTGAGAAGTATCACTATATCAAGAATTCTTAAGAGGTGGTGAAATTCCCATGGCATTCTTGACATAAAAGGTGGTAATACTCCAAGGTAAAGAAGAACATTGCTGGGTAGCAAGGAACTCAGGGTATAACACAAAACACAAACAAGTTTGTGTTGGAGGGAAGGCAATAAAGTGGCTGATGATAACACAACTCATCGAGGGCGAGGATGGTATTTGTCTTCATGAATCCGGTTGATATCCTGGAAGAGCTCATAAGGTTGATGATGATCACGACACATTTGTCGAGAGATTTCATGAAGATGTAATCAATCAGCGACGACATCGAGTCAAAGGAATGATGAAGCAAAATGTTATTGGAACCATGGGTACGACACAAACTCGAAATCAAGTTTGTTGTTCAAGGAGAAATGATATGACGAGGAAGATCGACATAGGGGTTGCGGAGATGTATTGATCTGCAGAAGACAAGTGTTTTTACTTGCCTGAGAAATGGTATTTAAAGGAGAACATGGTCGGGACCACGACTGCAAAGGGTCAATTCACCGATATCAAATGATATTATATCAAGGAAATAGTTATTATTACAAGATGTTTCCATGATAGGATCTACATCATGTCCATGGGCATGAACACAAAGTTCAAGGTCGACTCCCACATCTTTAATGCATAACCTTTCATTCACTTCTTGCCTTCAACGAAGTTGTGGTGTTGAAATTTTATCTGACATAACACCAGTAGAGTATGACCCGTAGTAGTTTCCGGGTTCACACAGATTAGAAAAGGCATATGTCCAACCCATCGAGGCCTCTTAGGAACATATACCACAAACTTCAAGAGTAAATAACACAAGCTCGAAAGTAGAGCATGGTTGACAAAGCAGATGACACAATTTACCAAAGGCATTATGTATCCGAGAAAAGACTCACAAAGTTATTGAATATGAAGGATGTTGTAGGATAAAATCCATTAAAGGATCTGCCGGTCAATAACAGAGCTGTTGTGAGCATCGGCACACAACCAGAGGAAGTAACAATGCAAAGGCATTGGATTATAGAAACAACTGACTGATTCGATGCTTAGAATCAGAGATATTATGATTTCTAAATCGAAGGATCAGAAGCAGACGATCTGATCAAAGGTGGGTAAGTTCAATAGACCTAAGCGGTACAATCGACAACAATTGGATTGGTTGAGAACCAGCTCATGTTTAAAATGACGTCTGAGCCAGAAAGATAATTTAAAAGGATCAACTGATGATTGCGTGCATTCGCACTCATGTTGAATCAAAAGGATCAAGATGACGGTGCCTAAGGATACTAATGAATATTGCCAGACATATGGAAAGCATCCATCATGCAAGCAGACAAGTATTGCAGAGCAATAAGCTACTAAGGATTTTTGGAGGATCGAATAGTATTTCAAAGACCATTGTGAAACACATGAACAACTGGGGGATGAGCGGATACTCAATAAGTGCGAGAATTATCCATAGGGGTATTCAGGTGACAAAGAACAGCAAGGCGGTAAGCTCAAAGGATTATCGAAACAACGACGAGTATTTTGGGGTATCTTGTAATATCAAGACCAACTAGGGATGAATGTAAGAATAACAACTGCAAGTAGTTATCCATAAGGGTTGACGGTGGAAGGGGAACTGCAAACGCGATGAACAAAAGTTCTCGGGTTAATAGCAGAGAGTATCTTCAGGGTCTTCAAGTGCAGCAGACGATCATCAGTAATAAGGGGCTCTCCAGGTGAAAGTGATAACGAGATCCTAATGTCAGATTTAGCAAAATTCATTTAACCCGAATAGAAGAGAGATCAGAGTCCCAGAGTATAGACAAGGAGTAGAAGATTCTAATACCACCCAACGGCGATGTGAGGCCGTAAGCCGCACAACCGTGTTAGTAAAAACTTTTTCAATGACTAGACTCGACTCCGGCCAAGGAATTGGAAAGGGGGATTCCTATAGGCAGTCGGCTCTGATAACAACTTGTGACGCCCCCGATTTGACCGTACACTAATCATACACGCAAACGTGTACGATCACGATCAGGGACTCACGGGAAGATATCACAACACAACTCTACAAATAAAATAAGTCATACAAGCATCATATTACAAGCCAGGGGCCTCGAGGGCTCGGATACAAGAGCTCGATCATAGATGAGTCAGCGGAAGCAACAATATCTGAGTACAAACATAAGTTAAACAAGTTTGCCTTAAGAAGGCTAGCACAAACTGGGATACAGATCGAAAGAGGCGCGTGCCTCCTGCCTGGGATCCTCCTAAACTACTCCTGGTCGTCGTCAGCGGGCTGCACGTAGTAGTAGGCACCTCCTGAGTAGTAGTAGTCGCTGTCGACAGTGGCGTCTGGCTCCTGGCTCCATCGTCTGGTCGCAGCAATCGAGTATAGAAAGGGGGAAAAGGGGGAGCAAAGCAACCGTGAGTACTCATCCAAAGTACTCGCAAGCAAGGAGCTACACTACATATGTATGCATTGGTATCAAATGGAAAAGGGGTATCATATGTGGACTGAACTACAGAAAGCCGGAGTAAGAGGGAGATAGCTAGTCCTATCGAAGACTACGCTTCTGGTAACCTCCATCTTGCAGCAGGAGAAGAGAGTAGATGGTAAGTTCACCAAGTAGCATCGTGTAGCATAATCCTAACCGATGATCCTCCCCTCGTCGCCCTGTGAGAGAGCGATCATCGGTTGTATCTGGCACTTGGAAGGGTGTGTTTTATTAAGTATCTGGTTCTAGTTGTCATAAGGTCAAGGTACAACTCCGGGTCGTTCTTTTACCGAGGACACGGACTATTCGAATAGATCAACTTCCCTGCAGGGGTGCACCACATAACCCAACACGCTCGATCCCATTTGGCCGGACACACTTTCCTAGGTCATGCCCGGCCTCGGAAGATCAACACATCGCAGCCCTACCTAGGCACAACAGAGAGGTCAGCACGCCGGCCTAAATCCTATGGCACAGGGGCTGGGCCCATCGCCCATTGCACACCTGCACGTTGCGTACGCAACCGGTGAGCAGACCTAGCAACCTCCATTACAAAGGAAGTTGCGTTACGCGGTCTAACTCGACGCGCGCCCCTCAGTCGCTGACATCACGAAGGCTTCGGCTGATACCACCGGCGTCGAGTGCCTATAACTGTCCCCGCGTAGATGGTTAGTGCGTATAGGCCAGTGGCCAAACTCAGATCAAATACCCAGATCTCGTTAAACGTGTTATTTTGAAATAACCAAGAACGCCGACTGGGGCCAGGCCCACCTCTCTCCTGGTGGTCTCAACCTGCCCTGTCGCTCCGCCATAAAGTAACAGTCGGGGGCCTTCGGGAACTCAGGCCCACCTCTACCGGGATGGAGCCACCTGCCCCTTTAGCCCCCAACGTTGAATCACTCGCGGGTACTCCTACGAGCCGACCCGACTTTAATCACCACCTGTATAGCATGTATATATGTATAAGTATATACCCGTGATCACCTCCCAAGTGATCACGTCCCGATAGCATAGCATGGCAGACGGACAAGAATGTAGGGCCACTGATGATAAACTAGCATCCTATACTAAGCATTAGGATTGCAGGTAAAGGTAACAACAGTAGTAGCAAGGACAGGCTATGCATCAGGATAGGGTTAACTGGAAAGCAGTAACATGCTACACTACTCTAATGCAAGCAGTATAGAGAAGAGTAGGCGATATCTGGTGATCAAGGGGGGGGCTTGCCTGGTTGCTCTGGCAAGAGAGAGGGGTCGTCAACACCGTAGTCGTACTGGGTAGCAGCGGCGTCGGTCTCGATGTCTAGCGAGAGAAGAGGGGGAAGAAACAATAAATATAATGCAAACAAATGCATGACGATGCATGACATGACAAAGCGTGATGCTAGGTGTGCCCTAACGCGGTACGAGGTAGTATCGGTGAAGGGGGAAAACATCCGGGAAGGTATCCCCGGTGTTTCGCGTTTTCGGGCAGAGGAGCCAGAGGGGGAAAGTTGTGAGTTTGCTATGCTAGGGATGCGTGTCAGACAAACGGGCTGCGTATCCGGGTTCGTCTCGTTGTTCTGAGCAACTTTCATGTACAACGTATTTTCATCCGAGCTATGATTTATTTTCTATTAATTTCCTGCAATTATTATTTTTTTGAATTAAACTGAACAAATGCTAAGTGCACACAGGAATTCCTACCTAGTGCATATGACAAGTGGGGGGCAGTGTGCAGAGTTGACCCGGTGAACATGTTGACTAGAACACTACACGTGGGTCCCAATTGTCACTGACTTATTTTATTTAACAGTTTTTTTAACTAAATTGAATTAGCCTAATTAGTGGGGTTAGGCTAACTTAAATAGGGGCCCCCTAATTAACAGGGGGTCAGCCCACAGGCAGTGGCACAAGGCCAGCAGGGCCTGTGCTGGGCATGCACGAACGCAACCAAGGCGCCAGCGGCCACGCTCATCAGCGACAGGGGCGGGGGAAGCAGGGCGAGGCCCTGGGCAGCGGCGGCCAGAGGGGAGCACAGCCGGTCAGAGGCAGCCAGAGGAGGGTACGAGTGGGAGGAGGCTGGCTCATGCACTGGCGGGGCATGCTGCGGTGCAGGGGCGGCTCGGCGGTAGCAGCGGGCGTAGTAGGCAAGGCCGCAGGAGCGCGGACGCGCGGGCAGGCGCAGGGTGCCGGAGTGCGCTGGCTGGCCGAGGCGGGAGCGGGCGAGGCGCGTGGCCAAGGCGCGCATATAGGGATCCAAGGCACGCGTGGAGGCACTGCCGGGCGTAGCCGTTCGCGGCCAGAGGTCCACGGCAGGCGCGGCTTCCGGCAGGGGATGGTGCGGCGGTCTGTGGCGATAATAGCAATGGGGAAAAGTGGGGGATCGAGGGAGGAGCTCACATCGGAGCTCGTGGCAGACTCGGTGAAGCCGAAGGAGCTTGGGATGGCGCGGATCGAGGCGATGGATGCGGCGATGCAGATGGGAAGAAGAGGACGATGGCGACGATTGGTGGCTTCCCAGCTCGGACTCAAGGGCGTGGACGACGAAGATGATGATGTCCCTCCTCCTGGAAAACTTCGCGTGGCTCGGGACGACCTTGGATGCTACAACGACGATGGCGCGACGGCGAGCGGACGAGCATCGGGAGAGAAAGAGAGAGTGTGGGGATGAATGTGGGGACGTGGGCTAGGGTTGGTCGCCGAGGGGGTTATGGGGGAGTGGGGGGCGGCCTGGGCCGGTTGGGCGAGCCTGGCTCTTGCTTAGCTGGGCTAGTTGGCCCAGGGGTTTGGGGGGTTTTCTTTTTGTTTTTCTTTTTTACTTTGTTTTATTTATTTTCTTTATATTTATTCTTTCATGTTTTATTTTAGTAACATTTATTTTAGTTTTACTAAAATATACACTTAGCATCTAAATTAGTATTTCAACTTAGTCCATAGTCACAAAAAGTCTAATCCCCAAATAACTTAGGTTGACTTTTTATTAATTATAAAAGGCATTTACTTAATGGTTTTGCTACTGTTTAAATCCTTATAGTTCAATTAAGCATTTTATAAAGGCTTGGTTTCTCCACCATAATTACTTACGATTTATTTGACACAACCCGAACATTTTTGTTTTAATTTTTGAAAACTTTTCTTGTTTGCGTTTCATTTGAATTTGAATTTGAATCCGTTTTGAACTAACGCGAGATTAACAATAGTAACCGAGGTGACGTGGCATTCATTAACAATGGTTTACTGTAGCTTAATTATCTAGGCATCACAAACAGCCTCATGAGGAGAGGTGTTCTTGAGCTCGATGAGCTGGTGTATCTGAGGATGGTCCGAATGATCCGTCCCTTGCTATGGTGGTGGCTAGCCCTATTTATAGAGGCCCTGGTCCTCTTCCCAAATGTTTGGTGGGAAGGGATCCCACAATGGCCAATTTTGAAGGGAGACAACTAGTACAAGTTATCCTCACAAAAGGTGGTCTTCGCCTGCCAAAGGTACTTTTTTGACTATAAACAGTAGGGTAAAACCCCACTGCATCTTTTATTAATTTAAAGAGAGAAAGAGAACAAAGTCTTAAGGGCTTGAGGTAAGCCCAAAAAAGAGAAAGAGAGAAAGAAGAGAAAGAAAGAAAAGAAAAAATACCTACCAAAGGTACTGGTTGTGATGCAGCTGTGGGCTCCGCAGTGACCTTCGTTGTGCCGTCCTGCTAGTCTTGGTCTTGTTGCACCGATATGGAAACCTGAGCATGATTCCTTGGGACTCCTCGCCTGCGCCTGCCTCTTTAGCACCAAAGAGGAAATTGGTACACTACGCCCGCTGGTGCCCGCTTGGCCTTGGTCGTCATGGCTCACGTCACGTGAACCTCGCGAGGTGCCCCTTGCATAGACATGTCCGCTCCTCGGGAGCCAGCCTAGCGAGGCTGCCCCAGGGAGGTCTTAGCATCGTCCGCCTCACGAGGCTTGGCCCCTCGCGAGGGTCTTGAGTTGTCACTGCAAATGATGGGTTGTACCTGGCTGCCGATGGAGCCATGCCATGGGCCGTAGGCAGACGTGTATGGGTAACCCCGTTCCCAGGACAACGACAAACATGATAACAAAGTGCAATAAAACATAGTAGGAAGGTAACCACCGATCCATAAGCATAACCGAAATAACGACAACAGTAGCAAAACAAACATACAGTTATTTAAGGATTCAAGTTGAAAACCAATGCTACTGCATGGCTATCATGCAAATGGTAGTTTTGGCTTGCCTGGGGATGATGAAGGCCCCGGGGAGAAGTGTGGTGAAGCCGCGGAAAGATTCACCGGAAAAGATTCTCTCTCGAAGGGGGCTGATTAGGGGCAAGGGCAAAAAGGTCATTTTCACAGTTTTAAACCATAGTGAAAATGTTGTGAACGGAACGGGCTCGACGAGACGAAGATGTGTGCGTTGGATTCACCTCATTCGGAGTCTCGAGCAAAAAGTTATGGCCCGACGAAGTCCAGGGACCAACCTGTAAAAAGATTTCTACAAACAGGCCCCTGAGTGAGAAAACAGAAAACGCCTTAAGCGAAAATACATTTTCAGAACTGGGAAAGCCCACTTACAGTCCAAGAGGTCTAAAATACGCTTTCTCGACGGGCTTCCACTTATCCACATGGGTAGTGGCAGGGTTAACACTGAGCTGACGGGCGAGGCCCGCGTGGACGTGGGGCCTGCCTGGCCTAGCTCCTTCTTCCTCCTCCCACTCACCCGAGATGCAGAGACGAGGCCAGCGGCCCCGAAATGGATCCCCGGCGACTCTGGCCACCTCTCGCGTCGCTCGACCTATGGACGAGTTCAGCAGGAGGAGCCGCACCCGATGGGGTATTCCACAGTCGCCGTGGTGGACCGAGGAGGGCAGGAGAAAGGGCATCGCAGATGGTGGTTTCAGCTGGAATTGAGCATGGCGCCTCTGCCACAGAACGATGGTGGCGCGGTACTGGGAAGGGTCAGGGACGGAGTAGGAGGGCTTTGGTGATGGTGAGGAGAGGGAGGGGCTCGAGGTTGCTCGAATTTGAGCGAGAGGAGGCGGCGGCCATGGCAACAGAGGGAGGTGGGGGGAGCAGCTCAGGCTCGGGGAAGAAGTGGGGCGGGGTCCTGGGACTGAAGTGAGGCGAGTGGTGTGCTCGGGACTGCGCGGGAAGGACTATAAATAGGCGGGGCGAGAGCACCTGCACCTGTTGCCGCCGGGCGAGTCCAGCCACGGCTCTGTCGCGCTCTCGTTCATGGGGAGGGCATGGGGTCACGACGAGAAGTAATCGGACGTGCTACAGAAGGCCACAGAGCGATCGGAGCCAAGGGGGAGTAAAGGAAGAGGCTGAGCGCCATTAATGATCTTGTCGGCTACAGCGCTCCCGTGGGGGCACAGGGACAAGCACCGACGGAGAGGCTTCCGAAGAGGGAGATGACTCGGCGACTACACAGGAAACCTGTTGGACATGGCTTTGAGTCGAGACGAGGAGAGAACAGACGAGCACAACGCCGAGGTCCTGCCAGAGCGCGTTTAATGCATGCCAGGGCGGTGGTCACCACGTGAACTGGCGAGGAGAAGATGCCAAGGGCTGGCAATTGTTGTCTAGGGGGAGTTCTTCCAAGGGAGGTTTCAACTATAGTGGTAGCGTGATGAAAGGCTCTGTGATTAAATGGTAAGTGAGCTCCGACGTTTGATGTATCAAACTTGATCATACCACTATGATCAACAGATAATTGCTAAGGGATGAATGAGTTGTCTGGGGTGTTTATGTTAGGAAGGACTCAAATACTGTGCACTTTGGTGGGATTTGGATAAGTATTTAATGCACTTGCTTTGCAACTGCATAAACTGGCCCAGAATTAAGATCATGATGAAGCAGTCGCATAGAGTGTCCATTTGAGATGAAATTATGCAATGCTGGATTATTTGGGCATATGAGAGTGCCATAAAAATTTAATGCCATTTGGTCAAGCCAAAGTGGTACTTCCTTCGTGATGGTCCTCTCTGAACAGAAACTTGAGAAAATTCCCAAGGAACAATAGCTAGATGTAATATGCCCAAATTTGGTAGAGATAGGTTATATGGGTAGTAGAATGTCCTGGAAAATGTCCAGCCATAATTGAGCAAGATAAAATATACTTGCTTCAAAAACTGAAAATTTGAACAGAACCAAAGATTTGAAGTTGTGCTTACTTGGATGCTTTGCACGAGCTCAAATCTTGTGGAGAGCTTTTATTTGATGACATGAAGGACCATGCAAAATTTCAACTCATTTGGACCACCCTAGCTAGTACTTCCTTCACAAACAATTCCCTCAGACAAGAACTTTGAAAAATTGCTTAGGAATATTCACTAGGCAAATTAAGTTGAATTTTGGCGTGAGGAAATTATTTGGAGAGGAAAAGGTGTCCAAAAAGTTTGGGGTCAATTGAGAAAAGATAAATAGCACTTTATTCACAATGTGGCATTTAGGACAGAATAGGAAAGGAATATTTGGGAATTAATTTTGAACATGGCAATGAAAAGTTTTGCCATATTTGATGAAGATATGACCCAAATAATTTATGAGAATTATTTGGGAATTTTAGGAGTGATAGAAATATAGGTTGCTTCACAACCTAGGGCAGACTGGGTTATTCCTTTAATAGTAAAAAAGGAATATTCCCTAGCAAACGAATATTGGGGTTGGGCTAGGGTGAAAATGGAAAGGTATTGGAAGGGTTTGAGGATGACAAGCCAGTCTGGAAAGAAAGAAAAGGGCATCTTCTTCAGTTTCCAGACCACGTAGCCACGGAAAAAGAAAGCTCAAGCAAAAATCTCAGAGAAACAAAAGAAAAAGAAAGGGCCAAAAATCAGGCTGTGACAACTCTTCCCCCCATAAAGAAATCTCGTCCTCGAGATTTGGTTGCTCAGGGAATAAGTATGCATATACTGACTTAAGGAGACCGTTTCCAACTCGGGTATCCATTTTCCTTTATTGATTGTTCCCACTAAATTCTTCATCTGACTTACGTGACTGGCTCTGGGGTGGTTTGCTTCACTGTATCTATATCCTGACAGATCTTACCTCACATTTTCATGCTTATACTGGCTCCAATTCTTTTCATATCTGCTGACTTAGCTGAGTGTGATTTGTCATCATGACTAAAATATATGCCCGTCTCACAATTCCGAGAGTGATTTCCGATTGTTGTGGCTGTACTGACAAACTTCCATGAATTGGTGATCAGTTTTTTCCTGATGAACACCCAAGCTCTTACTCCTTGCATTGGGTTCCTCCACTAAATACGGGTTCTCTAGGTTCAAAGCTGTGAGTTAAGGCACAACCGTTTTCCTGACAGATTCTGACTTATCGCGGGAATTTCTGAATCATCTTGACTAGCTCCACTGTCTTGAGTCTCAGATTCATATCGAAAATTTGATTGTCACCTGAAGTGTCCAACATAAGGGGTATGATCTTATATGATAATATCCTCATTCTTGACTGGCGGTGGCTTTGGCAGAAAAAAATTTGTTCTAGACAGGCTATCGTTTGGTGATTCACATAAGTGAGGGCACATGCTTCGAGACTGTTATTACTCATACTGATCATTCATTATGTTGGTATATCCATGAGGACAGTAGGCTGTGTGATGCTTTACGATAGTCACTGGAAACAAGCTGTTGAATTTACCTTTGGTCTGACTTCATAACCCAGATATTCGATACTGACAAACTTGAGCATATGCGGTTAACTGAGCGGGTTGTCTTGATATGGGTTCCTTACCAAAATTGAGTAGACTCCTTAGGTGAATATTCATGATTGAGCAATACTGACTCGGACTGTTCGAGGGATCTGCACCATGTCGGCCATGCAACAATTATCAGTCTTGCTCCTGCATTACTGTTCTCTTTGTCTGGATCCTTTGCTGAAAGAGCTTGGTCATATTGCGTCTTCATGCATCCATTGCTACTGTCGGTGCAATACTTTGCCAATCGTGATTTTATCCTTATTCATGTATCGTGTGATAGGAATCATGAGGCAACTGGCCTTTCTGAGTACTGACAAAATTTGTTGTCCCATGTTGTCTTTCTCCAGAACTTGTCGGTTCTTGCATCACCAACTAAGGTGTATAACTGACTTTCTTATTTTGGCATGACTAGTGAGATTTCCGGATTCTCACCTCGCCTTCACCATCGTACCACTGAGTTGCAAGAGCTTGGCAGCATGCTCACAATATAAATGAGAATTTAATTCCTGAGGCAGACTTGTTTTCTGACTGATTCTTGCTTCTGACCAACCTGTTGCAGATCTGATTCTTGGAATGCACTGCCAAATGCTGCCAACTCATAGTGTAATATCCCATGCCGTACTGAGGGAGATTGGATGACTTATGCTGGAATCCATCAGACTATCTTGCTAAGGAAGACTGGGTATCGTGCTTCAGAAGCTTTCCCCCTTAAAGACTTGCTGGGGAAGGACTTGGTTCCTTATGCCTAAAGCTTTTGTGGTTGCTCATTAATGAAGACATAGTACCTTGCATGGGAAGTCGTCCATGTATCGTATTGAGGGAGACATAGGAATCTTGCTTTGGAAGCTTCTCCGGTAGCTTGCGAGGGAAGACTGAGTTGCTTACACTAGAAGCTTTTTCATTGTGATATGCGGACCAGTTACCATATACACACACCATCTTAATATTTCTGCTGTGGATTCTTGTATGAAAAGGGGTTTGCCGAACTATCCTCCTTTCTGAGCATTGAATACATGGCACATTCTTGCTTTATTCCAGGTATATCGGGTTTCAAAATAATCCTCATCGAAGAATCAAACCTTGCATCTGAATCATGCCTTTGACCGATGATATACTGTCGATCTTGCACACAATTTATGTTCTTGCTGATTTGATTATTTCTGCTATGAAGAGTGCACACTAAGGGAGACTTGATTACCCATACTGTTGCGAGGAGTGCACACTAATGCAAACTTGATGGTCAGCATCACGATCAGATTTTCCCCATTTCACTTCAGTCGGCTAAGAATTTCATTCTGTTTAGCTGGGTTTCCAAATACTTGAGTTCCTTACTGACTCTTCGGGTCCAGTGTGGTTGACGATCAACTTTAATAAGGGGAAAATATGGCAACACCAAAGGCCCAAAGAAAGAAGCAAAAGAAACGACGAAAACAACAGCACACAGGCATACCAATAATAAAATTAATTAAGCAATATCACATATTACTGCTACTTACAACAATAATATGCATGCATACCTAAGCACACAAATATCGCAGAAACTCCAGTATTACGGTCTAGTATGTTGTGGTGGTGTGCACGAAAATGAAATCCATGTGTGGAAGGAATTGGTGTAACCAAGGCTACACCAAGCGCTGGCTGAACTCCGATTGCAACTGGATGGATACGGAGGCAAGGACAGACTTGGTGATCATGTAGCGAGACACAAAGGTCACGACCACATCATCATCAAGTGTATCAAAGGGAATCATACACATCCAAAGAATGGAATGACAGGGTAGTATAGTGGAGGAAAAGCAAGGCCTGCTGGCGTTGCCCTTTTCTGATAACAAAGATCGGTAAGGGTTGCCAAAGGGGCGAGATTGATAGCACGATTCGGCATAGATACATGTCTATCACCGAAACAATATGGGTGGATGCCAGAAATATATCGACGCGATATCTAAGCATAACTCCATCAAATGGTGTCTGGAACACTTGGTACCAGGGCATCACTCTGTGGGGACAGAGATGACGCCGAACACCGAAAAGCAGGGATGCAAAGAGGAAGGGTGCATGTAGCGGATCGAAACCGATGCCACCCACACTCACAAGATCAACCATTAGCGACCATATAATGATCTATATGCATGCTATGCAACAAACAAATGCAGCAATCAAGTGCAACAAACCAACTGGGCTCTATACTACCGCTTTCTAACACTCGCGCCGGCTGGGCATCCTACAGCCAGACCTGCTTTGACACCAAGCCCTGTGGCACCCCGGCTTAGATAAACCGGAACGCCCCGTATTCCAGCCCAAAGATCGAGGAGAAGTCTTCTGGAATATGGCACTGCTTAGCATAGAACAAATCAGATCTTTATTACACGCTATATGGATACAAGGGGATTACATCGGCACAGTGACACTATGCCTGCCACGGTTGCTCCATGCAAGCAGCAGAACAACACGAAGTAGCGGAATAACTACTGACAGCGGAACAACGACGACGGTGATGAACTCCACTCCACAGGGACTCTGGCTGGAACGTTTATCCTAGCTTGCAACAAGGGATCCATGTCAAACAAGCAATCAAATCCGGCATGACCAGCAAACTGGCATGACATGCCAGGTCAGTACATTGAATGTACTTGCAAGCTCACAGCAACCAAAGCAATCAAGATAGACAATGGAATGGAAATTACAGGTTAACAAGGATTAACATGATACTATCAGAACAACATGGCATGAACAACATGATACATCTAGAACAATATGAGCATGGCATGACCATATAAACATGATGACACTATCCTACAACATGATGACGTTATCATGCACCAACTTACTCTGTTCGGGTTACCTCGTAACCATCACGGACATCACATGATCATCTCAGGATCCAATCAAGCTTGGTATTAACAATACCGTAGTAACCATTACATGACCACAAGGAGCTTGATCTTTACCCTTGACTCTCGCATAATACCACAAATATCCATCAACTCGGTATCCTCGATACCACGGTGATCATCTCACGATCACAACCAATCTCTTTCTCATCATCGAACCAGGGTTATTATTAAGCACATTATTATTATTGTTGCCGCAATGTGACCAACTACGAACTGGGCCCATATCCACGGGCGCGACTATAGATATATTTAATACACACTCTGTAGAGGTAGCGCACTATACCCACACCACGGAACCCATGGCCTCGCACTCCCATTCGGGTGGACCAATGGCATTCCAACAAAACCTTCCTACTGCCATGACACTCCCCCGGCCACTCCGACCATCTCCCCTCTAGGATAAGTCCTGGGTGGTCCTGTGCCTACCAAAGGCATCAATGACCACCGTTGTGGCAAAACAAAAACGGCCCCAAATAGGGACAAGCCGGCTACAACAACTACGCGCACACAAAGCTTATGTCGTCCTACCCGACCAAGGTAGCGCCCGCGCATAACCTTCCCTAGTTGGAGGCACCGACGAGAGGCATGACAATAAACCCAGTTAGGACCTCCCCATAAAAGACAAATGTGGTTGCACTGGTCAGCTCGATATGGTGGCACCATGACTCAGCCAATAGTTGTTCAAGTTCAATTTAATCTGGTTAAACTTGAATGCAATATGCTGAGCCATGATAAAATAACATGATGCAGTAACAATGCATGAGCATGATATAAGCATGGGGTGCAACATAACTATCAACCATACCAACCATCAATCATATCCAACTGAGCATGACATAATGACGAGCATGAATATCACAAGTATAACACTACTCATAGCATAACATGACCACTAGCATCAACAACAAATACCATGCAAGAACACATCAATAACATTACCGAGAAAACACTTAGCCAACTAACAGCAAACGAACAATGCATATCAATGGTACTCGGTAACCGACGACAGTCATGCACCGAAGAACATGACCAACCCAACATGTACTACTACCAAGCATGGCCAATTTGGAAGTAATACTAGCAGGTAGAACATGATAACAGAGTGCAATAAAACATAGCATGATGGTAACCACCGATCCATAAGCATAACCGAAATAACGACAAAAGTAGCAAAACAAACATACAGTTATTTAAAGATTCAAGTTGAAAACTGATGCTACTGCATGGCTATCATGCAAATGGTGGACCTGGCTTACCTGGGGATGAAGAAGGTTCCGGGGAGAAGTGTGGTGAAGCCGCGAAAAGATTCGCCGGAAAATATTCTCTCTCAAAGGGGGCTGATTAGGGGCAAGGGCAAAAAGGTCATTTTAACAATGTCAAACCATAGTGAAAAGATGTGAACGGAACAGGCTCGACGAGACGAAGATGTGGGCGTTGGATTCACCTCATTCGGAGTCTTGAGCAAAAAGTTATAGCCCGACGAAGTCCAGGGACCAATCTGTAAAAAGATTTCTACAAACATGCCCCTGAGAGAGAAAACAGAAAACGCCTTAAGCAAAAATACGTTTTCAGAACTGGGAAAGCGCACTTATAGCCGAAGGCTCCAAAATACGCTTTCTCCACTGGAAAACGTACTTTTGGAAGTACGCTTCCACTTATCCGCGTGGCAGTGGCGGGGTCAACGCTGAGAGGCTGACGGGCGGGGCCCGCGTGGAGGTGGGGCCCTCCTGGCCTGGCTCCTTCTTCCTCCTCCCGCTCACCCGCGATGCAGAAACGAGGCCGACGGCCCCGACGTGGATCCCCGGCGACTCCGGCCACCTCTTGCGTCGCTCGACCTATGGACGAGTTCAGCAGGAGGAGACGCACCCGATGGGGTATTCCACGGTCGTCGTGGTGGACTGAGGAGGGCGGGAGCAAGGGAATTGCGGACGGTGGTTTCATCCGGAGTTGAGCACGGCGCCTCGGCCACAGAACGACGGCAGCGCGGTATTGGGAAGGGTCAGGGGTGGTGTAGGAGGGCTCTGGTGATGGTGGGGAGAAGGAGGGGCTCGAGGTTGCTCGAATTTGAGCGAGAGGAGGTGGCAGCCATGGCAACAGCGGGAGGTGGGGGAGAGTAGCTCCGGCTCGGGGAAGAAGTGGGGCGAGATCTTGGGAGTGAAGTGAGGCAAGTGGTGTTCTCGGGACTGCGCAGGGAGGGCTATAAATAGGCGGGGCGAGCGCACCCGCACCGGTTGCTGCCGGGCGAGTCCGGCCACGGCTCTATCGCGCTATCGTTCATGGGGAGGGCACGGGGTCACTACAAGAAGGAACCGGACGAGCTACAGAAGGTCACGGAGTGACCGGAGCCATGGGGGAGCAAAGGAAGAGGCCGAGCGCCATTAATGACTTTATACCGATATTTATTGCATTATGGGCTGTTATTATACATTATGTCACAATACTTATGTCTATTCTCTCTTATTTTACAAGGTTTGCACGAAGAGGGAGAATTCCGGCAGTTGGAATTCTGGGCTGGAAAAGGAGCAAATACTAGAGACCTATTCTGCACAACTCCAAAAGTCCTGAAACTCCACCGAAGTCAGTTTAGGATTTTATAAAAAATATTGGGCGAGGGATGCACCGGAGGGGGACCACCCACCATCCAGGAGGGTGGGGGCGCGCCCTACCCCTGGGTGCGCCCCCTGTCTCGTGGGCCCCCTGGCAGGCCTCTGGTGCCCATCTTTGGCTATATGAAGTCTTTCGCCCTGGAAAAAATCATAAGCAAGCTTACGAAACACCGCCGCCACGAGGCGGAACCAATCTAGGGCTCCGACGGAGCTATTCTGCCGGGGAAACATCCCTCCGGGAGGGGGAAATCATCACCATCATCGTCACCATCGATCCTCTCATCGGTCAATCTCCATCAACATCTTCACCAGCGCCATCTCATATCAAACCCTAGTTCATCTCTTGTATCCAATCTTTGTCTCAAAACCTCAGATTGGTACCTGTGGGTTGCTAGTAGTGTTGATTACTCCTTGTAGTTGATGCTAGTTGGTTTAATTGGTGGAAGATCATATGTTCAAATCCTTTATGCATACTAATACCCCTTTGATTATGAACATGAATATGATTTGTGAGTAGTTACATTTGTTCCTGAGGACATGGGAGAAGTCTTGCTATAAGTAGTCATGTGAATTTGGTATTCGTTTGATATTTTGATGAGATGTATGTTGTCTTTCCTCTAGTGGTGTCATGTGAACGTCGACTACATGACACGTCACCATTGTTCGGGCCTAGGGGGAGGCATTGGGGAGTAATAAGTAGATTATGGGTTGCTAGAGTGACAGAAGCTTAAACCCTAGTTTATGTGTTGCTTCGTAAGGGGCTGATTTGGATCCATATGTTTCATGCTATGGTTAGGTTTACCTTAATACTTATTTTGTAGTTGCGGATGCTTGCAAGAGGGGTTAATCATAAGTGGGATGCTTGTCCAAGTAAGGGCAGTACCCAAGCACCGGTCCACCCAGATATCAAATTATCAAAGTACCGAACGTGAATCATATGAACGTGATGAAAACTAGCTTGACGATAATTCCCATGTGTCCTCGGGAGCGCTTTCCTTTATATAAGAGTTTGTCCAGGCTCATCCTTTGCTACAAAAAGGATTGGGCCATCTTGCTGCACCTTATTTACTTTTATTACTTGTTACCCGTTACAAATTACCTTATCACAAAACTATCTGTTACCGATAATTCCAGTGCTTGCAAAGAATACCTTACTGAAAACCGCTTGTCATTTCCTTCTTCTCCTCGTTGGGTTCGACACTCTTACTTATCGAAAGGACTACGATAGATCCTCTATACTTGTGGGTCATCTGGTAACTAGTAACAAAAGTGAACAAAAATGGTATTGCAATGCTTGGAAACAAGGCCTAGGGTTCATACTTTCACTAGTGCAAGTTCTCTCTACAATGATAACATATTTAGATCATACAACAATGCCTCAACGTGCAAAAAGAGTCACTCCAAAGTTCCTATCGCAAAGAACATAAGATGAAATTGCTTGTAGGGTACGAAACCACCTCAAAGTTATTCTTTCTGATCAATCCATTGAGCTATTCATATAAGTGTCACAAACAACCCAAGAGTTCACAGTAAAATAACACCATATGTCACACATCAATCAACCCTAATGCCACCTAGATACTCCAATGTCACCACAAGTATCCATGGGTCAATTATACGATATGCATCAAACAACTTCAGATTCATAATATTCGATCCAACATAAAGAACCTCAAAGAGTGCCCCAAGATTTATACTGGAGAAACAAGGACGAAAACGTGCATCAACCCCTATGCATAGATTACCCCAATGTCACCTCGGGAATCCGTGAGTTGAGTGCCAAAACATACATCGAGTGAATCAATAGAATACCCCATTGTCACCATTGCTATCCCATGCAAGACATACAACAAGTGTTCTCAAATCCGTAATAGTATTCAATCCGATAATAGTGAAACCTCAAAGGTAAAACTCAATCAGATTAGCTAGCAGTTGTTCTATCATACTCGAAGGAATTTCAAATTCAATATTTTCAGTAGGTGTAGTAGGTTGAGGGGTAGCTAATTGTGGTTCCGATCAAGGTGAGGATACCCCGAACAAACCCCTCAAAGGATTGTTTTCCATAGTAACAAAGTGACAATAAATTTCAGCACACTATATAAATTTTTCCTTACCAAAAGCGCTTCACTCCCCGGAAACGGCGCCAGAAAATAGCCTTGATGACCCACAAGTATAGGGGCTCAATTGTAGCTATTTTCGATAAGTAAGTGTGTCGAACCCAACGAGGAGCAGAAGGAAATGACAAGTGGTTTTCCGTAAGGTAATGTCTGCAAGTGCTGAAATTGTAAGTAGCAGAGTAGTTTGATAGCAAGATAATTTGTAACGAGCAAGTAACGATAGTAGTAGCAAAAGTGCAGCAAGGTAGCCCAATCCTTTTGAGGCAAAGGACAGGCCAAAACGGTCTCTTATGATAAGCAAAGTGTTCTTGAGGGTACACGGGAATTTCATCTAGTCACTTCCATCATGTTGGTTCGATTTGTGTTCGCTACTTTGATAATTTGATATGTGGGTGGACCGGTGCTTAGGTGTTGTTCTTACTTGAAAAAACCTCCTACTTATGATTAACCCTCCCGCAAGCATCCGCAACTACGAGAAAAGTATTAAGAATAAATTCTAAGCATAGCATTAAACTTTTGGATCCAATCAGTCCCTTACGGAATAGCGCATAAATTGGGGTTTAAGCTTTTGTCACTCTCGCAACCCATCTTTCACACCCACAATGCGGCTATATCTCCCACGTGTCGGGGCACGACTTAGAGGCATAGCCGCACGGTAGGCTAGTGGCAAGAGGGGTAATCTTCACACATCCCATGTACTGAATAAGAAAGGGATAAAGAGTTGGCTTACAATCGCCACTTCACACAAATACAAGTTAAACATACATCATCCAGAATACAATCAAGGTCCGACTATGGAACCAAAATAAAGGAAGACAACCCCAAATGCTAGATCCCCGATCGTCCCAACTGGGCCCCACTACTGATCAACCGGAAAAGACACAAAATAACGATCAAGATCTTCATCGAGCTCCCACTTGAGCTCGGTTGCGCCACCTGCACTGGTATCATCGTCACCTGCAACCGTTTGGATGTATCTGTGAGTCACGAGGACTCAGCAATAACACACCCGCGAGATCAAGACTATTTAAGCTTATGGGTAGGGGAAGGTAGTGAGGTGGAGCTGCAGCAAGCACTAAGCATATATGATGGCTAACTTACGCAAATAAGAGCGAGAAGAGAAGCAGCGCTTGGTCGAGAAGCTAGAAGCGATCAAGAAGTGATCCTGGAACTACTTATGTTCAAGCATAACACAAGGTCGTGTTCACTTCCCGGACTCCGCCGAAAAGAGACCATCACGGCTACACACGCGGTTGATGCATTTTAATTAAGTCAAGTGTCAAGTTCTCTACAACCGGATATTAACAAATTCCCATCTGCCACATAACCATGGGCACGGCTTTCGAAAGTTCAAACCCTGCAGGGGTGTCCCAACTTAGCCCATCACAAGCTCTCACGGTCAATGAAGGATATTCCTTCTCCCGGAAAGACCCGCTCAGTCTCGGAATCCCGGTTACAAGACATTTCGACAATGGTAAAACAAGACCAGCAAAGCCGCCCGATGTGCCGACAATCCCGATAGGAGCTGCACATATCTTGTTCTCAGGGCAACACCGGATGAGACATCCTACGAGTAAAACCAAACCTAAAGTTTCCCCAAGGTGGCCCCGCAGTCTACTCGGTTCGGACCAGTACTTAGAGAAGCACTGGCCCGGGGCGGTTAAAATAAAGATGACCCTCGGGTTGGCCGACCCATGGGAAGGGTAATAGGTTGTTAGGCAAATGTAAAACCAAGGTTGGGACTTGCTGGAGGAGTTTTATTCAAAGCGAACTGTCAAGGGGTTCCCATAACACCCAACCGCGTAAGGAACGCAAAATCAAGGAACATAACATCGGTATGACAGAAACTAGGGCGGCAAGAGTGGAACAAAACACCAGGCATAAGGCCAAGCCTTCCACCCTTTACCAAGTATATAGATGCATTAATTACATAAGAGATATTGTGATATCCCAACAAATCCATGTTCCAACATGGAACCAACTTCAACTTCACCTGCAACTAACAACGCTATAAGAGGGGCTGAGCAAAAGCGGTAACTTAGCCAAACAACAGTTTGCTAGGAAAGGTTGGTTAGAGGCTTGACATGGCAATATGGGAGGCATGATAAACAAGTGGTAGGTAGCGCGACATAGCGATAGAGCGAACAACTAGCAAGCAAAGATAGAAGTGATTCCGAGGGTATGGTCATCTTTCCTGATATCCCGCAAGGAAGAAGAACGAGTCCATGAAGAAGACGAACCAACGTAGTCGAACGAGTCCTCACAAATGCGACGTTATTAGAACTAACACGAAGAAGCAACAACAGATAGAAGCAAATAACATGGTAAACAACCATCACCTAAACATGGCATGATGCACAAACAAGTATGATGCATGTCCGGTTTAATGAGGCATGGCATGGCAAAGTGCACACACGATACTACAAATTAAGTGGAGCTCAATATGCAATGGGTTGCATATTGAAGAAGCACCACATCATTATTTAGTTCTCTCTCGTTTACGTACCCAACAATATTAAATGTTATTAAACATGGCAATGGGTGATGCATATGAAAACTACCTATCTAGGCAAGTTTAAATGAGGCCGGAACAACAAGCAACAAGTCCGGAAAAATCCTCATGTGCAATTTATGGGTTTGGTCTGGTTATAAATAGGTAGGGGAACTAGATGCTGTCGATTTGGTCCCTCTGATCAAAATCGGATGTTCCATGATAAATAGCTTAGGGGAGTCCAACGAAGAAACGATGATATGTAAGGAATGTTTGGGGATGTTCCGGACCCAATGGTGACGATTGCCCGGGTCGGGTTCGGGACACCTTTCGGACGCGCACGAGGGGGGCCGCGGGCTGACGAGAGAGGTTAGGTTGGGCCTGGTGGTAATTAGTGGACTGAGTAGACGGCCTAGGGAGCAAAGAGAGGGAAAGCTCGACAACAGTTTCCGGAGACCGAAAACGTCCGACATATGACCGGCTATAATGCCGCTATATATTTACCGATTGGGCTGTCAAACGAACTCCTAATGCGACGAAACTTGACAGGTGGGCTACCTACACTATAACAAGACTGCACGCCAAATTTCCTCCCATTCCAAGAATATTTCCCGACCACTTATAAAATACTATTTCAGACGTGCCGCGGGCGCGTGCAAGTGTATCTGGGCTCAGAACGGACAACGGAAGGAACGGGGAGACCCAGACGAATGCAAGTTTCAAAAACATGATGATGCAATGCACATGATGACATGATGAAATGCAACACTCAAGCATATGACATGACAACGTCGGTGAATAACTGGAAGACACCTGGCGTATCGGACTCGGGGCATTACAACACTCCACCACTACAACAGGATCTCGTCCCAAGATCTAGGATGGCACCAGAGAGAAATGGAAGAGGAAGAGGTAAAACTAAGTTGCTTCTTTGACAAATAAGTGAAACCAAAGAGCCTTGCGAGGTTGAACAAATTGAAAGACAGAATACAACGAAGATGAACAAAGTTGAACTCTGTTAGAAAAGAGGAACAAGGAACATTACTAGAACCTTGTAGGTTGAAAGGCATAAGAAAAGTGTTACGATGGGCAAGAGGTTGATGCAAGCACTCCGATTGAAACGCGATGTACAAGGAATGATAAGGATCAATTACGACACCACTCCAGTTGGAAATGGAAAGCATAGAATATGAACTTGGCAAAATTAAAGCACTTGGATGAGACTCTGGTTAGAAGATAAATGATGGACACAACACTCCGGTTAAAACAAGATAGAGAAGGAATAAGACTGATATAATTTGGGCAGCACTCCGACTGTAAATGAAAGGAATTGAATATGAACTTGGGAAGATTGGATGATACTTGACGAAACCAACAACACACTGCCTCCGGAACTATTGAAAGAATGGCACAATGGGTAAGAAAGATTTCAGACAGCACTCCGGTTGAGAAGGGAGGTAAAACTTGATAGAATGAGAAGAACTTGAATGTAGGACACGACGCTCCGGTTGAATGGATAGGCAAAAGAAAGAGCATGATCTTGGAAAAAACGAGATGATGGGACGAGGAGAGCAATGTCACCATGCCTCCGGAATAAATGAATGGAAAACTAGATGGTTGGAAAGAAAAAGAACGGAGAAGACGAATGACAACTCTCACAAATAAAGTTGAAAGAGCATGCTTACGAAGAAAAGGTTGAACGGAGTTGTTGGAAAACCAACAACGAAAAGAGTAAGCTTGTTGTGGACTTATGGAAAACATCTCAAAACTATGAGGTGAAATTTGGCCACTACCGAAAAACAATAGATTGGATTGACATGAACAAGGAAAACGCGAAACTTATTTCACCGGGAGGATAAATAAAGAAATTGGGTCATTTATGAGCACCATAAATAGCAACAATCCTTAGGGAAGGCTTTAGGTGAAATATAACCCAAGGTAATACCAATGAAGAGATTGATGGGTTTAAATATCTCGTTCATGACAACTTATCACCCATGAAACATGAAGAAACTGTCAAGGATGACATAACACCATCTCAAAAGATAAGGTAGAAAGAATTGCACTTCAGAATGCAAGAAGAAGAATACTTGAGCTCCTCAAAATAATACATGTGTTGAGCACCATGTTTATTTGAGAGTAAAGCCTAGTGGATGATATTTAAGGGATGTTTGGGGATGATCCGGACCCAACGGTGACGACTGCCCGGGTTGGGTTCGGGACAACTTTCAGATGCGCACGAGGGGGCCGCGGGCTGACGAGCGAGGTTAGGTTGGGCCTGGCGGTAGGTAGTGGGTTGAGTAGACGGTCTAGGGAGGAAAGAGAGGGAAAGCCCGGCAACAGTTTCCGGAGACCGAAAACGTCTGACATATGACCGACTATAATGCCGCTATATATTTACCGATTGGGCTGTCAAACGAACTCCGAATGCGACGAAACTTGACAGGCGGTCTACCTACACTATAACAAGACCGCATGCCAACTTTCCTCCCATTCCGAGAATATTTCCCGGCCACTTATAAAATACTATTTCAGACGTGCCGCGGGTGCGTGCAAGTGTGTCTGGGCTCAGAATGGACAACGGAAGGAACGGGGAGACCCGGACGAATGCAAGTTTCAGAAACATGATGATGCAGTGCACATAATGACATGATGAAATGCAACACGCAAGCAAATGACATGACAACCTCGGCAAATAACTGGAAGACACCTGGCGCATCAGACTCGGGGCGTTACACCATCATCTAATTGCTACTCCACAATGCATTCCCTTAGGCCCAAATATGGTGAAGTGTCATGTAGTCGATGTTCACATGACACCACTAAGGGAATCACAACATGCATGCTATCAAAATATCGAACACATATCAAGTTCACATGATTACTTGCAACATGATTTCTCCCGTGACCTCAAGAACAAAAGTAACTACTCACAAATGATAAACATGCTCATGATCAGAGGAGTATTAAATAGCATATTGGATCTGAACATATAATCTTCCACCAAATAAACCATATAGTAATCAACTACAAGATGTAATCAACACTACTAGTCACCCACAAGCACCAATCTATAGTTCCGGTAACAAGATTGAACACAAGAGATGAACTAGGGTTTGAGATGAGATGGTGCTGTTGAAGATGTTGATGGAGATTGCCCTCCCCAAGATTGGAGAGTTGTTGGTGATGATGATGACGATGATTTCCCCCTCCGGGAGGGAAGTTCCCCCGGCAGAATCGCTCCACCGGAGGGCCAAAGTGCTCCTGCCCAAGTTTCGCCTCGAGGCGGCGCTCCGTCCCGAAAGTCCTCTCCTTATTTTTTTCTAGGTCAAAATGACTTATATACCAGAAGATGGGCATCGGAGGCGGGCATGTGTGAGCACAACCTACCAGGGCGCGCTTGGGCTCCCTTGCATGCCCAGGTGGGTTGTGCCTCCTGGTGGGCCCCCTCTGGTAGTTATTTGCTCCAATAATTCTTAAATATTCCATAAAAAATCCTCGTGAAGTTTCAGCTCATTTGGAGTTGTGCAGAATAGGTAGCCAGACATAGCTTTTTCAGGTCTAGATTTCCAGCTACCAGAATTCTCCCTCTTTGTGTATACCTTGCATATTATGAGAGAAAAGGCATTAGAATTACTCCAAAAAGCATTATTATGGATAAAAGTATTATAAATAACAGTAAGAAAACATGATGCAGAATGGACGTATCAAATCCCCCAAGCTTAGACCTCGCTTGTCCTCAAGCAAAAACCAAAATCGAAAAACATGTCCACATGCCTTCAGAGAGAGGTGTCGATGAAAACAAAATACAGACATAGAAGCATCATGTCGATTATTATAACAGCAACAAAATTAAACATAAGACTTTTATCATAGAACTTTTATCAAATACTTATCATGAATAAGTAACAATTCATCACACAATCGAAGTATGAAGCAAAAACTCTATTAAAACCCAACAAACTATGTTCTCAGTCAACTTTGCAACTACAATTCATCATCTTTTCAGGAAGGGTCATGTATCGGAGCCTTTAGGCAAGTCCACATACTCAACCATCATATAGTCTTCTATGATTGATAACACTCACTGCGTACACATGAGCAAAACGTTTCAACCGAACACATAGAAAGATACGGGCTTATAGTTTTGCCTCCCAACGTATTCACCTCAAGGGTGATGTCAACAATAATAACTCATGCTATCTATATTCAACATTTTCCTCTTGAGTTAAAACATAAAGCATATTGGGCAATCAAAGAGCTCAATTATGATTTCAAACTTGTTGGTGAAAAGTGGTTATTTGATATTACCTATTTAGATGAATGGAGAACCCAAGGTTATGAAAATGCAAAATTGTTCAAAGAAAAAGTAAAAATATGGCATGACAAAAGAATCCAATAGTGTGAGTTTAAAGTAGGAGAATATGTTCTTTTGTACAACTCTCATTTCAGATTCTTTGCAGGAAAACTCCTCTTAAAATGGGAAGGCCCCTATGGTATCGAGGAAGTTTACCGGTCTGGAGACATCAAAATAAATAACTCCGAAGGTACTAACCCAAAGGTTGTCAATGGGCAACGAATAAAGCATTATATCTCAGGTACACCCATTAATGTTGAAAGTAATGTTATCCAAACTTTGACACCGGAAGAACACATAAAAGAGTCCTTCCGGAACACTCCAGAATAATGAAAATAAGGAGGTACGTGATACGGTAAGTAAACGGACTCCGGAAAATCCGCAAAAATATTTTTTATTAGTTTTGTCATATTTAAATTTTTTGGAAATAAAGAAACTTCCAGGAAGCGTCACATGGCGGGCACAAGACACCAGGGCACCCCCAGGTGGGTTGTGCCCACCTGGGACACCTTCCAGACTTCGTTTTTCTTCCGTATGCTTGTCCTCCAAGATAAAAAATCTATATATACTTCCCGAACCTGTTGATCATCGTATCACGAAGAAAATCCTCTGTTCTCTTTTCTTGCTATTTTCTGACAGATTCAACTAGATCAACGTCATGTCTTCCTCACCCTTCAACAATGGAGAAGGAGACATAAGGTCGGTTCAGGAAGATCTAAGGAGGGATAGAGCTGAAGAGGTTGCTATGGAGGAAGAGGAGGAAAGTCCCTTTGGGATTCACCCTCCGGCCTCCGAGAGGGGTACACTAGCTGGCATCTCTACTCACCCTGATCCTCATCAAGCCATGGGATCATCGAACTATCAAGCAAGCCTGGAAGTGCAAGAAGAGCTCCCACCGAGGAGACTCTTACACAGGTTACATCATAACAACTTTCATAATTTGATTCACAATTATGGGTTCGAGAACACTCCTCGTAGCCACATACCCTCCAACTGGGACATATCCCGGCCAAGAGAAACAATGCAGGAACAAAACCATGGGGCCCTGAGAATAAACACATAATGGATGAGGTGAAGAAAAATAGTGAATTAATTCATCAAGCCCTCCAGGAGATTCAAGGCTTGAAGGATTTACTCATGGTTATATTGGAAAATACTACCTCATCATCACCATCATCTTCTTCATACCAAAAGAGAACTGGGTATCCGGTATGGGCACTCCCCTAGGCTTCCGCCAAGCTTGGGGAGGTGCCTCAGTATCGTATCACCGCACTATCTTTTTGCCTTCACTCATTTTAGTTCGACCCTTTCTTCTTTGAAAGTTTGCTTAGTGATCTATCCTTGTAATCGTGTGCAAGTTATATAATAGAGTTAGTTTGAGTTTTTGCTTTCTTTACTTTCATGTTGCAAATTATAGAAAAGATATAAGAAAAGTAAAAGAGAAAGGAAATAAATAAAATAAAGGAAATAAGTGAAGAAAATATCATATACTAATCTTATGGTAGGTAATGAAACCACATAGGGAAAAGTATAAGTAGAAAATTTTATTAGAGATTGACAAACATAACATTAGTCAATTATGCAACTCATGAAAGAATTAATAAGGGAAGAGAAGATTCACATATAAATATAAATATTTTGTGATTGTGAGCCCTCATCAAAATATTATATGCCAAAATTGTTGATGTTGGACAAGGAAGACAACTTAATGGTTTATGTTTGTTTATATTCACATAGAAGTCATATTGTCATAGATCCTTCAACATGTGGTGCTTGCCCCCTATGTTTGCTAGCCAAAAATTCCGCACTAAGTAGAGATACTACTTGTGCATCCAAAAACCCTTAAACCCAAATCTTATTTTCAAGTGTCCACCATACCTACCTAGGGATTGAGCAAGATCCCTCTAGTAAGTTGTCATTGGTGCAAAAAGGCAATAAAAATTGCTTCTAATAGTATGAGATCATTTAGTGTAAGAGATAATTGAGCATTGCACGAACTTGTGATGGTGAAGAATAAAAGCGAAAGACTGCATAATAAAGGTTGCTATCACAAGGGGCAATGCAACGTGACGTTATTTTGCATTAAGGGGTTGAGCATACAAACAAATAAGCGCATGGCAACCTTTGCTTCCCTCTACAAAGGGCCTATCTTTGACTTTTATGTATTTACTTTTATGCAAAGAGTCAAAGTTTTCCTTATATTCCTTTTTCTTTTTCTCCTTTGTCAAGCATCATGTGGTGAGGAAAGATCTAGGCACATATGTCCAGACAAGCTTTTCCATAAACCATTTTATATGGAGACATACCCATAGGATTTTTATATGTTGTTCTATAAGCCCAAAGTGCATCATCTAATTTCTGAGACCAATTCTTCCTGGACCTATTGATAGTCTTTTGCAAAATTAATTTTATTTCTCTATTGCTAAGTTCAACTTGACCACTAGACTAAGGATGATAAGGTGATGCAATTCTATGGTTAACATCATACTTGGCAAGCATTTTACAGAAAGCACCATGAATAAAGTGTGAACCACCATCAGTCATTAAATATCAAGGGACTCCAAACCTTGGGAAAATAACTTCCTTAAGCATTTTAATAGAGGTGTTGTGATCAACACTACTGGTTGGAATAGCTTCTACCATTTAGTAACATAATCAATAGCAACCAAAATATGTGTATGCCCATTAGAGGAAGGAAAGGGCCCCATGTAATCAAATCCCCAAACATCAAATGGTTTAACAATAAGTGAATAATTCATAGGCATTTCTTGACGCTTATTGATATTACCTATCCTTTGACATTCATCACAAGATAAGATGAACTTACGGGCATCCTTGAAGAGAGTAGGCCAATAAAATCTAGACTGTAGTACCTTGTGAGCAGTTCTATCTCCAGCATGATGCCCTCCATAAGCTTCGGAGTGACATTTCCGTAGGATTTATCCCTGTTCATCCTCAGGTACACAACGTCTAATAATACCATCTACTCCTTCTTTATGAAGATGTGGGTCATCCCAAAAGTAATGTCTTAAATCATAGAAGAATTTTTTTGTTTTGTTGGTATGTAAATCTAGGTGGTAAATATTTAGCAACAATATAATTATCATAATCAGCATACCAAGGAGTATTATGAGCAACATTTATTACAGCTAACTGCTCATCAGGAAAACTATCATCAATAGGTAGTGGGTCATCAGGCAAATTTTCAAGCCTAGACAAATTATCAGCTAGTGGGTTCTCAGCTCCTTTTCTATCAATGATATGTAAATCAAATTCTTGTAACAAGAGAACCCGTCGAATGAGTCTAGGTTTAGCATCTTTCTTTTCCATAATATATTTAATAGCAGCATGGTCTGTGTGAATAGTTACTTTGGAATCAACAATATAAGGTCTAAATTTATCACAAGCAAACACAACTGCTAAGAATTCTTTTTTAGTAGTAGCATAATTTCTTTGAGCAATTTCTAGAGTTTTACTAGCATAATGAATAACATTCAGTTTCTTATCAACTCTTTGTCCTAGAATAGCACCAACAACATAATCACTAGCATCAAACATAATTTCAAAAGGCAAGTTCCAATCGGGTGGTTGAACAATAGGTGCAGAAATTAAGGCTTTCTTGAGTGTTTCGAAGGCTTCTAGACAATCATCATCAAAGACAAAAGGAATATCTGTTGGTGTGGAATGACACCTATGGGATCACAAGAATCCCTACTACGGTTGTTGTGGCGTAGGGTTGCGAGGAGAGCAGGGCTAGTAGACAGCACAAGGATCGTTTACCCAGGTTCGGGCCGCGAGGATACGTAAAACCCTAGTCCTGCTTTGGTGGGTGTATTTCTGAGAGTTCTTGAGCTCTCGAACTAGCTATGGTCAGCGTGTGGTTCGAAAGAGCCGAATCCCCCCCCCCTCGTCGCCTCGGGCATCCTTTTATAGGAAAAAGGGGTTGCCACAGTGGCACACAGGATGTGGAAAGGTCTACAGTGGCACAAGGTTATCCCTCGTATTACAGGACAAGGTGCATTTAATGCATCACTTAGGTGTCCTCTTACTTTATCGGGGACGGGGGCGAGGCCCATCCCGTCCGTCACCGCTCCTCCTCGCTTCAACACGCGCCTCGGCCAGGGACGCGTGCGGTGCCATGTAGGCAGGCAGGCAGCTGAGTTGGCGCGGTGGTGGAGCCTTCACGAAGATCTGCATGCCGCCACGCAGGCACTTTATGAGTTGGCCTGGGAGCTGCATGTTGCCACGCAGGTGCCCGCCTAGTTAGTTGGGCTGGTAGCTGCATGCGAACGGCGGTGGAAGCTTGGTTGGCGTGGGCTTGGCGGTGGCCTTGTCGGCGTCTTTGGCGAGGGCCTTGCTGGGTGGCCCGGCAAGGGTCTCGATGTGGCATATTGTCGTCCCCAGCAAGGATCTTGCCGGGGGTCTGGTGGCCTTCCTTGGCAAGGATCTTGCCGAGAATCGTCGTCTTCTAATCTGATCTTGAATATGTCTTCACAAAGATCCGCATGCCACCACAGGGGTGCCTTCCCGAGTCCTGACCCCACACTGATGATGGCATTGGGAGCCGTGGGCTAAAGGGTGGCTCGCTCTGTTGGTGCGGGGCGAGCTGTCCCGGCAAGAGTCTTGCCGGGGCCACTGAGGCCACCCGGCAAGGGTCTTGCCGGGGGGACTTGCTTCGTCCCTCTGCTCTTTGTGGTCTCGGCCTTGGCGTTGCTTTGATTGTCTTGGGCTTCGATCTTACCTTGGCTCACCTCCCTCGTTCTGCTTGGTGTGGTCGTGGGCGCGGCTCTGACTGCCCGTGCATAGGAAAAGGGATACAAAGATGCGCCCCTATTTTTGTACACCAACAGGAGCCCCCGGGCCTGGGCCACACACAAGCGCAACGCGTTGTTGGGCCAGGCCCAAAATGGTGCGCGGGCAGGTGGGGCGGTTTTTACCGTGGTAAGATTCTTCATGCGCTCCGCCTCCCACGACCCACGCGCGTGGTGCTGCGTGGAGGGGTGTGCGTGACGTGGGCGGCATGCATGGGACGGTTTCCACACGCATGTGTCACGTCGTAGTAAATGGGCAGCGCGCCCTGCGGCTTCCCCATAAAAAGGGATAACCGCAGGCTCGCTGTTCCTTTTACCCTCCGCGCAACCCCAATCTCGGAAACCTCCGTGTGCCTTCTTCTTCTTCCTTAGGCTTCGTCCTCACTTGCCGTCGTTGCGCTACCGCCGCCCTCTGTCCTGCCCCCCTCCCCTAGTCGCCATGGCACCAAAATCCACCAAGGGCAAGGGAGTGGCCAAGGACGCCAGAGCCACGGAGCCGTCGGAGAGTGCGCTGGCGGTGCAGCGGACGCAGTCCGCCTTCTTCCCCTCGACGATCAACGTGTTCGAGCTTCGAGACTCCTTCAGGCCCCTATGTGGAGTGAAGACGGGGGGAGAGAATTCGGGGCATCTGGCCACGCGCGTCATCCCCGCCAACTGCGCCGAGGCTGCCGCAAACCGGTACCCCTTCTTTGTTGATTTTTTTTTGCGGGCTCTGTCCTCCCTTCTCCGATTTCTTCAGCGACACCATGCACACCTTCGGCTTCCACCTCCTGGATTTTACTCCGAATGCGGTGGCGTGCATGGCCTTTTTCGCGCACCTCTGCAAAGGCTTTGCCGGGGTGCACCCCAACACGGCGCTCTTCCGCCATTACTTCTTCCCTCGGATCCAAACGGGAGGTGCCATCTCGGGGTGCATCACCTGGATCCCAAAATCCAAGGGAGCGTACCTGGAAGACGCCATGAAGGAGAGGTGGGAATAATGGCGGGGCCGGTGGTGCTGGATCGAAGAGAAGGACCCGCCGGCATTCTGCAGAGTTCGTCGGGCGCCACCGGTTCATGGAAGCGATTGGAGCGACGTCGACGCTGATGACGGAAAGCTCACGGTCGCCATCACCAGGATTCTCCGGCTTACCCAGGCCGGGCTCACCCTTGAGATGATCGGGGCGGACTTCATCCGTCGCCGGATCGCTCCTCTGCATAATAAGGGGAGGCCAGCCTGGCTCTTCACGAACCCCGCCGACATCATGCGGCTCCGCCCTGGCCTCGACCACAACTTCACAGTAATGGTGCACGCCCATTTCTGCCAGCGGATCTTCCAGCTTGACGTGGGCCACGATGGGGAGGTCGAGTGGACCTGCAAGGTTGCGAGGGCCACCACGAAGGCCGGAAAGATCCTCAAGGGGCCTCTGTTCAAGCTACCGATGGGGGTGGTCCCGTTGTGCCACAACTCGCATCGGTCCGAGATCATCGCCATGATGCCGGACTTCAATGCGCACGGCCCCGTCCCGAGCTGGATGGAGCCGGAGGACGCTGAAGTGTAGCAGTTCTTCGACACCCTGCACGAGGTGTATGTCAACGCCGATGCCGAGCGGCTGCTTATCCAGGACACCTCCCAGGCGGAGCTGAACTACATCGCCACCAGGGCGAAGGAGGCGCAACTCGCCAGGGAGGCTGGCAACGCTGGCGGAGTGGAGGACAAGGCCGCGACGACCATAGAGGAGGAGGAGCTCGCCTGGTGGGCGATGGCCGCTGGGGGAGCCAGCAGCGCCGGCACCGAGGCTCGTTTGGTTGAAGATGTGACCGGCGAGTCGTCGTCGGAGGAGGTCGAGACCGCAGAGCCAACGCCACCTACGGGAAGGGGTGAGTCCTGCGGCGGGCCAGTTCCGGCGAGCCGGTCCGGCCCGGCAGGGCTATGCGGTCACAGCTGACCTTAGAAGAGCCCAGGCGCCATACGAGGGCCGTGGCAGCAAAGAAGCCGGCGAAGGCCGCGGTGAAGAAGAAGACAGCCGCCCCTTCTTCGTCCACGCGTGCCCAAACACCACCTCCTTCTCCTCCTCCGGCAAATGTTGACATGGAGGTTACTTTTGATTATGGATTCCTCAGCTCGAGGAGGAAGAGCAAGACAGCAGAGGAGGAGGCGGACGACGAGTAAGTATCTGGTTCCTTTTTGTTATCTCTGCCTCCTTCATATGCGTTGCTTGTCTTGACTTGTTTTCATCTTTGCAGGGACGGGGAGACGCTGGCCCAGAGAGCTAAGAGGGCCAAGGTCTCGGCGGGTGGCCAGCCCCCAGCTGGTACTTCGGGGGCGCCATTGGTGGTGTTGAGCAGCCTAGACAGCAGCCCCCGGCAGAGCCCCCAGCGTAAGTTCATCACTCTTCTCCTATCGACATGTGTCAGGGGCACGACACCTTGGTGCTGACCTTGTCAGGTACGCAGGAGGAGAGCAGCAGCAGAAGGAGCCACAGAGGGCTACTCCCAACACGCCGCCCCCATCGACCACGCTGCCCCGGGGGCGTCCCCAGCAAGGGCGCCAGGCACCGGGCCCATGCACATGGAGGAGGAGGAGAACTTGGGCGCCGGCGGCTTTGCCTCGACGCCAAATGTTGGCGGGGAGGGGGCTTCCGTTTCCCAGCCGGGTACTGGCACAGGTAAGTCGTTCATCGTTCGTCCCTGCTTCCCCCCCCCCCCGATTTTTTTGTCCTGGTCCTGGCCTTGCCTCACCCCCTTCTTCGGCGCCCAGATTCTTCCTCGGTGAACCCAGAGGGCGTGGACGCCATCATTGAGGGCTTCGCCAAGGCCACCGAGGCAGACGCCGAGAGGATCGCCGCCGAGGAGGCCGCCAAAGACGCTGCCGAGGACGCTGCCGAGGGGCCCACCAGGGAGGCCGACAAGGCTGCCGCTGAGGAGGCTGGCAAGGGGCCTGCTGGGGAAGCCGGCGGGACCGTTGCCGAGGAGGAGGAGGAGGCTGGTGACCAGTCTTCCTCCTCTGCTGCTTCCGGCTCCGGCAAGTACCTGAGGGTGGGTGACGATTTGTTCGTCCACCTTCCAGGCGTGTCGAGCACCAGGACACCCGTTGAGGGAGAGGTGTTCAATGACGTGGTGCTTGCCGCTGTCGGGTTTGAAGTCGTCGACGAGCCGATCGTTGGCGGCGATGGCTCACAGGAAGAGCGGCTCCTCCATGCCATGGGCGCCAGCTTCTGGAAGCTCCAGGCGCTCCACCGCGCCCGCCTAGACAAGGCTAAGTCCAGGATGGCGGTGGTGGAGAAGGTGGAGGCGGACCTCCAGAAGCGCGTTGTCGAGGCCCAGGACTGGTCCTGCGAGGCCCACAAGGAGCTCAAGGCGGCCCAAGGTGAGCAGGCCAAGCATGACGTGGAGCTCACCATGAAGCTCGTCGACGTCGAGAAAGCTCAGGAGGCGGCGAAGAACTTGGCCGAGGCCGCCGAAGCCGCTCGGACCCAGCGCGAGGCCGCGCTAAACTCCTAGGAGGAGGACCTCGCTACGCGCAAGGAGAAGCTTGCCGCCATGCTTCGCGGCAAGGATGCAAAGGTGGAGAAGCTTCTCTTGCAGCGAACCAGCAAGCTGGAGCAGAGGCACAAGGAGGCACTCGATGCCCAGGCCCAGGTTCACGCCGGCAAGGTGGAGGAGCTCGAGGCAGAGCGCGACAGGCTGAAGGAGCAGGACACGCTCAACAGTGCTGTGACAGAGGCGCATGGCACAATCGTCAGCAAGGCTGGGGAGCTCTCCGAGGCCAACAACTCCATCAAAGACCTCAAGCTGGAGCTAGAGGGTCTCGAGAAGGTGCTGTCTAAGGCCACAACCCGAGAGGGGACCCTGGCCAAGGAGCTGGAGGCCGAGAAGCTGTTGCAGAAGAATGAGGGCCTCAACTTCACGGACCACGTAGAGGGCGAGAACCGTTGGCTCGATCGCCTCGCCATCGTCGCCAACCAGGCCGCCGCGCAGCTTGCCATCATGGTCCGGATGTGAGGTATGTCCCGGAGCAGGGCGTGAGCACCAATTGTAGCCTAACCATGTTCTTCGAGAAGGTCATCCGCACTCTGGAGCGGCTCCACACCAACTGGGCGGCCTCACTGGCCAACGAGTCCTGGAGGTTTTGCCAGGGTGCCATGACCAAGGTTCTCACCAAGGTGGCGCACTGGTACCCCGACCTCGACTTCAACGCCACGCTGGAGAGCTTGCCGGAGGGAATCGACCTTGCGCCGCTCAGGGAGCGCATCGAGCCCATCATCAGCCGAGTCGGTGGAATTCTGAGGGTGGAGGGCCAGCGCCGGGATTAGGCATCCCATTTTTTTTATCGCCGCTGCAGGTTCACAACCAAGACAATTGCTATCTCTAGTTAGAACCGCAGCAACAATTTGATGTAACATAACTCTGCAACACTTTTTAGTATCATGCATGTTATTTTCCTGTTTGATTTTTCCTTGTACGTACATCCTACGTAACTAGGTAGGCTTGCCGGCGCGTAAACCCAGGGCGGCGTCATGGGGACGGAACCCCATTGGCCTGCCGGGTGTGCTTGCTGCCGGGCAAACCACCTTACCGCCCTTAGCGCGACCGCCCGAACTATCGAGTTTGACTCGAGTCTGAGTCAGGAGCGTTGCCAGGTGCGGAAGGCTACCCCGCCACTCTCGACGCGACAACTTTGAGCCGTTGAGCGGACTCGAAACAGAACAAAGGCGTTGCCAATCGTGGGGGGTCCCCTTGCGTGCAGGTCTCCCATACATAGGCCAGATCTACGAGGATGATAACCTTAAGTGTACGAGGAAATAATCCAAGGCTCTGAATGACTTAGCTTTTCTGTCGCCGAGACGGCGTCATTCCTCAAGCCACCTTCTTCTCAGAAACCAAAAGCGATGAAGAACCGCTAGGCTAACTACCAGACAAGATTCTCACAATTGCGCTCCCCTACCTGGCGCGCCAAAAGATCTCGGTGTGGAACGACACCTATGGGATCACAAGAATCCCTACTACGGTTGTCGAGGCGCAGGGTTGCGAGGAGAGTAGGGCTAGTAGACAGCACAAGGATCGTTTACCTAGGTTCGGGCTGCGAGGATGCGTAAAACACTAGTCCTGCTTCGGTGGGTGTATTTCTGAGAGTTCTTGAGCTCTCGAACTAGCTGTGGTCAGCGTGTGGTTCGAAAGGGCCGAATCCCCCCCCCCTCATCGCCCCGGGCCTCCTTTTATAGGAAAAAGGGGTTGCCACAGTGGCACACAGGAGGTGGAAAGGTCTATAGTGGCATGACGTTATCCCTCGTATTACAGGACAAGGTGCATTTAATGCATCGCTTAGGTGTCCTCTTAATTTATCGGGGACAGGGGTGAGGCCCATCCCGTCCGTCGCCGCTCCTCCTCGCTTCGACACGCGCCTCGGCCAGGGATGCATGTGGTGCCATGTAGGCAGGCAGGCAACTGAGTTGGCGCGGTGGCAGAGCCTTCACGAAGATCTGCATGCCGCCATGCAGGCGCTTGATGAGTTGGCCTAGGAGCTGCATGTTGCCACGCAGGTGCCCGCCCAGCTGGTTGGGCTGGCAGCTGCATGCGAACAGTGGTGGAATCTTGGTTGACGCGGGCTTGGTGGTGGCCTTGTCGTCGTCTTTGGCAAGGGCCTTGCCTGGTGGCCCGGCAAGGGTCTCACCGTGGTGTATTGTCGTCCCCGGCAAGGATCTTTCCGGGGGTTTGGTGGCCTTCCTTGGCAAGGATCTTGCCGAGAATCATCGTCTTCTAATCTGATCTTGAATATGTCTTCACAAAGATCCACATGCCACCACAGGGGTGCCTTCCTGAGCCCTGGCCCCACGCTGATGATGGCACTTGGGGCCGTGGGCTCAAGGGTGGCTCGCTCTGTTGGTGCGGGGCGAGCTGTCCTGGCAAGAGTCTTGCTGCTGCCGCTGAGGCCATCCGGCAAGGGTCTTGCCGGGGGGACTTTCTTCGTCCCTCTGCTCTTTGTGGTCTTGGCCTTGGTGTTGCTTTGATTGTCTTGGGATTCGATCTTACCTTGGCTCACCTCCCTCGTTCTGCTTGGTGTGGCCGTGGGCGCGGCTCTGACTGCCCGTGCACAGGAAAAGGGGTACAAAGATGCACCCCTATTTTTGTACACCGACAATATCTTTTTGCAAGAGACTAGTAAGAGGCCTAGAAATTTTTGAAAAATATTTTATAAATCTCCTATAGAAACTGGCATGACCTAAGAAACTACGAATACCTCTTATATCTTTAGGACATGGCATTTCTCAATTGCATCAACCTTTGCTTGGTCCACTTCAATACCTCTTTCAGAAATTTTATGACCCAAGACAATGCCTTCATTAACCATAAAGTGCACTTCTCCCAATTCAAGACAAGATTTGTTTGTTCACATCTCTGCAAAACTCGCTCAAGATTGCTTAAACAATCATCAAAAAGACTTCCCATAAACGGAGAAGTCATCCATGAAAACCTCAACAATCTTTTCACAAAAGTCAGAGAATATAGCAGTCACACATCTTTGAAAGGTATCAGGTGCATTACATAAACCGAAAGGCATACATCTATAAGCATAAGTTCCAAAGGGACAAGTAAAAGTGGTCTTTCCTTGATCAGGTTGAAAAACATGTATTTGTGAAAAATAGAATATCCATCAAGGAAGCAAATGCGTGTGTGCTTAGATAATCTTTCAAGCATTTGATCAATAGAAGGTAGAGGGTAATGATCTTTTCTAGTGTCTTTGTTTAATTTTCTAAAATCAATTACCATTATATAGCATGTAACAATTCTTTGTGTAATAAGTTCATTCTTATCATTAGGAACAATAGTTATACCTCCTTTCTTAGGGACACAATGAGTAGGACTTACCCATCTACTATCAGCTATAGGATAGATTATACCTGCTTCCAGAAGCTTTAAGATTTCCACTCTTACCACTTCCTTCATCTTCGGATTTAACCGATGTTGGTGATCAACAATGGGTTTAGCATCAAGTTCCAGATTAATTTTGTGTTGACATAGAGTGGGACTAATGCCGTTTAAATCATCAAGAGTATATCCAATAGCATCTCGGTGCTTCGTTAGAACTTTCAATAATCTTTCTTCTTCATGTTCTGAAAGGTTAGCACTAATAATAACATGATATATCTTCTTTTCATCAAGATATGCATATTTCAAAGTGTCTGGCAATTGTTTTAATTCAAACATAAGATCACCTTTAGGAGGAGGAGGACCTCCTAGAGTTTCAATAGGCAAGTTGTGTTTAAGCAGAGGAAAAATTAAACTCATGAGACTCATCACCAAAACTAACACCGATAGTTTGTTTCTCACAATCTATCTTAGCATTAACGGTGTTCAAGAAAGGTCTACCAAAGTCATCTTGTGGGGAACCAAGAACAAGAAAATTAGTAGCGTATTTTATTTTCCCACACAAGACTTCAACATCTCTAACAATCCCAATTGGTGATATAGTCTCTCTATTAGCAAGTTTAATAGTAACATCTATGTCTTCTATCTCTGCGGGTGCTATGTATTTCATAATTTCTTGATATAAGGTGTAATGAATAGCACTCACACTAGCACCTATGTCACATAAACCATGCTAACAGTGATCTCATATTTTAACTGAGATGGCGGCCATGCCAACAACAGGTCTATGTTTATCCTTTTAATCAGGTTTGGTAATTCTAGCAGCTTTTTCACAGAAGTAAATAACATGCCCATCCATATCTTCTTCCAAGATATCTTTAACCATATCAATACTAGGTTCAAATTTAATTTCTTCATCAGGTTTAGGTGTTCTAATATAGCTTTTGTTAACCACAGTTAAAACTTTAGCATGTTCCTTTATCCTAACAGGGAAAGGTTGTGACGCCCCGAGACCGATGCGCCAGGTGTCTCCCAGTTGTTCGCCGTCGTTGCCTTGTCATTCGCTTGCGTGTTGCATCTTGTCATGTCATCATGTGCATTGCATCATCTTGTTTCCAAAACTTGCATCTGTCCCGGTCTCCTTGTTCTCTCCGTTGTCCATTCTGAGTCCAGACACACTCGCACGCGCCCGTGGCACGTCCGAAATATTATTTTATAAGTGGCCAGAAAATGTTCTCGGAATGGGTTGAAAGTTGGTGTGTGGTCTTATTATAGTGTAGATAGACCGCCTGTTAAGTTTCATCGCATTTGGAGTCCGTTTGATGCCCAACTGATAACTATAGCGGCATTATAGCCGGTCAAAACGTCGGACGTTTTCGGTCTCCGAAAACTGTTGCCGGGCCGTTTTCTCTTCTCTCCTCTCAGTCCAAGCCCTTCTTCACAGTCACAACCAACCCCTCCTGAGCCCCCCTTGCATCAGTGCATCGACCTCCTCGTGCGCGCGCCTGAAAGCTTCCCCAGACCCGACCCGGGCAGTCGTCACCGTTGGGTCCGGATCATCCCCAAACGTCTACAAAACATCTCCGTTTTATTTTTTGATCTCCCTAGCCTGTTTTATTCGCGACTGTCCGATTGCGATCGTAGGGACGTGATAGCCTCTACCCTAAATCCCTTTGAAGTATAAATAGTGGGCAACCCTAAAATCTAGGGACATTGTCCCATCCACCAAATCCCTCTCGTCTCCGCCGCTGCCACCCACTCACCATCCCCATCGGGATCCTCCCTGATCCAAAATCCCTTCCTCGTTTTCAGATCCACCCAATCCCTTCATCGATCCAACCAGCAGCTCCCCTCGAGCTCCACCTACAGCCCATCCTTCCCTGCTTCGTTCCCGAAGTCGTTGGCACCGAGCTCCCCTTGCCTCGCTCGCCTCTTGTGCCGGAGACCTCTGCTCCCGCGCATCTCCGACCCTCCCCGAGCCTCCTCACCGGAGTAGCAGCAGCCGACAACCACCAGGTCGCCACGCCCTACCTTCTCTTCTTTTACTCTCCCTGCTTCTCTCCCTCTCAACCTCTCTAATCTCTCTCGCCTCTCCCTTCTCTAGGAGGGACCCGACGCCAGGGACGCTCGCGTCCCTAATCTTGTTGCGCCACCGCCTGGAGCTTCCCCGCAAGAGGCCTTCACCTCGTCTGTGTCACCGGCGTCCATCCGTGCCTGAACCTCGCGACCTCTCTAAACCCTGCGACCGCTGCATCGTCTCTACTTCGAACACGCCTCTGTTAGCAATCACAAGAGGTTGCCTCCTCTGTTGCCGTCCCCGACCTGCCTCGGTCCACCGGGAATCCATTCCCGTCCTCCTCCGCACCGGATACGGCAAGCACCGACCGGATCGTGCGCCGCCGCAAGCCCCGCTACCGGTCACCAAGTCCCCTGCGCCTCCTCTACATCAAGCACCGCTCGCCTCCTCCGCTTCGCCCCTGCACGAGCAGGACGGCCCCGCCCTGCTTCGCGTCCCTCCAGATCCGGCGCTGGCCCACCGTCTTCGACCTCCCTCTGCATGCCCGCAAGCTCGCCACCGCCGGCGTCCTCACCAAGACCTGCGCTGCTCAAGTTCGAGCCGAGCGCAACCCCTCGCCCGTTGACCGCGCCTCTCCACCTCATCGTTCGATCCAGCCAAGGCCCAGCTGCGCCCCTTGTCGGGCCTCCTTCAGAAACCGGCCCATGAGGCCTGGTGAGCCTCCAAAGTTCCTGTAGCTCCAGTTTCGGCCTGCTTCTGTTTTTTTCCTATCAGCGAATTTCCTAATTTTTCCAGGAGTTACTATTTTACAAAAAAGTCCCTAGTCCTCATGCATATAATAACTCACCAACTGTGCATCTTTTGTAAAAAACATTATATATGTAAAATGCTTAGAATTTCGTGTAGATTAATAATTTGAAACTTTCATGTATGTGTGACATGTTTAAAATGTTGTTTGGTTAAATTTGCTCCTATGCCATGTTAAAATGCTTTAATTCATAACTAATTAACCGTAGCTCCAAATCTATTAAACTTTATATGTAAATGGGGTAGAAAAATGCCTAGTTTAACATGGTGGACTTTTCTTGCATATTTAATAACTCTAAAATTGTGTTTAGGGCAGAACAGTACCAAACCTTAAAATATGCACATGAGAAGTTTCCAGACTTGCTGATTGTTGTTCCGGCCTCATTTAAACTTGCCTAGATAGGTAGTTTTCATTTGCTTCACCTCTTGCCATATTAATCAACATTTAATATTGTTGGGTACATAAACGAGATCGAACTAAATAACTTGAATGTGGTGTTCCGTCAATATGCAACTCGTTGCAGATTGAGCTCCACTTAACTTGTAGTTTTTGCTTGTGCACTTTGCCATGCCATGCTTCATTAAACCGGACATGCATCATACTTGGTTGTGCTTCATGCCATGCTTATGTGATGGTTGTTTACTATGTTGTGTGCTTCTTTCTGGTGTTGCTTCTTCGGGTTAGTTCCGATAACGCCGCGTTTGTGAGGATCCGTTCGACTACGTTTGTTTGTCTTCTTCATGGACTCGTTCTTCTTCCTTGCGGGATCTCAGGCAAGATGACCATACCCTCGAAATCACTTCTATCTTTGCTTGCTAGTTGCTCGCTCTTTTGCTATGCCTATGCTGCGATACCTACCACTTGCTTATCATGCCTCCCATATTGTTGAACCAAGCCTCTAACCCACCTTGTCCTAGCAAACCGTCGTTTGGCTATGTTACCGCTTTGCTCAGCCCCTCTTATAGCGTTGTTAGTTGCAGGTGAAGATTGGAGTTTGTTCCATCTTGGAACATGGTTATTTTGTTGGGATATCACAATACCTCTTATTTAATTAATGCATCTATATACTTGGTAAAGGGTGGAAGGCTCAGCCTTATGCCTGGTGTTTTGTTCCATTCTTGCCGCCCTAGTTTCCGTCATATCAGTGTTATGTTCCCGGATTTTGCGTTCCTTACGCGGTTGGGTTATAATCGGAACCCCTTGACAGTTCACCTTGAATAAAACTCCTCCAGCAAGGCCCAACCTTGGTTTTACCATTTGCACTAACAACCTATAACCTTCCCTTGGGTTTTCGTGAGCCCGAGGGTCATCTTTATTTTAAACCCCCCCCCCCCCGGGCCAGTGCTCCTCTGAGTGTTGGTCCGAAACGGGCAGCCTGCGGGGCCACCTCGGGGCAACTCGAGGGTTGGTTTCACTCGTAGCTTGACCTATCCGGTGTGCCCTGAGAACAGATATGTGCAGCTCCTATCGGGATTTGTCGGCGCATCGGGTGGCTTTGCTGGTCTTGTTTTACCTGTCGAAATGTCTTGTAACCGGGATTCCGAGTCTGATCGGGTCTTCCCGCTAGAAGGAATCTCCTTCGTTGATCGTGAGAGCTTGTGATGGGCTAAGTTGGGACACCCCTGCAGGGATTGAACTTTCGAAAGCCGTGCCCACGGTTATGGGCAGATGGGAATTTGTTAATGTCCGGTTGTAGAAAACCTGAAGTTGACCTTAATTAAAATACATCAACCGCATGTGTAACCGTGATGGTCTCTTCTCGGCGGGGTCCGGGAAGTGAACACGGTGTTGGTGTAATGCTTGACGTAGGTTGTTCTAGGTTCACTTCTTGATCATAGTTGTTCGACCGTGCTTTTGCCTTCTCTTCTTGCTCTCATTTGCGTATGTTAGCCACCATATATGCTAGTCGCTTGCTGCAGCTCCACATCATACCTTTTACCCGTCCTATAAGCTTAAATAGTCTTGATCGCGAGGGTGTGAGATTGCTGAGTCCCCGTGACTCACAGATACTTCCAAAACCAGTTTGCAGGTGCCGATGTTACCGAGCAGGTGACGCAACCAAGCTCAAGGAGGAGCTCGATGAAGATCTTGTCCTTTGTGTCGTTTCGTTCCAGTTGATTAGTAGTGGAGCCCAGTCGGGACGATCGGGGATCTGTGTAGCATTTGGGGTATTCTTCTTTTATTTTGGTTCCGTAGTCGGACCTTGATTGTATTTGGATGTTGTAATGCTTTATTCATGTATTGTGTCAAGTGGCGGTTGTAAGCCAACTATGTATCTCTTTCCCTTATGTATTACATGGGTTGTGTGAAGATTACCTCACTTGCGACATTGCTTTCAATGCGGTTATGCCTCTAAGTCGTGCTTCGACACGTGGGAGATATAGCCGCATCGAGGGCGTTACAAGTTGGTATCAGAGCCTTCCCCGACCTTAGGAGCCCCCTGCTTGATCGAATAGCTGGCGTTGTTGAGTCTAGAAAAATGTTTTGAGTCATTTAGGATTATATATATTGGAGAGTTTGGAATTATTTTTACTCCTCAGTCCCTTCGTCGCTCTGGTGAGGCATCCTGACGTAGAGTTTTGACTCTTCTCTTCTCAAATTTCACTAAAAAAAATTTAGGATCACGCGGGTATCTTGGAATCGTTCCGATGGTTTTGTGACGAGAACATTGTTCTTGGTTCCTCCTGTCATTTAGGGGTTGTGGCAGTGTCCCGGGGAGTTGAGCTCCGAGGTGTTGTCGTCATAATTTTATCATTGTAGTTTTGGAATACCTGAGTTTAGTTTCGCCGACATCGAAAATCTCTTTTATGCAGTTGTTGGTGAGATAACCTCGACGCCACCCAGTACTGGGGCGGGAGTTCGGGAGTATTGCCATAACTCGTATAACGGATGCTTTTTGAAGGTTGAGGTAGACGATTTCCGAAGGTTTCTTGGTTATGTGTTGAAGGATGGATACAGCTGGATGTAGGATTTGCTAGCTTTGGGTGAGATATTATGCTTCCCCCGTATCCCCAACACCTGATTGCATAACCGGAAAATTTCGGGAGTTTATAAGTGGGAATTCAAGTAGCTCTTAGGATATCTTTCCGACAGATGTATGATATGAAATTGGGGTTCGACGTCTAGTGGTCCGCCTATCCACGGTTGGTTTTATAGTGGTCTCGTTGTGTCTTAAAGAGTCCTTGGCTATGCCGACTCGGGGACACTTCGTATGTCATGTGCACTGCCTTGTACATGATGGTGCTGTACGATCGAGCCCGTGTAGGCCCCACCACGAAAACTTTGGACGAAATCTCTATCATATGTTTGTTCCGGCTTATTCTGTAAGCCAATCCCTATTTTGTTTTCAGTTGTGATATTCGAGTTGCTTCGAAGTCAAAGGTTGATTCCATACCTTTTCCTAAGCGGTGTTCTCATAGTTCTATGTGAATACTAATCCGTCATGATAATCGAGATTTTCATGTCAATCCTTTTTCAACCGGCGTGTTTCTCTTCAAGTGGATCTGATCTTTTTCAACATCCGCAAGATCAACTCAAGTCCTCTCAATGTTGTTTGTTTCATCCGTCTTCAAGTTGTCTTTGTTTTTTCCCGCCCTCCCACCCTTGTTTCTTCAAGAACTAAGATTTATTAACCAAGTATCCATCTTATTGATGCGAAGCCTCTCCATTCTTTTCTGTCAATGTTCTTATCCGGCGATTCTCGGGAAGATACTAATGAAGCTTCAAATTCATTGTTATTCGTTCTTTTTCTTCTCCGGTGGATTTCAATTCAAGCCTTATTGATCATATCATTTTCCTCATTTCAAATACCTTCTCATGCCGGTGCACCTCATAATCACTCCACGCTCGCTATTCTATTGTTTCGGAGTGCTCAAGATATCTCGAAGATTTGTGTTTCCACTCTACATTCGTTCAAGCTCTTTCAAGGATGTTATCTCATTCAAGCCTTTTAAATCAACCGGTGCAATCTCTCTCTTTAAATCATTTCAACGGTGTTTCTCTTGAGTGGGCCCTAACCCACAGGTTTTTTTCCAGGATCCTACCTGACTCTTCTTATTTTCCCAAAGCTATCTGCAATTTTTTTCTAAAAGTTTGACGTAAGAATGAGTTATCATCAGTCAAATGCCTTCTCCAAGATCCTTTATATTATTTCATCGTTGGTTCAACCTTTATAATTTTCATCTCGGAGTATCTCATCAATTATCATGGCGGTGTTTCTCGTCATCATTCTCGGTTTTTGAAGACCAAAGAAGGGCTCCTCTTAAATTCTTACCCGTTCTTCCAAAGATTCATGGTTCAAGCTTGATGCCATCCTCTCATATTTATTTCCGATTGGGAGAATTCTTTTCACCCATCCAGAGCAATTCAGGAGTCTTTTCAGTTTGATTCTCCGGAGCCCATCATCTCAGAATATATTCATGCTCAACTTTCAGCTATCACTCTCCAAATCTGACCGGTGCTTCGCTCAAGTATTCTCCAATCAGTTCTTGATCTCTTCGTTCTCTTGTATCTAAACTCTCTCATGTATTTTTGTTCATTGCTAATTCTTACCGGTGATTCATCCCTTTACTTCGTTCATTTCCAATTCTTACGGTGGTTCGTTCAAGATGTCTCTTCCTTCGTTATCATATCAATTCATTCGTTCTTTCCAATCCCGACCAGTGATTCGTGTTTCTCAACTTGGCGCTATATCTAGCTTAATCCTTTTTCAATGAGATTAAGTAGTATGCCAAATCCGTTTGCTCGTCATCAATTTAGTTGGTGAAGGATACGCATAACGTAATTCTTATTACTGTTTCATCCAAGTGATCTAATTTCTTCTTTCTAGAATGGTTCGTCATATCACATTCTTGGTTTTCAATTGTTTCATCTTTTCTTTGCCCAGAGTTCCAAGCTCTCATCATCACAAAGATCTATCTAAATCATTGAAAGGTTTCACCTTGTGTTTTCAACTTATCTTTCCTTTCGTTTGATCATTCCTCATTACTGGAGTTCTTCATGGAGGTTCTACATGATGGTTCAGCAAGGTTTTAATTTCTTCTTGGAGTGTTCATCGAGATTCTTTCCAGCGGAGTTCAAGCATTCTTCATCTTGCAATTCGGAGTCCAAATGTTTCTCCCTTATCTTTTGAGCTGGTGTTATGTCATTCTTGAAAATTTGAGCTCGTGCTTCATGATTCACATGTTATCAAGAATGAGATATTTTAAATCCACCAATCTCTTCGTTGGAGTTATCTTGTGTCATGCTTCACCTAAAGCCTTCCCTAAGGATTGTTGCTAGTTATGGTGCTTATAAATGACCCAAGTTCTCCATTTATCCTTCCGGTGAAATAAGTTTCTCGTCTCTTTGTTCTTATCAATCCAATCTTGTTTTCGTTAGTGGCAGAATTTCACCTTAAGTTTTGAGATGTTTTCATAAGCCCACAAGCAGCCTTTTGTTTTTGTTGTTGGTTTTCCAACAACTCCGTTCGACACTTCTCCAAAAGATGCTTTTCAAGCTCATTCGAGGTAGAAGATATTGTTTTATCCTCCGTTCATTCCATTCCTTTCTCTCATTTCTTCCGGAGGCATTGTGATGCTGCTCTCTTCGACCCATCATCTTGTTTTGCCAAGATCATGTTCAATTCCTTCCATTTACAATCGGAGTGCTGTCCAAATTATATCATTCTTATTCCTTCTCTATCTTGTTTTAACCGGAGTGGTTCCAATATCTATCTTGGCTTTTAACCTCAAAGTTTCTCGTAATGTTCCTTGTTCCTCTTTTCTAATGGAATGCTTTCAACTTCGTTCATCTCTGTTGCATTCTTTCTTTCAATTTGTTCAACATCTCAAGGTTCTTTGGTTTCACTCATTTGTCAAAGAAGCAACTTAGTTTTACCTCTAATCTTCCTCTTCCTTTTCCCTCCGGCGCCATCCTAGATCTCGGGACGAGATCCTCTTGTAGTGGTGGAGTGTTGTGACGCCCCGAGACCGATGCGCCAGGTATCTCCTAGTTGTTCGCCGTCGTTGCCTTGTCATTCACTTGCGTGTTGCATCTTGTCATGTCATCATGTGCATTGCATCATCTTGTTTCCAAAACTTGCATCTGTCCCGGTCTCCTTGTTCTCTCCGTTGTCCATTCTGAGTCCAGACACACTCGCACGCGCCCGTGGCACGTCCGAAATATTATTTTATAAGTGGTCGGAAAATGTTCTCGGAATGGGTTGAAAGTTGGTGTGTGGTCTTATTATAGTGTAGATAGACCGTCTGTCAAGTTTCATCGCATTTGGAGTCCGTTTGATGCCCCAACGGATAACTATAGCAGCATTATAGCCGGTCAAAACACGGACGTTTTCGGTCTCCGAAAACTGTTGCCGGGCCGTTTTCTCTTCTCTCCTCTCAGTCCAAGCCCGTCTTCACAGTCACAACCAACCCCTCCTGAGCCCCCCTTGCATCAGTGCATCGAACTCCTTGTGCGCGCGCCCGAAGCTTCCCCAGACCCGACCTGGGCAGTCGTCACCGTTGGGTCCGTATCATTGCCAAACATCTACAAAACATCTCCGTTTTATTTTTTGATCTCCCTAGCCTATTTTATTCGCGACCGTCCGATTGCGATCGTAGGGACGTGATAGCATCTACCCTAAATCCCTTTGAAATATAAATAGTGGGCAACCCTAAAATCTAGGGACATTGTACCAACCACCAAATCCCTCTCGTCTCCGCCACCGCCACCCACTCACCATCCCCATCGGGATCCTCCCTGATCCAAAATCCCTTCCTCGTTTTCAGATCCACCCAATCCCTCCATCGATCCAACCAGCAGCTCCCCTCGAGCTCCACCTACAGCCCATCCTTCCCTACTTCGTTCCCGAAGTCGTTGGCACCGAGCTCCCCTTGCCTCGCTCGCCTCTTGTGCCGGAGACCTCTGCTCCCGCGCGTCTCCGACCCTCCCCGAGCCTCCTCACCGGAGTAGCAGCTGCTGGCAACCACCAGGTCGCCACGCCCTAACTTCTCTTCTTTTACTCCCCCTGCTTCTCTCCCTCTCAACCTCTCTAATCTCTCTCGCCTCTCCCTTCTCTAGGAGGGACCCGACGCCAGGGACGGTCGCGTCCCTAATCATGTTCCGCCACCGCCTGGAGCTTCCCCGCCAGAGGCCTTCACCTTGTCTACGTCGCCGGCGTCCATCCGTGCCTGAACCTCGCGACCTCTCTGAACCCTGCGACCGCTGCATCGTCTCTACTTCAAACATGCCTCTGTTAGCAATCACAAGAGGTCGCCTCCTCTGTTGCCATCCCCGACCTGCCTCGGTCCACTGGGAATCCATTCTCGTCCTCCTCCGTACCGGATACGGCAAGCACCGGCCGGATCATGCGCCGCCGCAAGCCCCGCTGCCGGTCACCAAGTCCCCTGCGCCTCCTCTGCATCGAGCACCGCTCGCCTCCTCTGCTTCGCCCCTGCACGAGCAGGACGGCCCCGCCCTGCTTCGCGTCTGTCCAGCTCCGGTGCTGGCCCACCGTCTTCGACCTCCCTTTGCATGCCCGCAAGCTCGCCACCGCCGGCGTCCTCGCCAAGACCTGTGCTGCTCAAGTTCGAGCCGAGCGCAACCGCTCGCCCGTTGACCGCGCCTCTCCACCTCATCGTTCGATCCAGCCAAGGCCGAGCTGCGCCCCTTGTCGGGCCTCCTTCATCAACTGGCCCATGAGGCCTGGTGAGCCTCCAAAGTTCCTGTAGCTCCAGTTTCGGCCTGCTTCTGTTTTTTCCTATTAGCGAATTTCCTAATTTTTCCAGGAGTTACTATTTTACAGAAAAGTCCCTAGTCCTCATGCATATAATAAACTCACCAACCGTGCATCTTTTGTAAAAAACATTATATATGTAAAATTCTTAGAATTTCATGTAGATTAATAATTTGCAACTTTCATGTATGTGTGACATGTTTAAAATGCTGTTTGGTTAAATTTGCTCCTATGCCATGTTAAAATGCTTTAATTCATAACTAATTAACCGTAGCTCCAAATCTATTGAACTTTATATGTAAATGGGGTAGAAAAATGCCTAGTTTAACATGGTGGACTTTTCTTGCATATTTAATAACTCTAAAATTGTGTTTAGGGCAGAACAGTACCAAACCTTAAAATATGCACATGAGAAGTTTCCAGACTTGTTGTTTGTTGTTCCGGCCTCATTTAAACTTGCCTAATTAGGTAGTTTTCATTTGCTTCACCTCTTGCCATGTTAATCAACATTTAATATTGTTGGGTACATAGACGAGATCGAACTAAATAACTTGAATGTGGTGTTCCGTCAATATGCAACTCGTTGCATATTGAGCTCCACTTAACTTGTAGTTTTTGCTTGTGCACTTTGCCATGCCATGCTTCATTAAACCGGACATGCATCATACTTGGTTGTGCTTCATGCCATGCTTATGTGATGGTTGTTTACTATGTTGTGTGCTTCTTTCCGGTTTTGCTTCTTCGGGTTAGTTCCGATAACGTCACGTTTGTGAGGATTCGTTCGACTACGTTTGTTTGTCTTCTTCATGGACTCGTTCTTCTTCCTTGCGGGATCTCAGGCAAGATGACCATACCCTCGAAATCACTTCTATCTTTGCTTTCTAGTTGCTCGCTCTTTTGCTATGCCTATGCTGTGATACCTACCACTTTCTTATCATGCCTCCCATATTGTTGAACCAAGCCTCTAACCCACCTTGTCCTAGCAAACCGTTGTTTGGCTATGTTACCGCTTTGCTCAGCCCCTCTTATAGCGTTGTTAGTTGCAGGTGAAGATTGGAGTTTGTTCCATGTTGGAACATGGTTATTTTGTTGGGATATCACAATACCTCTTATTTAATTAATGCATCTATATACTTGGTAAAGGGCGGAAGGCTCGGCCTTATGCCTGGTGTTTTGTTCCACTCTTGCTGCCCTAGTTTCCGTCATATCGGTGTTATGTTCCCGGATTTTGTGTTCCTTACGCGGTTGGGTTATAATGGGAACCCCTTGACAGTTCGCCTTGAATAAAACTCCTCCAGAAAGGCCCAACCTTCGTTTTACCATTTGCACTAACAACCTATAACCTTCCCTTGGGTTTTCGCGAGCCCGAGGGTCATCTTTAGTTTAAACCCCCCCCCCCCCGGGCCAGTGCTCCTCTGAGTGTTGGTCCGAAACGGGCAGCCTGTGGGGCCACCTTGGGGCAACTCGAGGGTTGGTTTTACTCGTAGCTTGACCTATCTGGTGTGCCCTGAGAACGAGATATGTGCAGCTCCTATCGAGATTTGTCGGTGCATCGGGCGGCTTTGGTGGTCTTGTTTTACCTGTCGAAATGTCTTGTAACCAGGATTCCGAGTCTGATCGGGTATTCCCGCTAGAAGGAATATCCTTCGTTGACCGTGAGAGCTTGTGATGGGCTAAGTTGGGACACCCCTGCAGGGATTGAACTTTCGAAAGCCATGCCCGCGGTTATGGGCAGATGGGAATTTGTTAATGTCCGGTTGTAGAAAACCTGAAGTTAACCTTAATTAAAATACATCAACCGCGTGTGTAACCGTGATGGTCTCTTCTCGGCGGGGTCCGGGAAGTGAACACGGTGTTGGTGTAATGCTTGACGTAGGTTGTTCTAGGTTCACTTCTTGATCATAGTTGTTCGACTGTGCTTTTGCCTTCTCTTCTCGCTCTCATTTGCGTATGTTAGCCACCATATATGCTAGTCGCTTGCTGCAGCTCCACATCATATCTTTTACCTGTCCTATAAGCTTAAATAGTCTTGATCGCGAGGGTGTGAGATTGCTGAGTCCCCGTGACTCACAGATACTTCCAAAACCAGTTTGCAGGTGCCGATGTTACCGAGCAGGTGATGCAACCAAGCTCAAGGAGGAGCTCGATGAAGATCTTGTCCTTTGTGTCGTTTCGTTCCAGTTGATCAGTAGTGGAGCCCAGTCGGGACGATCGGGATCTGTGTAGCATTTGGGGTAGTCTTCTTTTATTTTGGTTTCGTAGTCGGACCTTGATTGTATTTGGATGTTGTAATACTTTATTCATGTATTGTGTGAAGTGGCGGTTGTAAGCCAACTATGTATCTCTTTCCCTTATGTATTTACATGGGTTGTGTGAAGATTACCTCACTTGCGACATTGCTTTCAATGCGGTTATGCCTCTAAGTCGTGCTTCGACACGTGGGAGATATAGCCGTATCGAGGGCGTTACAAAGGTGGTTTCTCAATATAAGCAAAAGGAACGACTAGATCAATATTATAAAGTATAGTCTCTTCTTTAACTGGTAACGGTTCTTTGATTTCATCTTTAATAGGTGGGTGATATTTAAACCACTTCTCTTTAGGGAGTTCAACATGAGTAGAAAATGATTAACAAAAGGAGGCTACTATCTCAGAGTCAAGTCCATATTTAGTGCTAAACTTTTGAAAAGCATCGGTATATGTCGTGGGATTGTCACGGCAGATGTCCTAGTATGAGGACTTAGTCGTGACGCCAACGATCTATGTGGTAGCATGAGAGGGGTTGAGCGGAATCGAGAGACGCAACACACAAGACAAAGACTTAGACACCTTCGGGCCCCCGTAAACATCATCCGGTAACGACCCTACATGTTGTTTGTGGCTAGGTCTCATTATCATCATGAGGGAGTCGCCATAAACCGGCTCTCCCAGTTATGTCTCGCCCTAAGATTTTTTCCTCTCCCCTCTTGGGGTTCCCTGCCCCTCCTTATATAAGTTGAAGGGGCGGGTTACATGTAGAGTCCAACTCGGATTAAGACTTAAACTATTCTGACTTCTCTTCATGGGCTTCTTAATGTCCTGGGCTTCATAACGTCTCGGGCTTACTAACCCCAGACGACTCTGTCTGTCAGTTTATGACTGTCAACCGGGTTATGACTGTCTGCCGGGTTATGACTATCTACCGATTAATGATTGTCTGCCGGTTTATGATTGTCTGACGGGTTATGACTTCCTACCGGTTTATGATTGTCTTCCTGTTTATGATTGTCTGTCGGGTTATGACTTAACACCTGTCGGGTTATCATCTGACTTAACACCTGCTGGGCTATCATCTGACCTAACACCTGCCGGTTTACCAAGTCCCAGCTGGGTTATAACTCCGGTTGGGTCATACCGCGGGGTATATCCTCGGCATTAGCCCCCAGTTTAATTTGGATTTATCCATGTTAAACTGATCATGGGCATCCTTAAATCCTTGTCATTTCCTTCTAGAAAATCCGGGTCAATAGGCCAGCTTCATAATCAATTTGCCAACATTGGTTTGTCACAGAAAAATATTATGAAGGATAATTCATTTGACTCAGCTCCCAATGCTTAATAGAAATATTGGTCCTTGAAATACTCATATGATCTTCAGCCGGTTTAAGGATGTAGAACTTGCCAATTTATAAATATTGATGGCATCGGGTTATAATTGTAGTTAACATCAATCTTGAAAATGTACCTCTTATATGCCTATTACTTGTAGCCCCCATGTCTTAAGAAGGTAATGTAGCAACAACTTAAGAATTGCTTCAATATGAATGTCACGAGCTTGAAGAAATCCATGTTGTTCATCTCAATCACTAGTCAGAACTGAGTGTTTCACATATGTAGCCCCCAAGTGTCGAGTTGTCATGCTTGCAACAACCTGGGACTTGTAATTTCCTGATGCTCATAAAAACTTCAACCAGTATAGCCCCCAAGGGACGGGTCATTATGCAAATAATGAGCAGGGACTTTTAAAATATGATCATGTAGATTTTAACAGCAACGTGTAGCCTCCAAGGGCCGGCTCAGTAAGATAATACTGAGCTGGGACTTTATATATACTTCATTGAAAATAACATCATATGATGTAACTCCCATCATGGGGCTTGAACCCACGTCCACAAGGTTAAGAGTTTTGTGCTTTACCAACTGAGGAGTGGACCCTTCAATATAATAGATTAAAACTTGTGTACCTTGAATTGTTGAGAGGAGCAATTGGTAGCCCCCAAGGACCGGCTCATTACAATGTGATGAGCCGTGTCTTCAATAAGGTGATGAAAAAATGACTTTGCATTAGCCCCCAAGTGTCATGGTGCATGCTTGTAGCGACATGAGACTTGCATATTTGATGTAATCTCAACTTGAATAATGTAGCCCCCAAGTGCCGGGTTGTAAGCCTGCAGCGACTCGGGACTATTCCTTTGTAGAATAAATCATGCCCATTGATAAATAATATCCATTGCGCTGAAGCAACTTTAAAAACCTCAATCATAATATTGGTTATTGATAACCATAATAAAAAATCCAGCCATGTTGGCTATTTGAATAATATAACCCAATGATTTATAAGCGCATGATTCCAATGGCGCAATCCAAATATATACTCGCGACTTAACATCCAAAGCCAGACCGGGTTAATAAACACCGGATATTTTCTTATCATACACTAGCGACTTATAGTCAAAGACCAGGCCGGGTTAATAAACACCGGATGTTATCTCATACTGGCGACTTATAGTAAAAGCCAGGCCGGGTCAATAAACACCGGATTATAGCTGATCGTCTGCTGACAACTTATAGTCGAAAGCCAAGCTGGGTCAATAGACACCGGTTATCTTGTAATTTTGTACTGGCAACTTATAGTCAAAAGCCACACCGGGTCAGTTAACACCGGATTAGTATAAACCTCATCAAAGTAAACCTCCAAAAGAAAAAAATCAGAAGAAACATGGAAGAAGCGAGGCTTTTCATGGGCTGCCAGGCCACTGAGTTAAACCATTTTACAAAGCCTTATAAGATGGACCTCACATTAACCAATCGTCATTTTAACTAAGACAAGTTCAAGGTCTGTATAAGATTGACTTGTCAAACGTTCGACGGGTCTTACCAGGATTACCTGGGCGGAGTGACTTACTTAAGAAGGCAGGATAACCCGGGGTATTAGGTGAATACACCTGGCTTCCAAGCCTGGCTTTTATAGCCTATTAAGGGGTTATAGACTCGGTGTTCTTTTAGAACAAAAGAGCCCCCAAGCAATATTTGAGCTGTGCTCAATGGGCGCCTATGTTTGAGCTATGCTTTGCAACATACTCTATTTGGTCCCTTTAACTTTTCTGAGAACTCAAACTTTGCGAGAGATATTCCTTCTTGAACTGGATGTTAAACCGGATATTGAGAGCTTCGAAGCTTTGTGGGAGAGAGACTTCCGTTGAACCGGATTTTAAACCGGAATCTTCATTTTCAGCCAGAAATTTTCTGACGGCCTTTAAACTCGAACTTACGAGAGATTAATTCTTTTTGAACCGGAAATTCTTAAACCGGATTTGAGAGCTTCAGAGCTTTGTGGGAGAATAGATTTCCCTTGAACTGAATTGTAAACCGGATATTTGAGAGCTTCAATGCTTTATGGGAGAGAGATGTCTCTTGAACCGGATTTTGATCCGGAATCCTTTCTGATGACCCAGAACTCCTTCATTGAGCCGGGATTTTGTAATTGTCATATACTTTTTAAGCCTGGAAATTTTCTGACTTCCTTTACATTTTCATCAATATAGCAGTAGCCTCCGGGACCGGGTTATCTTTCCCTCTATCGTCCTGGGGTTCTTAAATTTGCTGAAACTGGCAAGATTTGCTGAGTCATGTCATCGTAGCCCTTGAGTCTTAAGACGACTCGAGGAGTTGTCTTGAGATTCTCCGTATTTAACCACATTAGAAGGTATATATCATTGGTGTTGATGATGCTATGTGAATCCACAGAAGGTTGAGGTGACTGCGGCGGGTTATAGATGATCCCGTATGAGCCGTGTCAGCAACTCGGCCAATGGTTCCTTCCAACTGGCTATTTGAAGTTAACCAAACTGTAGTGGCAGTGACTTGTGCGCATGTCCATTGAGCCATCCAGCGCAGACGGCGGCTGAATGATAATTTGCCTCCAATTTGTTGGAAGAAAACCGGGCTACCCAAGCAGTGACCGACTTTATACTCAATAAACAACTCATGCAGACAGGTGCGGCCCGGTGTGTTGATATAGACCGGGCCGCAGAGGCGGAGGCTTGCACACACATTTGTTGAACAAAGTAACATGGTTGGATGCTGGCGCCTTGATAATTTTGACGCAAGCTTTATATCCGTGACATAACGATCATTCTTGCAATGAATATTTGTCCTGCATAGAAAACATCGAGAGCCAGAGTAATTGTTCTTGGATAAATTGACATGTACTAAAGAATAGATAGAAAAATAGCACCTGGTATTTTATCAGATGAACCCAGATGCTGATAGTGGATAAATATATCTCCTCTGGCTTTTCCATGCAATAGTGTTAGTAGCTTCAAACTTCTTATACAAACAGCCACCACCCTCCTTATCCTTCACTTTTTCAATGAGCTTTTGGACTGACTTTCTTTCAACTGCGGGGGCAATAGCCTAATAGGCCACATGAACATACATTGAGGTCACATAGTAATACTCCCTCCGTTCTTGCGCATAGACTCTAGCACAAGCACCAATGTGTGCGCTTTTTTATCTCTCGAGAGGATTTGTCCCAGAGTGTTAATATACAGGTACACTGGCCATTGTTTGTCCCATGCGAGCATCCACAGTCAGGAAGCAAAAAACAGCAACAGAGAGAGATGCTGGCCAAGGACGCGACTGCGTTGTCCGTGGACACTTGACGCAGATGGATCCTTTGAGCCGCTGCTTCTGCCCCACAAGAAGCGGTCGCCAGTAAACTGCGGAGCAGCCGGCACAAGGCAAAGGAGCACATAGTGAGGGCCGGACTAGAGCAGAGCAGAGAGGCCAACCTAGTTCGTGCAGAGGCGAGTCGGATAGCTGTGCGCCTCAGGGGAGTAGCGGATTCAGCAGGAGGCGAGGACCACGGCGGTTTTGGCGAGGACCACGACGACACAAGTTACCACGCCGGGTTGTTCTGGTAGCGGCCGGTGTCGTGGTTCCAAGTCTGACAATAGTGTAGGGGGGTAAGTATGGAGAGGCAAGATCTTAGCTGTGGAGAAGTTGTAAGAATGCAAGGTTTACGAGTTCAGGCCCTTCTCGGAGGAAGTAATAGCCCTACGTCTAGGAGCCCGGAGGCGGTCGATTGGATTATGAGAGTATGAGTTACAGGGGTGCAAACCCTTGTCTCGGAGGAGGGGGTGGCTTATATAGAGTGCGCCAGGACCCCGGCCAGCCCACGTTACAAAGGGTTCGATGTACGTTAAGGCAGGGCGTTATTGGTAAAGCTAGTAATAAAGTGCTATGATGACCATAAAAGCTACTTAATGACCGACCGTTAGCATGCGGAGTGACTTTAGGTCTCCTGGCCGTCGAGTGGTTGGATCTTGGTCGAGTGATTGCTTCTTGGTCGAGTGTCTTCGAGTTTGTCGAGTGGAACACCTCCAAGTCGATTGAAAGGTGATTTCTTCTAGAGATGTCCTTGGGTAGGGCAGTTAGGACAAGTCCATGACCCTACCCTAGGTACATAGCTTCATCATTAGCCCCCGAATGGATCGAGGTTTGAGTGGGGAAGGAGTTGAGAACTTCTCCGACTCGTTTTTCATGCCGTGAGCATATCTTGTTTCGGATCAACGGACCTGAGTGATGACAGCAACTTCCTTTTCAGTCGCCTTGATCCATTCTTAATTCTTCGTCGAGTGAGTTTCTTTACTTGTAAGGCTCCGAGTGACGGTGCGGAGGAGATCTTTGGTCTGACAAGTTGTTTGCTGCCCGCGGATTTCGTGGGATCTGAATTTTGGGAAGCACGCGGGACGGGGGAGGCCGCAGTAATCGGATGGTATAGAGCGGAGCTGCCTCGATCCCCGCGCAGCCTTTTTCGCCACGTATCGCGCGCGCGATCGTTACGGGATTTGACAGAGCCACCTGGGCCTACCCGTCAGCCACTCGGGAGCGGCCTCATATAAGGCGTTGGACCGGAGTCTCCCGAATAGTGCATTCCCATTTCCTCTTCTCCTCTTCACGCCCCTCCGCTGCGCTCGTTCTCGCCCCAGCATCACCGCTCCGTACGCGTCTCGCCGGTGACAATGGGGAAGGAGAAGACGGCGGCTCTGGAGCGGGCAAAGAAGGCGACGACGAGGTCGAAGGGGAAGGCGACCAGCCGGGGCGGATCATCCTCGCGGACCGGCCTGCCGAAGGGCTGGATCCAGGGCAACTGGATCCACTCGAGGATCACCCAAGAAGACCTCGACGACCTGGCCGAAGGGGGGCTGATCCCCTATGACTCGGCGCGGCTTCCGGGGAAGGAATCTGAGCCGCAACCTCGGGAGGTGAGCGTGTTCTTCTTGCCACCCACGTAGACCGTGGATTTTCCTTGCCTCCTCACCCTTTCTTTCGAGGGTTTCTGAACTTCTTTAGGGCACAACTCCACCATTTTACCCCCAACTCAATCGTTTATCTCGCCGCTTTCATTTCTTTGTGTGAGAATTTCCTGGGTTGCCGGCCTCACTGGGGTCTTTTCAAGCATATTTTCACTTGTCGCTCCCAGACAGTGAAAAAGGCTAATCCGAGTGACGAGAGGACCCAAGTGATCCAGATGTGTGGGGGTCTTGGCATCCAGACGAGAGGGAAAAGCTCCTTTCCGGCCATGATTCTTCCTGACTCAGTTCGCGGATGGCAGTCGACCTAGTTTTACTATAAAGACTAGTCGACGCCAGGGCAATCGAATGGCCTCCCTCCCTTTACCATGGACCGAGTGGAGAAACCCTCCCCTTTGAAGGTGCTCCCGAGGGAGAAGGCGCACGTGAAGGTGTTGGTCGATCGAGTGGTCCAGCTTATTCGTGACGGGGTCACTGGTATGGATCTCTTGGAGGTCTTCCTTCAGCGGCGCATCCAGCCTCTTCAAGCTCGAGACCATCCGATGTGGATGTATTCGGGTCTTGAAGACTCCACTCGGATCCATCCGGAGGAGGTCGATGACGACACACTGGAGAAGTGGCTGTCGGGCATTACCGGGAACAAGGACAATCCCAGGGGAGCCAGGAGAGTTCCCCCATTCAACCAGTCTCATGGACCAGAGCAGGTCTGATTCTGAGTTTTTGCCTGTAATCTGAATTCACTCGCGCAGCTGCCTACATTGCGTCGACTGACTTTGTTCTCCCTGCTTTCTTTCAGGCCATTATTGAAATGTATTCAATGCCCAACGGGGAGCAAGACCAAGCTCTGGAAGGCGAGGCGAGTGGCGGCGACAGTGGCGAGTGGACTTCCGATGGTGAAGGGGATGGAGGAAGCGACGAATCAAGTGATGGAGAAGAAGTCGAGTCGCCCCCTCGCAGGGAGAGGCGATCCAAGCTTGACCAAGAACGGCCGAGTGCCCGCGATAAGGCAACTACTCAAGATGGTCAGTCTTCGAAGCGTCCTCGGATCTCTTCACCAACCCCGACTGTGAAGGCGCCAAAGCACCCCAAAGTTGCAGAGCCGAGGACTCGGAATGCGTTGCCGAAGATCAAGATTGATATCCCCGTCGCCTCCGCGTGAGTGTCTCTCTTTGTATTCACTCGACGCTCCGCGCTGTTTGTTTTTCTTGTTTTAACTGGACGAACTTTGGAATTGTCAGCGCTGCCACTTCCGGGACCTCAGCTTACAGGGATGATGATGAGGTGATGGAGGATGCGGTCACTTCTAATCCGGGTATGGTTTCTGCCATACTATCTTTATTTGGCCGATTCAACTGCAATGCGCATCATTGGGTGACGTGATTTTGTCAATTGAACTTTGCACAGCTCCCAACATTATTGACCTCCCTGATGATGATGAAGAGCCCGAGAGGCCTTTGACGAGGAAGAATACGCGAGCTCCTGTAAGTGAGGCGCTACAGTCGATGTTGAGGGCGGAGCCGGTCGTTCAGGACACTGGCGACATCAATCGGGGTTCTGTTACCTTCGCCGAGCCAATGTCGAGTGCCTTGCCTTCTTCGTCGACTGCTCGGGACTCTGTCGACCCGCCTTCAGTTTTTGCGACCCATCATGTCCCAGAGGACGAGGTGAATGCTGCTAGGGAAGCCATACGCCAGGCGGGAATTATGTTTGAGAAGATGAAGATGGTGCGGGACGCCAGCCAAGCCGCCTATGATGCCACCTCGGCTCTCCAGAGCAACGTTCAGGTTAGTTGGTCGCTGCTTGTTCTGTTAGGATATGCTACCTGAAGATTCTTTCTGAAAATCTTTGCATCTGTACACCTACTGGGTACGCCGATTGAATTTTTGGACTAGTGGGGGAACGCTGAGTGCACCCACTGGGTGTAGTCCCCGAGACTACGGTGGACTACTGGCAGTCGACTGTAGTCTTTGTATTTTGCCGAATGTATAAACCAAACTGGTAGTTTGTCTCTTCCACTCGGTCTGGTTGAGTGGGATCAGAACCGGTGGGGGCACGCAAAGTGCACCCACTAGGTGTAGTCCCCGAGACTATGGTGGACTACGGGCAGTCGACCATAGTCTTAGTATTTATTGCCTTTGTTGTTTTTTGCTGTAAAAATAACTTCTCCCCTTTGATTTCAGAAATATTGTGATCTTGGAGCTCGCTTTGCTGACTTGGAGAAGCAGCAGATTCAACTGAACCTTGACTTGGAGCTGGCCAAGACAGAGTTGCAAAAGGTCAGAGACGGCGCCGCTGGTAAGACGAGTTTGTCGACTGGTCAGTTTTAGGCTTGAGTACCCTTCTGCTATTTCTGAATCAATCGTCATTTCTTTGCAGAAAAACTGAGAGAAGCTCTGGCGAAGAAGGATCAGGATTTGGCTGCTGCTCGTAAGGAGGCTGACGACAGGACCGCTCTGGCCGAACAGAAGCTGGCTTCGGTCGGCCAGTTGGAAGAAGAGAATAACAGGCTGAAGACTGCTCTGAATGACTCCAACAAGGAGTGCTCGCGCTGGAAGAAGGCGAATCTTGTCAAGGGCGAGAAAATGGAAAGCATCGCTCGCAGGAGGGATGATCTGGAGAGCTATCTGAGAAGTCTTGCCAAGAAGTTGTTCATCAAGCTTGAAGGTGCACATTCTGTTCCGACTGATTTTTTTGGGTTGACCCAGTGTATGAAAATTGACTTATCCTTGGATCGTGAATGCGGAGTTTTGCCAGAACTTTGAAGAGGAGACTGGGCGGATCGAACCAGGTTTGGATCCAATCAACTCTCCTGTGAAAGATGAAACTGCCATGAATCTGCTCCGTCTGGAATCTCGCATCGACAATGTCGTGGACTACTTGGCTCGACTGAAGGTCGCCATGTCACGGATTGACCCGGCATTTTGGCCAGAGGCTGTGCTCCAAAATGATCTTGAGTCCCTGATGACTCGACTAAATGAAATCCCAGACCGAGTGCAGGAGTGGAAGAAGTCTGCTGCTCGGTGTGGCGCTGACGTGCTCTGTCTTTGGTTCGTGTCCACTGCAAGGAGGTGCGACAAGAGAAACTGGCAGCAATCAAGGTCGCCAACACCCAGAAACATGACTTCCGAACCTTTATGGAGACTTTCATCGCTGCAGCCACTCGGATAGCCGACGGTGTCGACCTGGATGAGTTCGTCGAGCCTGCCAGCCCTCCTCCCACGGAGTGAACAAACTCTTATGTCCCACCTTAAATTTGCCTCGGAATGCCGAGTGGTTTTCGTAACCATTTAAAAATTTTCGGACTGCATGCCCGAGTACTTCGATCTGTGATCCGGGACCTTTAGAATTTATCTAAGCTTGGTTTACCGTTGAATATCTTTATGAATCTCCTGCTGAGTGAACCCATTCTCCATTCGAGACAACTTTTGTATTCGCAGCGTAGCTCCGAAGGAGAGGGAAGCAGTTGACCCATGTCTTGTCGCCCTTGCGGGTCGGCGATGGAGTGCGCATCGTATTTGTGGCTAAGCCCTCCAAGGGAAGGTGGCGGTCGACCCACACCTTGTTATTGCAGGGCGGGATGGAGCGCACATTGTATTTGTGGCGAAGCTCTCCAGGAGAAGGTGGCAGTCGACCTGCACTTCGTTACTGTAGAGTGGGATGAATCACGCATTGTATTTGTGGCAAAGCTCCCCAGGAGAAGGTGGCAGTCGACCTGCCCCTCGTTGTCCTTGAGGATTGAGATGTGTTTCATACCTAGGCGAGTTCTGGACTGCAGCTAAGCCCCCGAGTGGGAGGATTGCTCTCCACTCGGTAGGATTTTTTCAAACTTAGGCGAGTGCCGGACTGCAGCTAAGTCTCTAAGTGAGAGAACTTAGGCGAGTACTGGACTGCAGCTAAGCCCCCCGAGTGGGAGGATTGCTCTCCACTCGGTAGGATTTTTTCAAACTTAGGCGAGTGCGGGACTGCAGCTAAGTCTCCAAGTGGGAGAACTTAGGCGAGTACTGGACTGCAGCTAAGCCCCCGAGTGGGAGGATTGCTCTCCACTTGGTAGGATTTTTTCAAACTTACACGAGTGCCGGACTGCAGCTAAGTCTCCAAGTGAGAGAACTTAGGCGAGTACTGGACTGTAGCTAAGCCCCCGAGTGGGAGGATTGCTCTCCACTCGGTAGGATTTTTTCAAACATAGGCGAGTGCGGGACTGCAGCTAAGTCTCCAAGTGGGAGAACTTAGGTGAGTACTGGACTGCAGCTAAGCCCCCGAGTGGGAGGATTGCTCTCCACTCGGTAGGATTTTTTCAAACTTAGGCGAGTGCCGGACTGCAACTAAGTCTCTAAGTGAGAGAACTTAGGCGAGTACTGGACTGCAGCTAAGCCCCCCGAGTGGGAGGATTGCTCTCCACTCGGTAGGATTTTTTCAAACTTAGGCGAGTGCGGGACTGCAGCTAAGTCTCCAAGTGGGAGAACTTAGGCGAGTACTGGACTGCAGCTAAGCCCCCGAGTGGGAGGATTGCTCCCCACTCGGTAGGATTTTTTCAAACTTACGCGAGTGCCGGACTACAGCTAAGTCTCCAAGTGAGAGAACTTAGGCGAGGACTGGACTGCAGCTAAGCCCCCGAGTGGGAGGATTGCTCTCCACTCGGTAGGATTTTTTCAAACATAGGCGAGTGCGGGACTGCAGCTAAGTCTCCAAGTGGGAGAACTTAGGTGAGTACTGGACTGCAGCTAAGCCCCCGAGTGGGAGGATTGCTCTCCACTCGGTAGGATTTTTTCAAACTTAGGCGAGTGCCGGACTGCAACTAAGTCTCTAAGTGAGAGAACTTAGGCGAGTACTGGACTGCAGCTAACCCCCCGAGTGGGAGGATTGCTCTCCACTCGGTAGGATTTTTTTCAAACTTAGGCGAGTGCGGGACTGCAACTAAGTCTCCAAGTGGGAGAACTTAGGCGAGTACTCGACTGCAGCTAAGCCCCCGAGTGGGAGGATTGCTCTCCACTCGGTAGGATTTTTTCAAACATAGGCGAGTGCGGGACTGCAGCTAAGTCTCCAAGTGGGAGAACTTAGGTGAGTACTGGACTGCAGCTAAGCCCCCGAGTGGGAGGATTGCTCTCCACTCGGTAGGATTTTTTCAAACTTAGGCGAGTGCCGGACTGCAACTAAGTCTCTAAGTGAGAGAACTTAGGCGAGTACTGGACTGCAGCTAAGCCCCCCGAGTGGGAGGATTGCTCTCCACTCGGTAGGATTTTTTCAAACTTAGGCGAGTGCGGGACTGCAGCTAAGTCTCCAAGTGGGAGAACTTAGGCGAGTACTGGACTGCAGCTAAGCCCCCGAGTGGGAGGATTGCTCTCCACTCGGTAGGATTTTTTCAAACTTACGCGAGTGCCGGACTACAGCTAAGTCTCCAAGTGAGAGAACTTAGGCGAGGACTGGACTGCAGCTAAGCCCCCGAGTGGGAGGATTGCTCTCCACTCGGTAGGATTGTTCAAACATAGGCGAGTGCGGGACTGCAGCTAAGTCTCCAAGTGGGAGAACTTAGGTGAGTACTGGACTACAGCTAAGCCCCCGAGTGGGAGGATTGCTCTCCACTCGGTAGGATTTTTTCAAACTTAGGCGAGTGCCGGACTGCAACTAAGTCTCCAAGTGAGAGAACTTAGGCGAGTACTGGACTGCAGCTAAGCCCCCCGAGTGGGAGGATTGCTCTCCACTCGGTAGGATTTTTTCAAACTTAGGTGAGTGCGGGACTGCAGCTAAGTCTCCAAGTGGGAGAACTTAGGCGAGTACTGGACTGCAGCTAAGCCCCCGAGTGGGAGGATTGCTCTCCACTCGGTAGGATTTTTTCAAACTTACGCGAGTGCCGGACTACAGCTAAGTCTCCAAGTGAGAGAACTTAGGCGAGTACTGGACTGCAGCTAAGCCCCCGAGTGGGAGGATTGCTCTCCACTCGGTAGGATTTTTTCAAACTTAGGCGAGTGCCGGACTGCAGCTAAGTCTCCAAGTGAGAGAACTTAGGCGAGTACTGGACTGCAGCTAAGCCCCCCGAGTGGGAGGATTGCTCTCCACTCGGTAGGATTTTTTTTCAAACTTAGGCGAGTGCGGGACTGCAGCTAAGTCTCCAAGTGGGAGAACTTAGGCGAGTACTGGACTGCAGCTAAGCCCCGGAGTGGGAGGATTGCTCTCCACTCGGTAGGATTTTTTCAAACTTACGCGAGTGCCGGACTGCAGCTAAGTCTCCAAGTGAGATAACTTAGGCGAGTACTGGACTGCAGCTAAGCCCCCGAGTGGGAGGATTGCTCTCCACTCGGTAGGATTTTTTCAAACTTAGGCGAGTGCGGGACTGCAGCTAAGTCTCCAAGTGGGAGAACTTAGGCGAGTACTGGACTGCAGCTAAGCCCCCGAGTGGGAGGATTGCTCTCCACTCGGTAGGATTTTTTCAAACTTACGCGAGTGCTGGACTACAGCTAAGTCTCCAAGTGAGAGAACTTAGGCGAGGACTGGACTGCAGCTAAGCCCCCGAGTGGGAGGATTGCTCTCCACTCGGTAGGATTTTTCAAACATAGGCGAGTGCGGGACTGCAGCTAAGTCTCCAAGTGGGAGAACTTAGGTGAGTACTGGACTGCAGCTAAGCCCCCGAGTGGGAGGATTGCTCTCCACTCGGTAGGATTTTTTCAAACTTAGGCGAGTGCCGGACTGCAACTAAGTCTCTAAGTGAGAGAACTTAGGCGAGTACTGGACTGCAGCTAAGCCCCCCGAGTGGGAGGATTGCTCTCCACTCGGTAGGATTTTTTCAAACTTAGGTGAGTGCGGGACTGCAGCTAAGTCTCCAAGTGGGAGAACTTAGGCGAGTACTGGACTGCAGCTAAGCCCTCGAGTGGGAGGATTGCTCTCCACTCGGTAGGATTTTTTCAAACTTACGCGAGTGCCGGACTACAGCTAAGTCTCCAAGTGAGAGAACTTAGGCGAGTACTGGACTGCAGCTAAGCCCCCGAGTGGGAGGATTGCTCTCCACTCGGTAGGATTTTTTCAAACATAGGCGAGTGCCGGACTGCAGCTAAGTCTCCAAGTGAGAGAACTTAGGCGAGTACTGGACTGCAGCTAAGCCCCCCGAGTGGGAGGATTGCTCTCCACTCGGTAGGATTTTTTTCAAACTTAGGCGAGTGCGGGACTGCAGCTAAGTCTCCAAGTGGGAGAACTTAGGCGAGTACTGGACTGCAGCTAAGCCCCCGAGTGGGAGGATTGCTCTCCACTCGGTAGGATTTTTTCAAACTTACGCGAGTGCCGGACTGCAGCTAAGTCTCCAAGTGAGATAACTTAGGCGAGTACTGGACTGCAGCTAAGCCCCCGAGTGGGAGGATTGCTCTCCACTCGGTAGGATTTTTTCAAACTTAGGCGAGTGCCGGACTGCAGCTAAGTCTCTAAGTGAGAGAACCTAGGCGAGTACTGGACTGCAGCTAAGCCCCCCGAGTGGGAGGATTGCTCTCCACTCGGTAGGATTTTTTCAAACATAGGCGAGTGCGGGACTGCAGCTAAGTCTCCAAGTGGGAGAACTTAGGCGAGTACTGGACTGCAGCTAAGCCCCGGAGTGGGAGGATTGCTCTTCACTCGGTAGGATTTTTTCAAACTTACGCGAGTGCCGGACTGCAGCTAAGTCTCCAAGTGAGAGAACTTAGGCGAGTACTGGACTGCAGCTAAGCCCCCGAGTGGGAGGATTGCTCTCCACTCGGTAGGATTTTTTCAAACTTAGGCGAGTGCCGGACTGCGGCTAAGTCTCCAAGTGAGAGAACTTAGGCGAGTACTGGACTGCAGCTAAGCCCCCGAGCGGGAGGATTGCTCTCTGCTTGGTAGGATTTTTTCAAACTTAGGCGAGTGCCGGATTGCAGCTAAGTCTCTAAGTGAGAGAACTTAGGCGAGTACTGGACTGCAGCTAAGCCCCCGAGTGGCAGGATTGCTCTCCGCTCGGTAGGATTTTTTCAAACTTAGGCGAGTGCCAGACTGCAGCTAAGTATCCAAGTGAGAGAACTTAGGCGAGTACTGGACTGCAGCTAAGTCCCCGAGTGGGAGGATTGCTCTCCACTCGGTAGGATTTTTTAAATACTTAGGCGAAACGGATTCGCAGCTAAGCCCCCGAGTGGGAGGCTAGCTCGCCACTCGGTAGGAAACTGTTTTTACAAACTTAGGCCAAGCGGATTCGCAGCTAAGCCCCCGAGTGGGAGGATTGCTCTCCACTCGGTAGGATACTGTTTTTACAAACTTAGGGGAAGCGGATTTGCAGCTAAGCCAAACAAAAACAATAATAATCACTGGGAAAATTATAACGCTCTTGTCTTTGGTAAATAAACTACAGGAGTTTTTCTTATTACATCTCATCCGAGTGAGAATTCAAGTATAAAAGGGGCGGAGTAGCTCCGCATTCCTGGCACGTGGCTCATCAATCTGGCGATCGACATTGTAGAGGTGGTATGCTCCATTGTGGAGGACTCTGGTGACTATGAAGGGGCCTTCCCAAGTAGGAGCGAGCTTGTGTGGTTTCTGCTGATCCACTCGGAGGACTAAGTCTCCTTCTTGGAACGCTCGGCTCTTCACGTTTCTGGCATGGAATCGACGCAAGTCTTGCTGATAGATGGTCGATCGAATCAAGGCCATTTCTCTTTCTTCTTCTAGGAGGTCGACTGCGTCCTGCCGGGCTTGTTCTGCTTCATCTTCAGAGTAGAGCTCGACTCGGGGAGCATTGTGAAGCAGGTCACTCGGTAAGACAGCCTCGGCTCCGTAGACCAGAAAGAATGGGGTTCTTCCGGTCGATCTATTCGGGGTTGTTCTTAATCCCCAAAGGACTGATGGAAGCTCGTCGACCCATGCACCTGCTGCATGCTTGAGATCACGCATCAATCGGGGTTTCAGACCTTTGAGAATCAGGCCGTTCGCCCTTTCTGCTTGCCCATTCGACTGGGGGTGAGCGACCGAAGCATAGTCGACTCGAGTGCCCTGAGAGGCGCAAAAGGCCCTAAATTTGTCGGAATTGAAGTTTGACCCGTTGTCGGTGATGATGCTGTGTGGAACTCCATATCTGAATATCAACTCTCTGATGAAACTGATAGCGGTGCAAGCATCGAGATTCTTGATAGGCTTGGCCTCAATCCATTTGGTGAACTTGTCGACTGCTACCAGCACATGAATGAAGCCGCTCCTGCCTGTTCTCAGTGGTCCAACCATGTCCAGCCCCCAAACAGCGAAGGGCCAGACGAGTGGAATGGTTTTCAGGGCTGACGCGGGCTTGTGCGGCATATTGGAGTAATACTGACATCCTTCACATTTGTCGACTATCTCTTTTGCCATCTCATTGGCTCTTGGCCAGTAGAACCCCGCTCGGTATGCTTTAGCCACATTGGTCTGAGAGGACGCATGATGACCACAGGTCCCCGAGTGGATATCATTAAGGATCATCTGACCTTCTTCTGGTGTAATACACTTCTGGCCGACCCCAGTCGCGCTTTCTCTATATAACTGTCCCTTTATGACTGTAAAGGCCTTAGATCGACGGACGATCTGTCGAGCCTCTTCTTCGTCTTCTGGGAGTTCTTTCCTTAGGATGTACGCGATGTACGGTTCTGTCCAGACGGGAGTGATAACCAAGACTTCCATGATCAGGTCAACCACAGCTGGAACTTCAACTTCAGTCAAATCCATGGCGCTTTTTGGCTGCGGGGCCTCTTCAGTGAAGGGATCCTCCTGGACCGATGGTGTGTGGATGTGTTCCAAAAACACATTGCTAGGAATGACTTCTCTTTTGGAACCTATTTTTGCCAAATCATCAGCTGCTTGATTTTTCAGTCGGGGTATGTGATGAAGCTCTAACCCCTCGAATTTCTTCTCCAGCTTTCTCACTGCATTGCAATAACCAGTCATGGCTGGACTTCTGACGTCCCATTCCTTCATCACTTGATTAACCACCAAATCTGAGTCGCCATAGACCATGAGGCGACGGACGCCGAGTGAAATGGCCATGCGCAACCCATATAAAAGTGCTTTGTATTCTGCCTCATTGTTAGAGGAATCAAAATGGATTTGAAGAAAATATCTGAGTTTATATCCTCTGGGGGAGACCAACACCACTCTGGCGCCGGAACCATTTAGCATCTTGGAACTGTCGAAGAACATGGTCCAATGCTCCGAGTGAACCTGAGTTGGCAGTTGCTGTTCAATCCACTCGGCGACGAAATCCGCAATTGCCTGGGACTTGATAGCTTTCTTTGCCTCAAACTTGATATCTAGAGGAAGGAGTTCAATCGCCCATTTTGCCACTCGACTAGTTGCGTCTCTGTTATGCAAGATCTCTGACAACGGAGCGTCACTGACGACTGTAATGGAGTGATCAGAGAAGTAGTGGGCAACTTTCTTTGTGGTCATATAAATCCCATATACGAGCTTCTGATAATGAGGATATCTTTGCTTCGATGGGGTCAAGACATCAGAAATATAATACATTGGGTGCTGAACTTTGAAGGTTTTCCCTTCTTCTTCCCGCTCGACCGTAAGTATCATACTGATGACTTGTCCTGTGGCTGCAATGTAAAGCAGCAAAGGCTCCTTGCTAATTGGGGCAGCAAGCATCGGCTGGGTGGAGAGCAGAGCTTTGAGCTCTGCAAATGCTGCGTCAGCTTCAGGAGTCCACTCGAACTTGTCAGACTTCTTCATCAATCGGTAAAGAGGCAATGCCTTTTCACCGAGACGAGATATGAATCGACTTAGGGCGGCCAAGTAACCAGTAAGCTTCTGAACATCGTGCACTCGCACAGGACTTTTCATTCGGAGTATAGTACCGACTTTTTCTGGATTGGCGTCGATTCCCCGTTCGGAAACGAGAAAACCGAGTAACTTTCCGCCAGGAACCCCGAATCGTCCATGTACGCCTCCACATTCCGACTGATTTGGGTGAGCAAACACTTCTGAATCATCCTCATGAATGTGGCTCCGGCATTCTTGAGGCCGAATGGCATGGTAACATAACAGAAGCACCCGAATGGAGTGATGAAAGCTGTTTTGATCTCGTCAGGCACATACAGACGGATCTGATGGTACCCGGAATAGGCGTCTAAAAAAGACAGTCGCTCACATCCCGCAGTCGAGTCGACTATCTGGTCGATGTGGGGGAGAGGAAAATGATCTTTTGGGCAGGCCCGATTGATATGTTTAAAGTCAATGCACATGTGAAGTGACTTCTCCTTCTTGGGGACCATGACAACATTGGCGAGCCACTCGGAGTGGTAGATTTCTCGGATGAACTCCGCCGCTAAGAGCCGAGCCACCTCTTCGCCAATGGCCTTTCTCTTCTGGATGGCGGACCGTCGGAGATGTTCCTTGATAGGTTTTACTTTTGAGTCGACTCTTAGGCGGTGCTCAGCCAGCTCCCTGGGAACACCAGGCATGTTAGAGGGCTTCCATGCGAAAATGTCCCAGTTCTCACGGAGGAACTGGATGAGTGCTTCTTCCTATTTGGAGTCGAGTGTTGTCGAGATATGAGTTGGAGCAGCGCTGGGGTCGGTCGGGTGGATGTGAGCTGTCTTCGTATCGCCAGTCGACTGAAATGCTGACTCTGTAGCGGGCTTCTTGGCTCGCAACAAATCACTCAGGTCTGTAGTCTTCTGGTATTCCTGCAACTCCACCACTGCCATCTGAGCATCGGCGATCTTCGAACCTTTCTGAAAACATTCTTCCGCTTTCTTCCGATTGCCCGTAATAATGATCACACCTTTGGGGCCAGGCATCTTCAATTTGAGATACACATAACACGGTCGGGCCATGAAGCGTGCATAAGCCGGCCTGCCCAAAATAGCGTGGTAGGCACTCTAGAAGTCTACAACTTCAAATGTCAACTTCTCTTTGCGGTAATTCTTGGAATCACTGAAAACCACATCAAGAGCAATTTGGCCGAGTGATTCAGCCTTCTTCCCAGGAATGACCCCATGGAAACTCATGTTGCTGGCACTGAGTCTGGACATCGGAATGCCCATCCCTTTCAACGTCTCAGCATACAATATGTTCAAACCACTGCCACCATCCATCAGGACTTTGGTCAGTCGAGTGCCTTCAACAACTAGGTCGACCACCAAAGCTTGCCTCCCAGGGGTGGCGATGTGCGTTGGGTGGTCGGACTGGTCAAATGTTATGGCAGTCTGAGACCATTTCAGGTAACTAGGTGTCACCGGAGCGACCATATTCACCTCTCGGTTAATAACTTTCAGTCGACTTTTGCTTTCAACATCGGCAAAAATCATCAGAGTGGAATTGACCTGAGGGTATCCGTCGTCACTGTCTTCTTTGTCCTCGACCTTGTCCGACTCCTTTTCCTTACCTTTGGGCTGCTTGCCCTGGAACTGCTGGATCAAGAGTCGACACTGTCGAGTGGTATGTTTCGGGTAAATGAAATTACCCTCTTCATCTTTCTTTGTGTGGACGAGACATGGTAAGTCCAACACATCATTTCCGTCCTGGTCTTTAACCTTTTTGGGGCTCCAAGGTCCTTTAGGTTTCCCTTTAAACTTTCCTTGGGTTAAAGCCAAGGCTTCCCCGGGAGCCGCTGGCTCGGCTTTCCGCTTATGTTTCCAATTGGAATTTCCTCCGGTTTCTTGGGCGACTGACTTGAGCTTGCCACTCCTGAGTTGATCCTCATCTTCACCATTAACGTACTTGGTGGCAATCTCCATCATCTGATTCAGGGACATATCTCCGGTTCGACCGAATTTCAAATTCAGTTCTCTGTACTTGACGCCTACCTTGAAGGCACAAACTGCTTGGTGGTCAGGCACATTCTCCACCGAGTGATGTAACGTGATCCACCTCTAGGTGTAATTCCTCAAAGTTTCATTCGGCTTCTGCACGCAAGACCGCAGTTCCGTTAGCCCTGCCGGTCGCTTGCATGTGCCTTCAAATGTGGTGACAAACACTCGGGAGAGATCTTCCCAAGTGTAAATGCTGCTAGGTGCTAACTGGTTCAGCCACACTCTGGCCGAGCCCTCCAACATGAGAGGCAGGTGCTTCATGGCCACTTCATCATTGCCGCCGCCAATCTGGATGGCCACTCGGTAGTCCTCAAGCAAAGTATCGGGCTTGGACTCGCCAGTGAACTTATTGACTCCAGTCGCCAACCTGAAGTTGGGAGGAATCACAGCGGCCCTGATGGCTCTACTAAAGCACTCTGGCCCCGAAACATGTACTCTGCTGCTGGTAGGTGCATCTCTGTCGTGACCTTCTCGGTGAGCCCTGTTCCTGTTGACCAAACCTTGGACAAGAATGGATCTCGCGTCAAAGCCTGGCCCTCTAGGGTTGACTGGAATCATTCGCCCACCACTATGAGGGCGCATGTCATCCTGCTGGCGAGGCACATACGACCCGCTCCTCGGGGGAGGCGTGGGCACTCGACGTCGACCGTCACGATCGACTCGGTGATCATACTGCTCATGGTTCCCATACTGGTCACGCCGGTCTCCGCGTCCCTCACGCCTCGGGGGCGATCTCGGGCTGTGAGCCGACTGGACTGCATCCACAGCAACTGATCTGCTGTGAATCCTGTTCCGCGACTGAGAAACAGCGGAATTCCGATCTCCTGCTGCCCGGAGTAACGCTCAGATCTGCAGCAAGCCTCTGCCAGCCTCCGACTGGGAAGGCTGAATCGACTCCGCTATACGGGCCGCAGCTGCTAAATTCTGAATCGGAGTTCGATATACCTGCGGGGGAGGGAAGAGCTGATGCCGACTGGATTCAGGAACCCGTTGTCGTGCACGCTCGTCGAGTGCTCGCTAGAGATTCTCCAGTCGAGTGCGCTCGGCCAAGTTTGCCAGGTGCGCGTCCTCCAAGGTGCGAGCCTCAGGGGTTTCTCCAACGATAGGAGTGTGCAGTGCATCCACGTTCCGGCAGCGAAGTTCTTCTCTCTGCAGCGACATGAGAGGCTCAGGAAGATAGTCCTCATGGAGACGTGATGGGTCGCCTCCACCCGCGCCTCCGTCGGTGCGGGGAAAACCGGGAGGACTGGGTGGTCCATCGACCATCAGAACCTCCACCGCCGGATCGCTGCTGTCGCACTCGGATGCGGTCTCTGCGGAGCCAGTCGAACAGGCCGTAGAGGGATTCGTCGGGCTCGATTGCCACGACTTGAGGGGTGGCCGACTGACGTGTCACCGCGTGTCTCACCCACAACTGAAGTCTCGACCGACCGGAGCGCTTGCGCCGGCGGGAAACGGGGAGGGAGGACAACATAGGAGCCGACCGGTAGGGGGTCGACGGTTGCTGCAGGAGAACGCTGCGGACGCACGCGCTAAAGTGCGTTGCCCTGCGAACAGGGAGTGCTTCCACATCGAGCGGAGCCTCCTGGAGCCAAGCAGAGTCGTCGATGATGAACGTGAGCGCGCCGAGACGAATCTCGCGGCCCTCCACCGAAACTCCGCCGAAAACCATGATGATTCGGGTCGGAAAAGGTCGCAACTCCTCCAACAAACGGTAAAACACCTGCCCCATGGTGGGCGCCAACTGTCGTGGTTCCAAGTCTGACAGTAGTGTAGGGGGTAAGTATGGAGAGGCAAGATCTTAGCTGTGGAGATGTTGTAAGAACGCAAGGTTTACGAGTTCAAGCCCTTCTCGGAGGAAGTAATAGCCCTACGTCTAGGAGCCCGGAGGCGGTCAACTGGATTATGAGAGTATGAGTTACAGGGGTGCAAACCCTTGTCTCGGAGGAGGGGGTGGCTTATATAGAGTGCGCCAGGACCCCGGCCAGCCCATGTTACAAAGAGTTCAATGTACATTAAGGCAGGGCGTTACCGGTAACGCTAGTAATAAAGTGCTATGATGACCATAAAAGCTACTTAATGACCGACCGTTAGCATGCGGAATGACTTTATGTCTCCTGGCCGTCGAGTGGTTGGATCTTGGTCGAGTGATTGCTTTTGGTCGAGTGTCTTCGAGTCTGTCGAGTGGAACACCTCCAAGTCGATTGAAAGGTGATCTATTCTAGAGATGTCCTTGGGTAGGGCAGTTAGGACAGGTCCATGACCCTACCCTAGGTACATAGCTTCATCAACCGGGTCGCACAGGATGGCGGAGACGACGGTGGCCGGCTCAAAACGGCCTTGACCAGCAAAAGCACGCGACTCGCGTGGCGAGGCTACTGGCTACAACTTGGTCGACCGCCGGGGTGGATGTGCCTTTGACGGCAACTTGAATTGACGGTAGGTCGACGGAGGCAACTTTGAAGTGTAGATGAGTCCTTGGTGACTTGAGCGGTAGAAAACATGAACCACTGTGGTAACTTGTGGCCACCGGAATGGCAGTGGTAGGAGGCGGCCAAAATATGGCAAAGGCGGCAACTTGGAGCCTCTCTGTTGGGACGGCGGATCGAAGCGGCCACAACAGCGGCTCGGCGCAGAGGTGATCCGGTGATTCAACACAACAGAAAACAGTGCTGGCGGCGACTTGGGACGGAGGCGGGTCTTAGCTGCAGTGGCTCGGATGGTCGCGGTGGAGCGAACCAACAGGTCGGCTCAGTGTGCACCCACGAACGCAAGAGGGGCGGTTTATCGCCTGTTAGCGGCTTTGAGGAGGCCACGACTGTGGATTGAATATCGGTGTTCTGCTGGTGAAGAGCGTCAGTGGCTCGGCGAAGATATACGAGGGACGGACTAAGAACGGCAGCAGCTCGCGTCAATTGGGCCGGCCCAACCCGGCAGCAGGGGCAGCTCATCCACGGCGGTTTGAAGACGGAGCCACGGCGGTGGAGGCACGAGGCGCCGGGCGGCCCAGCGGAAGGATGAGACGGCGGCGGTTTGGAGTCAGAGACGACTCGTAGCGGAGGAGAGGGCCGCGGCGGGTCATGGCGACTCGGTGCGGGTGGCGGGCCGGCTGCGGATCGGTAACAAGGGCGTCCATGTTCCAGAGGCCTGGCGAGGCAGAGCCAACCAACGAACGGGTGACTCGGGTGCGCGGGCACAGCGGTCGGTAGCAAGTCGGAGTCAAACTAACAAGTAGACACTTCAGGCGTGCGGGCGCGAGTGGTTCGACGGGCCGGCACTGTGAGGCGTCCGGTGAGTCGGTAGAGTTGCGGCGGAGGAGACGATGCGACATCAGTGACTTGGCGGGTCGAGCGACCGGTTTCGAGGCGGCGGTGAGGCAAGCCATCTTGCCGCTGACAAGGTGGATAAACCGGCAAGGCGGTTGACGAGGCACCGGCAGGTCGAGGCTGCGCTAAGGGCATAGCAACCAGCGTCACGCTTGGAGCTGTGGTGATGGATCTGACCGAAGGTGAGGTCGGGACTTGATAAGGTAGCTGGCTTTTCTTTCTATATATATTTTCAAGATTCGGTTGACTCTCCGCTTTAGGGGAGGAAAGTGGCCACTTCTGAATTTTTTGTTTAAACTTATGAACCGCCGTGTCTGCCAGTTCCGACTGGAAACAACTCTTCAGACTTGATTTTGGCCTATCTTGGGATTGGACACATTTATCTCAGCGAGTCTCTGTTGATTCTACAGAAAACGCACAGGCCAGGAACGATGGCGATGTTAAGTCCCCGGGCCGTACGGAAACAACCTGTTCATGATCTGTTCAACTAAATACACGCAGACGTTGTTCCGCCTGCTTATGGTGTTCCTCGATGAAAAACCAGTCGGTTTCGCCGACGGGCAACTTCTTAAAAAAGTGCCTGTCGAGTAACCCTAATCTCTCAAATCCTTCTTCGTCTATTTGATCACCAGCTTCTCGACCTTTGAGATAGATCCCTCCAAGAACTCAACATCACCGTGCGTGGCCCCACGATGGGCGCCAACTGTCGTGGGATTGTCACGGCAGATGTCCTAGTGTGAGGACTTAGTCGTGTGGCCAACGCATCTATGTGGTAGCTTGAGAGGGGTTGAGCGGAATCTAGAGACGCAACACGCAAGACAAAGATTTAGACAACTTCGAGCCTCGAGAAACATCATCCTGTAACAACCCTACATGCTGTTTGTGGCTAGGTCTCATTATCATCATGAGGGAGTCGCCGTAAACCGGCTCTCCCAGTTATGTCTCGCCCTAATATTTTTTTCCTCTCCCCTCTTGGGGTTCCCTGCCCTCCTTATATAAGTTGAAGGGGCAGGTTACATGTAGAGTCCAACTTGGATTAAGACTTAAACTATTCTGACTTCTCTTCATGGGCTTCTTAACATCTTGGGCTTCATAACGTCTCGGGCTTCATAACGTCTCGGGCTTACTAACCCCAGGCGACTCTGTCTGCCAGGTTATGATTGTCAACCGGGTTATGACTGTCTGCCGATTTATGGTGGTCTGCCGGGTTGTGATTGTCTGCCGGGTTATGACTTCCTGCCGGTTTATGATTGTCTTCCGGGTTATGATTGTCTACCATGTTATGACTTAACACCTACTAGGTTATCATCTGACTTAACACCTGCTGGGTTATCATCTGACTTAACACCTGCCGGTTTACCATGTCCCAGTCAGGTTATAACTCTGGCCGGGTCATACCGCGGGGTATATCCCCGACAGTATCCATTAAAGATTTAACACAATCATATTTAAGTTTAATACCTGACTCTTTACCTTCGTCGAGTTCTCAATCTTCAGAGTTGTGTTTAATTCTTTCCAAAAGATCCCACCCGAATTCAATGGTCTTCTTTACAAAAGAACCAGCACAAAAAGTATCAAGCATGGTTTGATCATTACGAGAAAGCCGAGCAGAAAAATTCTGGATAATAATTTCTCTTGAGAGTTCATGGTTGGTGCATGAATATAACATTGACTTAAGCCTCCCTCAAGCTAGAGCGATACTTTCTCCTTCACGGGGCCAAAAATTATATATATAATTCCGATCACGATGAATAGATGCATAGGTTAATTTTTTGGTGGAACTCCAATTTCAATCGATTCCAATTTCAGGATCCAATATCATCGCATAGCCTATACCATGTCAATGTTTTTCCCTTCAAAGTTAAAGGGAAAACCTTTTTCATAACTTCATCCCTAGGTAAACCTGCAAGCTTAAACAATCCACAAATTTGTTCTACATATATCAAGTGCATATCAGGATGTTCGGTTCCATCTCCTGCATAAGGATTAGCTAGCAGTTGTTCTATCATTCCTGAAGGAATTTCATATTCAATATCTTCAGTAGGTGCACTAGGTTAAGGGGTAGCTAATTGTGGTTCCGGTCGAGGTGAAGATACCCCGAACAAACCCCTCAAAGGATTGTTTTCCATAGTAACAAGTGACAATAAATTTCAGCACACTATATAAATGTTTCCTTACCAAATTCCACTTACCAAAAGCGCTTCACTCCCTGGCAATGGCGCCAGAAAATAGCCTTGACGACCCACAAGTATAGGGGATCAGTTATAGCTCTTTTCGATAAGTGTGTCGAACCCAACGAGGAGCAGAAGCAAATAACAAGTGGTTTTCCGTAAGGTAATGTCTGCAAGTGCTGAAATTGTAAGTAGCAGAGTAGTTTGATAGAAAGATAATTTGTAACGAGCTAGTAACGATAGTAGTAGCAGAAGTGTAGAAAGTTAGCCCAATCCTTTTGAGGCGAAGGACAGGCCAAAACTGTCTCTTATGATAAGCAAAGTGTTCTTGAGGGTACACGGGAATTTCATCTAGTCACTTCCATCAGGTTGGTTCAATTTGTGTTCGCTACTTTGATAATTTGATATGTGGGTGGACCAGTGCATAGGTGTTGTTTTTACTTGAACAAACCTCCTACTTATGATTAACCCTCCCGCAAGCATCTGCAACTATGAGAAAAGTATTAAGAATAAATTCTAACCATCGCATTAAACTTTTGTATCCAATCGGTCCCTTATGGAATAGCGCATAAACTGGGGTTTAAGCTTCTGTCACTCTCACAACCCATCATCTAATTTCTACTCCACAATGCATTCCCTTAGGCCCAAATATGGTGAAGTGTCATGTAGTCGATGTTCACATGACACACTAAAGGAATCACAACATACATACTATCAAAATATCGAACACATATCAAGTTCACATGATTACTTGTAACATGATTTCTCCTGTGACCTCAAGAACAAAAGTAACTACTCACAAATGATAAACATGCTCATGATCAAAGGAGTATTAAATAGCATATTGGATCTGAACATATAATCTTCCACCAAATAAATTGTCGGTGTTCTGGGAACGGGGGTCCCCAGACTTGCCTGCCTGCGGTGAAGGAAATATGCCCTAGAGGCAATAATAAAGTTATTATTTATTTCCTTATTTCATGATAAATGTTTATTATTCATGCTAGAATTGTATTATATGGAAACATAATACATGTGTGAATACATAGACAAAATAGAGTGTCACTAGTATGCCTCTACTTGACTAGCTCGTTGATCAAAGATGGTTAAGTTTGCTAACCATAGACATGAGTTGTCATTTGATTAATGGGATCACATCATTAGGAGAATGATGTGATTGACTTGACCCATTCTGTTAGCTTAGCACTTGATCGTTTAGTTTGTTGCTATTACTTTCTTCATGACTTATACATGTTCCTATGACTATGAGATTATGCAACTCCCGTTTACTGGAGGAACACTTTGTGTGCCACCAAATGTCACAATGTAACTGGGTGATTATAAAGGTTCTCTACAGGTGTCTCCGAAGGTACTTGTTGGGTTGGCGTATTTCGATACTAGGATTTTTCACTCCGATTGTCGGAGAGGTATCTCACGGCCCACTCAGTAATGCACATCACTATAAGCCTAGCAAGCATTGCAACTAATGAGTTAGTTGCGGGATGATGTATTACGGAACGAGTAAAGGGACTTGCCGGTAACGAGATTGAACTAGGTATTGAGATACCGACGATCGAATCTCGGGCAAGTAACATACCGATGACAAAGGGAACAATGTATGTTGTTATGCGGTCTGACCGATAAAGATCTTCGTAGAATATGTAGGAGCCAATATGGGCATCCAGGTCCTGCTATTGGTTATTGACCAGAGAGGTGTCTCAGTCATGTCTACATAGTTCTCGAACCCGTAGGGTCAGCACGCTTAACGTTCGTTGACGATATAGTACTATGAGTTATGTATGTTGGTGACCGAATGTTGTTCAGAGTTCCGGATAAGATCACGGACATGACGAGGAACTCTGGTATGGTCCGGAGATAAAGATTGATATATGGGATAATAGTGTTTAGACTCCGGAAGGGTTCCAGAATTCACCGGAAGGGGTTCCGGATGTTTCCCGAAATGTTTGGGTACGAGAACACTTTATTTAGGCCAAAGGGGAAAGCCCACAAGGTTTTTGGAAAGTGCAAAAGGAAGTTTTGCGGAGTCGAGGGGCCAGACGCCAAGGTCCCTAGCGTCTGGGTCCATACGCCGGGAACCCTGGCGTCTGGCCCTGGAGTCCGAGAAGGACTCTTGCCTTTCGGGTGAAACCGACTTTGTGGAGGATTTTACTCCAAGTTTCGACCCCAAGGCTCAACATATAAATAGGGGGGCAGGGCTAGCACCCAAGACACATCAAGAAACACCAAGCCGTGTGTTGGCTACCCCGTTCCCTCTAGTTTATCCTCCGTCATAGTTTTCGTAGTGCTTAGGCGAAGCCCTGCGAAGATTGTTCTTCACCAACACCGTCACCATGCCATCGTGCTGCCGGAACTCATCTACTACTTCACCCCTCTTGCTGGATCGAGAAGGCGAGGACGTCATCGAGATGAACGTGTGCTGAACACAGAGGTGCCGTATGTTCGGTACTTGATCGGGACGGATCGTGAAGCTGTACGACTACATCAACCGCGTTGATAAATGCTTCCGCCTTTGGTCTACGAGGGTACGTAGACAACACTCTCCCCTCTCGTTGCTATGCATCACCATAATCCTGTGTGTGCGTAGGAATTTTTTTGAAATTACTATGTTCCCCAACAGTGGCATCCGAGCCATGTTTTATGTTTTGATGTTATATGCACGAGTAGAACACATGTGAGTTGTGGGCGATACAAGTCATACTGCTTACCAGCATGTCATACTTTGGTTCGGCGGTATTGTTGGATGAAGCGGCCCGGACCGACATTACGCGTACGCTTATGCAAGACTGGTTCTACCGACGTGCTTTGCACACAGGTGGCTGGCGGGTGTCAGTTTCTCCAACTTTAGTTGAACCTAGTGTGGCTACACCCGGTCCTTGCGAAGGTTAAAACAACACTAACTTGACGAACTATCGTTGTGGTTTTGATGCGTAGGTAAGAACGGTTCTTGCTCAGCCCGTAACAGCCACGTAAAACTTGCAAAAACAAAGTAGAGGACGTCTAACTTGTTTTTATAGGGCATGATGTGATGTGATATGGTCAAGGCATGATGCTAAATTTTATTGTATGAGATGATCATGTTTGTAACCGAGTTATCAGCAACTGGCAGGAGCCATATGGTTGTCACTTTATTGTATGCAATGCAGACGCCCTGTAATGCTTTACTTTATCACTAAGCGGTAGCGATAGTCGTAGAAGCATAAGTTGGCAATACGACAACGATGCTACGATGGAGATCAAGGTGTCGCGCCGGTGACGATGGTGATCATGACGGTGCTTCAAAGATGGAGATCACAAGCACAAGATGATGATGGGCATATCATATCATTTATATTGATTGCATGTGAAGTTTATCTTTTTATGCATCTTATCTTGCTCTGATTGATGGTAGCATTATAACATTATCTCTCACTAAATTATCAAGGTATAAGTGTTCTCCCTGAGTATGCACCGTTGCGAAAGTTCTTCGTGCTGAGACACCACGTGATGATCGGGTGTGATAGGCTCTACGTTCAAATACAACGGGTGCAAAACAGTTGCACACGCGGAATACTCAGGTTAAACTTGACGAGCCTAGCATATAACAGATATGACCTCGGAACACGGAGACCGAAAGGTCGAGCGTGAATCATATAGTAGATATGATCAACATAGTGATGTTCACCAATTAAAGTACTCCGTCTCACGTGATGATCGGACATGGTTTAGTTGATATGGATGACGTGATCACTTAGAGGATTAGAGGGATGTCTATCTAAGTGGGAGTTCTTTAATAATTTGATTAACTGAACTTTAATTTATCATGAACTTAGTCCTGGTAGTATTAGCATATCCCGTTTATTATTTATATGTTCCTAGAGAAAACTAAGTTGAAAGATGTTAGTAGCAATAATGCGGATTGGATCCGTGATCTGAGGTTTATCCTCATTGCTGCACACAAGAATTATGTCCTTGATGCACCGCTAGGTGACAGACCTATTGCAGGAGAAAATGCAGACGTTATGAACGTTTTGACAAAAGCTCAATATGATGACTACTTGATATCTAAGTGCACCATGCTTTATGTCTTAGAACCGGGACTTCAAAAATGTTTTGAATGCCATGGAGCATATAAGATGTTCAAAGAGTTTAAATTGGTATTTCATAATCATGCCCGTGTCGAGAGGTATGAGACCTCTGACAGTACTTTGCTTACAAGATGGAGGAGAATAGCTCAACTAGTGAGCATGTGTTCAGATTGTTTGGGTACTAAAATTGCTTGAATCAAGTGGGAGTTAATCTTCCAGATAAGATAGTAATTGATAGAATTCTCTAGTTACTATCACCAAGTTACTAGAACTTCGTGATGAACTATAATATGCAAGGGATGACGAAAGTAATTCTCGAGCTCTTCGCGATGCTGAAATCGACGAAGGTAGAAATCAAGAAAGAGCACCAAGTGTTGATGTTTAACAAGACCACTAGTTTCAAGTAAATGGACAAAGGGAAGAAAGGGGAACTTCAAGAAGAATGAAAAGCAAGTTGTTGCTCAAGAAGAAGCCCAAGTCTGGACCTAAGCCTGAAACTAAGTGCATCTTCTGCAAAGGGACTGGTCACTGGAAGCAGAACTACCCCAAGTTATTGATGTGTACTTTACTAGTGTTTATAGCAACCCCTCGGTATTTGATACTGGTTCAGTTGCTAAGAATAGTAACTCAAAACGAGAGTTGCAGAATGAACAGAGACTAGTTAAGGGTGAAGTGACGATGTGTATTGGAAATGGTTCCAAGATTGATATGATCATCATCGCACACTCCCTATACTTTCGGGATTAGTGTTAAACCTAAAATAAATTTCATTTAGTGTTTTGCATTGATCATGACTATGATTGGATCATGTTTATTGCAATACGGTTATTCATGTAAGTTAGATAATAATTGTTGTTCTGTTTACATGAATAAAACCTTCTATGGTTATACACCCAATGAAAATGGTTTGTTGGATCTCGATCGTGGTGATACACATTTTCATAATATTGAAGCCAAAAGATGCAAAGTTAATAATGATAGTGCAACTTATTTGTGGCACTGCCGTTTAGGTCATATTGGTGTAAAGTGCATGAAGACCATGCTGATGGGATTTTGGAATCACTTGATTATGAATCAGTTGATGGTTGCGAACCATGCCTCATGGGCAAGATGACTAAGACTCCGTTCTCCGGAACAATGGAGCGAGCAACATATTTGTTGGAAATCATACATACTGATGTATGTGGTCCGATGAATATTGAGGCTCGTGGCAGGTATCATTATTTTCTGATCTTCACAGATGATTTGAGCAGATATGAGTATATCTACTTGATGAAACACAAATCTGAAACATTTGAAAAGTTCAAAGAATTTCAGAGTGAAGTGGAGAATCATCGTAACAAAAATAAAAGTTTCTACGATATGATCGCAGAAGTAAAATATTTGAGTTACGAGTTTGGCCTTCAGTTAAAACAATGTGAAATAGTTTCACTACTCACACCACCTGGAACACCACAGTGTAATGGTGTGTCCGAATGTCGTAACCGTACTTTATTAGATATGGTGCGATCTATGATGTCTCTTACCGATTTACCACTATCGTTTTGGGGTTATGCATTAGAGACAACTACATTCACGTTAAATAGGGCACCATCTAAATCCATTGAGATGACACCGTATGAACTATGGTTTGGCAAGAAACCTAAGCTGCCGTTTCTTAAAGTTTGAGGTTACAATGATTATGTGAAAAAGTTTCAACCTGATAAGCTCAAACCCAAATCGGAGAAGTGCGTCTTCATAGGATACCCAAAAGAAAATGTTGGGTACACCTTCTATCACAGATCCAAAGGCAAGATATTCATTGCTGAGAATGGATCCTTTCTAGAGAAAGAGTTTCTCTCGAAAGAAGTGAGTGGGAGGAAAGTAGAACTTGATGAGGTAATTGTACCTGCTCCCTTATTGGAAAGTAGTTCATCACGAAAATTTGTTCCCGTGACTACTACACCAATTAGTGAGGAAGCTAATGATGATGATCATGAAACTTCAGATCAAGTTACTACCGAACCTCGTAGGTAAACCAGAGTGAGATCCACACCAGAGTGGTATGGTAATCCTGTTCTGGAGGTCATGTTGCTTGACCATGACGAACCTACGAACTATGAGGAAGCGATGATGAGCCCAGATTCCATGAAATGGCTTGAGGCCATAAAATCTGAGATGAGATCTAAGGATGGCAATTTTACCCATGGACATGGATATCCATGGATATCCGACCCAAATGGACAGGGTCTGGATATGCTTTTGTGTCCATGGATGCCGCCCAAACCCGACCCGATTGCTCGTGGGTAGGGCATGGATATAATATTGTACCCGTGGATATATCCAAACCTGACCCGATAGTGTAACTTAATGGGCCAAAATCTGCTATCCCTACCCCACAGTCACATGTCCCACTACAATTTTACACTTTGTTATCTAAAACATGTAAAAGAAATTGCACAATCTCCGTCGTAACTTTTATTAGTTGACATTCAATCCCCTCTGTAATATACTCCAATGCCCCTTCCCTTATTTTTATCTCCTTGTTAAATGACTCGTCATTCACAACTATTATAAAAATACTAAATGACCTTAGCATGTTAGTGGATGTTGATTTACCATAAGTTGATGTTTAGCATAAGTGAAGCCTAGCCTGCCACAAGGTGAAGAATGGAGGAGCTTATGTTAACACTGTGTTATGTGTAATTTATATTTCTTGAGATGACCCAATGGATATCCAGTGGGTATGGATATCCTTCGGGTTTGGACATGGACACAATTTATCACCCATGGATTTTTTCGTGGATGGACAAAGACTGTCTTCATGGATACGGATATGGATTTAATATTGTTCAACCCGATCCAAACCCAATCCATTGCCATCCTTAATGAGATCCATGTATGAGAACAAAGTATGGACTTTGATTGACTTGCCTAATGATCGGCGAGCCATTGAGATTAAATGGATCTTCAAGAGGAAGACGACGCTGATAATAGTGTTACTATCTATAAAGCTAGAATTGTCCCAAAAAGGTTTTCGACAAGTTCAAGGTGTTGACTACGATGAGAATTGCTCACTCGTATCTATGCTTAAGTCTGTTCGAATCATGTTAGCAATTGCCACATTTTATGAAATCTGGCAAATGGATAAACAAAATTGCATTCCTTAATGGATTTATTTAAGAAGAGTTGTATATGATGCAACCAGAAGGTTTTGTCAATCCTAAAGGTGCTAACAAAATATGCAAGCTCCAGCGATCCATCTATGGACTGGTGCAAGCATCTCAGAGATTGGAATATACGCTTTGATAAGTTGATCAAAGCATATAGTTTTATACAGACTTGTGGTGAAGCCTATATTTACAAGAAAGTGAGTGGGAGCACTACATCATTTCTGATAAGTATATGTGAATGACATATTGTTGATCGAAGATAATGTAGAATTATTCTGCAAAGCATAAAGGAATGTTTGAAAGGAGTTTTTCAAAGAAAGACCTCGGTGAAACTGCTTACATATTGAGCATCAAGATCTATAGAGATAGATCAAGACGCTTGATAAGTTTTTCAATGAGTACATACCTTGACAATAGTTTGAAGTAGTTCAAAATGGAACGGTCAAAGAAAGAGTTCTTGCCTGTGTTACAAGGTGTGAAACTGAGTAAGACTCAAAGCCCGACCACGGAAGAAGATAGAAAGAGAATGAAAGTCATTCCCTATGCCTTGGCCATAGGTTCTATAAAATATGTCATGCTATGTACCAGATCTATTGTATACCCTACACTGTTTCTGGCAAGGGAGTACAACAGTGATCTAGGAGTAGATCACTGGACAGCGATCAAAATTATCCTTAGTGAAATAAGGACATGTTTCTCGATTATGGAAGTGACAAAAAGGTTCGTCGTAAAGGGTTACATCGATGCAAATTTTGACACTGATCCAAATGACTCTAAGTCTCAATCTGGATACATATTGAAAGTGGGAGCAATTAGCTAGAGTAGCTCCATGCAGAGCATTGTTGGCATAGAAATTTGCAAAAATACATACGGATCTGAATGTTGCAGACCCGTTGACTAAACTTCTCTCACAAGCAAAACATAATCACACCTTAGTATTCTTTAGGTGTTAATCACATAGCGATGTGAACTAGATTATTGACTCTAGTAAACCCTTTGGGTGTTGGTCACATGACGATGTGAACTATGGGTGTTAATCACATGGTGATGTGAACTATTGATGTTAAATCACATGGCGATGTGATCTAGATTATTGACTCTAGTGCAAGTGGGAGACTGAAGGAAATATGCCCTAGAGGCAATAATAAAGTTATTATTTATTTCCTTATTTCATGATAAATGTTTATTATTCATGCTAGAACTGTATTAACCGGAAATATAATACATGTGTGAATACATAGACAAAACAGAGTGTCACTAGTATGCCTCTACTTGACTAGCTCGTTGATCAAAGATGGTAAAGTTTGCTAACCATAGACATGAGTTGTCATTTGATTAACGGGATCACATCATTAGGAGAATGATGTGATTGACTTGACCCATTCCGTTAGCTTAGCACTTGATCGTTTAGTTTGTTGCTATTGCTTTCTTCATGACTTATACATGTTCCTATGACTATGAAATTATGCAACTCCCGTTTACCGGAGGAACACTTTGTGTGCCACCAAACATCACAAGTAACTGGGTGATTATAAAGGTGCTCTATAGGTGTCTCCGAAGGTACTTGTTGGGTTGGCGTATTTCGAGATTAGGATTTGTAACTCCGATTGTCAGAGAGGTGTCTCTGGGCCCACTCGGTAATGCACATCACTATAAGCCTTGCAAACATTGCAACTAATGAGTTAGTTGCGGGATGATGTATTACAGAAGGAGTAAAGATACTTGCTAGTAATGAGATTGAACTAGGTATTGAGATACCGACGATCGAATCTCGGGCAAGTAACATACCGATGACAAAGGAAACAACGTATGTTGTTATGCGGTCTGACCGATAAAGATCTTCGTAGAATATGTAGGAGCCAATATGGGCCTCTAGGTCCCGCTATTGGTTATTGACCAGAGAGGTGTCTCGGTCATGTCTACATAGTTCTCGAACCCGTAGGGTCCGCACGCTTAACGTTCGTTGACGATATAGTACTATGAGTTATGTATGTTGGTGACCAAATGTTGTTCGGAGTTCCGGATAAGATCCCGGACATGACGAGGAACTCCGGAATGGTTCGGAGATAAAGATTGATATATGGGATAAGAGTGTTTGGACTCCGGAAGGGGTTCCGGATGTTTCCCGAAATGTTTGGGTACGAGAACACTTTATTTGGGCCAAAGGGGAAATCCCACAAAGTTTTTGGAAAGTGAAAAGGAAGTTTTGCGGAGTCCAGGGGCCAGACGATGGGGTCCCGGGCGTCTGGGTCCAGACGCCGGTAACCCTGGCGTCTGGCCCTGGAGTCCGAGAAGGACTCTTGCTTTCGGGTGAAACCGACAATGTGGAGGCTTTTACTCCAAGTTTCGACCCCAAGGCTCAACATATAAATAGAGGGGCAGGGCTAGCACCCAAGACACATCAGGAAACACCAAGCCGTGTGCTGGCTACCCCGTTCCCTCTAGTTTATCCTCCGTCATAGTTTTCGTAGTGCTTAGGCGAAGCCCTGCAGAGATTGTTCTTCACTAACATTGTCACCACGCCGTTGTGCTGCCGAAACTCATCTACTACTTCGCCCCTCTTCCTGGATCGAGAAGGCAAGGACGTCATCGAGCTGAACGTGTGCTGAACGCGGAGGTGCCGTACGTTCGGTACTTGATCGGGACGGATCGTGAAGGTGTACGACTACATCAACCGCGTTGATAAACGCTTCCGCTTACGATCTATGAGGGTACGTAGACAACACACTCCCCTCTCGTTGCTATGCATCACCATGATCCTGTGTGTGCGTAGGATTTTTTTTGAAATTACTACATTCCCCAACATGCGGCCCATGGCGTGGCTCCTCTAGCGGCCTGGTACGACCCATCTTCACCAGCAAACACTCAAGACCCTCCCGAGGGGCCAAGCCTCGCAAGGCAGACGACACAAGACCTCCTCAGGGGCAGCCTTGCTAGGCTGGCTCGCGAGGAGCGGAGAGATCAAGGCGAGGGGCACCTCGTGAGGTTTCTGTGATGTAAGCCATGATGACCAAGGCCAGGCGGGCGCCAGCGGGCGCAGAGTACTGGTTTCCTCTTTGGTGCTAAAGGAGTAGGCGCAGGTGAGGAGTCCCGAGGCATCAGGCAAAGGTTTCCATATCGGTGCAATAAGGCCAAGACCAGCAGGACGGTAGGATGGAGGTCATTGCGGAGCCCATGACGGCGTCACCACCAGAGCCTTTGGCAGGCAAAGACCACCTTTTGTCACGATAGCTTGTACTAGCTGCCCCCCTTCAAATTGGTCGTTGTGGGATCCCTTCCCGCCTAATATTTGGGAAGAGGACCAGGGCCTCTATAAATAGGACTAGCATCCACCATAGGAGGGAGAGTGAGCTGGGATCGGATCCATTCCACCATCATACGCACCAGCTCACCAAGCTTAAGAACACCTCTCATCAGGAGGGTGTTCTTCCCTTGTACTTGTTCATCCCCAGCCTACAAGGCAATCCACCACACCACACTAGAGTAGGGTATTACACCACATCGGTGGCCCGAACCAGTATAAACTCTTGTGTCCCTTGTTCTTCGAGTTCGACGAGCTAAGCTTTGAGATCATGGCGAGTGAGTGGGCTAGGGGGAAGGAGAGATCTTCGTGCGCACCCCAGAGTTCGAACCTTAAGGGTTTCACCGGAACCCGAAATCCGACATTTGGTGCGCCAGGTAGGGGAGCGCCGAAACTTTCCTTCCATCGATCCACGCTCCACCACTCCACCACATCCATGGCAGACGCGCGTCGAGCTCGCGCCGAGCGCCAGGCCGCCCTGGTCGCTCACGTCGCTCAGACATCCCCTGTTGGTGGGCCTCCCCGTCGTTCTCCATCACCCGCCGCCAACGCCGCCACAAGCCTGGTGAGAAACAAGCAGCAAGTATCTTCGCTGCACCCCTCGGTGCGGCGGGACGGCCGCACCGCCACCCCATCACTGACTCCGGCCGGCTCATCGTACCACACTCGCCGTGCGCCCACGGACGTGTAGGCCGCGCTGCTCAAGGCACGCGAGCTCCTGGGCCACCGCCCGGTCGACGACCTCTACGAGGACTGGCTGGACCGCATCGCCGAGCTCATCACCGCCGCTGGGGGCTCACCCGCACCGTCTCTCTCGCTACCTCGCCCTCCACCAGCCACGGGTGACGTAGCCCATGGAGCGCCTCCACCACCTCTGCACCAAGACGGCGCCCTAGCACCAAGACGCGCGGCCCCTCGGCGCGACCCACCGCGTCGGGCGCTTGCGCGCGAAGAAGGAAGCTACCAAGAAGTTCCCCGGCCGCAAGAAAATGCTCCTGCACTCCCAACGCCACCACGTCAAGACCGTGTGCCGCCTATGATGGCAGTGCACGGGCATCAAGAGTAGGCCCCGCCTCTGCAAAGGGCCCCAATGGCCATAGCTGGGTGTCGCGCCTTCACTCCGGAGCTGTGTAGCATTGTCTGTCCAAGCAAGTTCAAGCCAGACCTACCTCCTCGCTACGACGGCGCCCCCGACCCTGCAGAGTTCTTGCAGCTCTACGAGCTAAGAATCAAGGTGGCCAACGGCGACGAGAAAGTCATGGCGAACTGGTTCCCCATGGTTCTCAAGGACGTTGCTCGCTTGTGGCTCCTGAAATTTCCCCCGGGGTCAATCTCTTCCTGGGGTGAGATGTGCGACCGCTTCATCACAAACTTCCAGGGCACTCGCGACTGCCCTCCAGCCGCGGGTGACCTGCGCCGCATCAAGTAGCAGCCGAGAGAGACCCTATAGAAGTACATCCAACGCTTCAATAGCGTTCGCCTCAAGATCCCCAAGGTGACAGACGAGGCCATCATCTCAGCATTTTCCGCTGGCATCGGCGACGTCGAGATGAAGGAGGAGCTCGCCATCCACGAGGATCTATGCACGGCTCTGGAGATGTTGAACATGGAGACCAAGTGCACAAGAGCTAAGGAAGGGCGCCTCTCCCTCCTCGAGCTCCCTGGTGTCGACCTAGAAGAGAAGAAAGCCAAGGCCAAGGACGTGAAGCGCAAGGGAGTAGTCGTGCTCGCGGCGGAGCCAGACATGAAGCGCGGCCGGGACCACCCAGAGTCATCCAAGAGCAGCCCACTGTTCTGCGCCTTCCACAACATACACAGCGACAACACCAACGATTGTCAAGAGCTCAGGGCCATCCGAGATGGACGCTTTGGTCGATTCCCCGAGCACAATGATCGGGGCTATGGCCGAGGAGGAGGGAAAAGTGGAGGACGCTGGGACGACTGCGGCCCCCGCCAGGAGTGCTGCGACCGGCCTCATGAGGACCACTGGCAGGAGCAGCTTCGTGAGGGTGCCTGGAGGGACCAACCTCGCGAGGACCGTCCTCAGGGCAATGTTGGTCTCTGTCCGCTGCCACCACCACCAAGAAGGAACGATGACCATCATCGGGACAAGGGGGCTGGGGGCTTCCAGGAGTTGCGCTCTATCGCCTGCATCTTGGGCGGTGCTCAGGCCCCAGCTTCCCACAGCACCTTCAAGCAGTTTGCTCACGAGGTGAACGCGGTGCTCCCTAGGCTCGAGGCCACGCGCTCGCTCAGATGGTCCAAGTACGCCATCACCTTCAGCTCGGCGGACCAGCTCAAGTGCGCGGCAACCGCCGACGTCCTCCCGATGCTCTGTTCACCCATCATCAGCAACGTCCAAGTCACCAAGACCCTCATCGATGATGGTGTGGGGATCAATGTCCTGTCCATCGAGATGTTCGACAGCCTTCAAGTGCCCTACGATCAGCTACAACCTACCAAACCCTTCTCAGGAGTGACCAACGGCTCCACCACCTCGATAGGGCAGGTCCGCCTCCCTGCCACCTTCGGCCAGCGCGACAACTACCGCACCGAGCTCATCGACTTTGACATCGCCCACATCCGTCTGCCGTACAACGCCATCCTTGGGTATCCAGCATTGGCCAAGTTCATGGCTGTGACCCACCACAGCTACAACGTCCTCAAGATGCCAGGAAGCAGCAGAATCTTCATGGTCCCCTACGAAGAAAGAGATGCGGTGTGCTCCCTGGAGTGTGCCTTCCAAGCCGCAGCAATCGAAGACCCCGAGAGCAAGGGCACCCCATACCCTCCTAAGGCCATCCCCAAGAAGAAGAAGCAACTGCTCCGTACAAGGCATCAGGAGAGCGGCATCTCCAGCAGCACCACCTCAGGATCAGCGCCCGCGCCTGGGGCGCCTCCCTCCCTCACATAGGAAGGCGCGCCCGGCGCCTTCCTCGGACGAGGCTCGGGGGCTCTCTTCTGGAGGGCCTCAGACCTAGCCAAGATCACGAGGGAGGCGCTTGGGCACCACGTGGAGGCGTGCTTTGCTGCACGTTTCCCTCAAGAGGGCACTAGGCAAGGAGTGCTCGGTTCTCAGGAGTTCATCATCAAGGCCACCCAGGAGCTTCAAGAAGCAAGGACCATGCGCGGCGACCGCCGCCCACCACCCGGCGCAGCTCCCCATCCTGGCAAAGACGATGGGCTGTGCGCCTGCGTCGACATTACAGGGCTCAACAGGGCCGCATCTCAGGAGCTCTTCTGGCCTTCGTGTGCTGGCCAGTGCGAGGGTCCACCTCACAGCTACATTCGCATGTCGTTTGGCATGTCGAGCGTGGCTGTCACCTACCAGCATCATCTCCGGAGCATCCTGGCAGCATAGGAGGCCAGGCATCACGCAGTCCGGGCAGAGATGGCGACCGTCCTCAAGGAACCACCCGAGCCCCCAGAGCCTCCCGAGGCTCATGGCCCTGGCGGCTTGTGAGGAGCAACTCCTTTAGCGTGCACCTTCAGCTACTTCAACACTCCTTCGACAACGGTACCAGCTGACATTTTCTGGTTTACTCAGCTGGGAGCGCCCCTCGGGCTGCATCATTCCCAGGTCGCACGGGCTTGCCCCTGCGGCATGTACCTTTCTGCATCTTTAGCTTACTCTGCTGGGGGCGCCCCTCGGGCTGCATCATCCCTAGGCCGCTCGGGTCCGTCCCAGTGCCATGCATCGTTTTTACGTCTATCTAAACTAGCTTATCTCCTTGCATGGCTCTCTTACGGCTATCGCTTGTTTGATTACATCTCGCGGCATCCCGCGTTTCTGACCAATCTCCTGTTTACCCCATGGCAAAATCTCCACATACTGGCATGGCGCTTGTGCTCGGGTCTGTCCCTACAACGTTGATAAATCTGAGAGATCGAGCTCTGGCTTGTGGCCCGCTCTGCACACGTCACCTCATCAGATCCTCGGTGCCTTCGTCTTCTGGTGGAGCAATCAGCAGCTGGGTAACCAGCGCGGCCATGGGCTATGCTCTCTCTCCGACTAACCTATAGGAACCTCTCGTGGATGACAGCGGGCGGTACCGCGGGCTCCTTCTTTTCCCATGCAATTCACTTGCACGTTAAAGGGGGCACACCTGAGCATTGCGCCTCAGGAGCTCTTACTGGCTCTCCAGCCCTCACCCCCTGGCCTTGACCACGGCATCGCGACCTGGCATACCAGCGGCGGTGAGCTTGCTCGAGGGCCCCGACCCGAGGACGTAGAGCACATGGAAGAGCATGTTAAAGAAGGGAAAGCTCGCATGTACCTGACTCGGCTACACTATGGCCATTGACGCACGAGCCTCGCACAGCACAAGGAATTGACTCTGGGCCGCTAAGATAAGTTTCGCACTCAGGTCAGCCAAGTGATGCGGCATAGGATTCTCATTTCTTGTAGCCTTGCTATGGCGACACCGCCTTCCTTTCCTATCCTTAGGTAGCTACTTGCGAGCTAAAGGGGCCTCTTGAGTATCATGCCTCTGGAGCTCTTATTGGACCTCAGGCCGCTCACCTCCTGGCCTTGACCAAGGCATCATGACCTGGCATACCAGCGATGGCTGTAGCCTGCCTGGGGACCGGGACCTGTCGGCGTAGGGCACCAAGCTACCGCGAAGTTGGAAAGGGGGGACTGAGTCGAAGCCGGACATGTAGTCGTACATCTTCATAATAAGGACAATATTAACCAATGGGCACTACAGATCCTTTACACGCCCCCATGGGGTTTGTCTCGATTCCTCGCAGGGAACAAAAGAAGAAGGTTTCTAGGAGCCCTATCTACAAGTGTCATCGCCGCTGACGCCATCATCAACAGTGGGCCACGGGAGGCTGACGCCAACCCCATCCAGATCAATGGCGGCGGCGGGCGGACGCCGCTGCCGCGTTCCGGGCACACGAGAGCTCGGGGGCACGTAGCTGTCGTCGCTCACCTTCAGAGTCTCGTAGGTCTTGGAAGAGTCGTTGGACTCCCAAGCGGCATCACCGCTGCTGGAGGAACTACTAGCTAGGCCAGCGGCAGGCCCGGCTCCTGCTGCCGTGCCGTCCAGATGACCCCCTCCAGGGCAGCACTCCAGGTGGCGGCCTTCCTCATCGAAGACCTTAAAGAACATCATGGAGGCGCCATCGTATTCAAAGTGGATGGCGAGGGCGCCCTCCGCATGGCAAACCTGGGCGATCTCATCCCATCCGTGGGTCATGAAGATCTTGCCCGGGGAGACGACCTCAACCTCTGCCCCCGTCGTTGGGGCATCACACTTAGCGTGCTATAGCCATAGCTCGAGGGGACCCCTCGGCGGCATTTCGCCAGAGAAGAACGGCGGGAACCGGATCCACGTATGCGGTGGCATCACCGCCCACACCACAAGTTCACGCGAGGAGCCCTCGGCGTGAGTTCGCGGGGCGACGGCACGCGCCACCATTGCACGGGCACTGCGGCCGTGGCTCGAGGGGCGTCGGTCCCTGCCTCCTCCTCTGAAGTCCGCTGCCTGGGCGTACAAGGGCAGCGGATAGCCGAGGGGAGGATGTTCATTCCAAGGCCTCGACACCTCCGGCCTTACGACGACATCGCGAGGGCAGGCAAGCCTCTTCTTCGGCGGGAGAGTCCCAAGCTCTTCATGGGGGGCTTTTCCCTTCTCGACGACGGAAAACCTCTGTATTGGCGCCATGGATGATGCAGCGAAGCAGCAAAGCAAGGAAGAAGAAGCGAGCAGAACGGAGGGAGAGATGGGCGCTGGGGGCTCCACCCCCTCCCCATTTATAGCGGGAGAAGGCCAACCGACGAACCCCACGATCGTAGGTAATGATGGCTTTTCTGCATGCACCAGGGACTCGTCAAGTCGGGCAGTTGCCAAGGCAGCATGGGGAAGCGGAGATGCCCACGTCTCGTCAGTCGCCACGTGTCAATCAAGGCCGCATGCGGTTGGGGCCCGCGGCGCTCCGCACTTGCCCCTTGGCTTTGCCTCGAAGCCATGTCCGAGCGCGCCTTGGGCCCGGGGGCTACTGTCGGCGTTCTAGGAAGGTGGGTCCCCAGACTTGCCTGCCTGCGGCCCACGGCGTGGCTCCTCTAGCGGCCTGGTATGGCCCATCTTCACCAGCAAACACTCTAGACCCACGCGAGGGGCCAAGCCTTGCGAGGCGGATGACACAAGACCTCCTCAGGGGCAGCCTCGCTAGGCTGGCTTGCGAGGAGCACATAGATCAAGGCGAGGGGCACCTTGTGAGGTTTACATGATGTAAGCCATGATGACAAAGGCCAGGCGGGCGCCAGCGGGCACAGAGTACCAGTTTCCTCTTTGGTGCTAACGGAGGAGGCACAGGCGAGGAGTCCCGAGGCATCACGCAAAGGTTTCCATATCGGTGCAACAAGACCAAGACCAGCAGGATGGAGGTCATCGCGGAGCCCACGGCGGCGTCACCACCAGAGCCTTTGGCAGGAGAAGACCACCTTTTCTCAGGATAGCTTGTTCTAGTTGTCCCCCTTCAAATTGGTCATTGTGGGATCCCTTCCCGCCTAATATTTTGGAAGAGGACCAGGGCCTCTATAAATAGGACTAGCCTCCACCATAGGAGCGAGAGAGAGCTGGGATCGGATCCATTCCACCCTCATATGCACCAGCTCACCGAGCTTAAGAACACCTCTCCTCAGGAGGTTGTTCTTCCCTTGTACTTGTTCATCCCCAGCCTACAAGGCAATCCACCACACCACACTGGACTAGGGTATCACACCACATCAGTGGCCCGAACCAGTATAAACTCTTGTGTCCCTTGTTCATCGAGTTCGACGAGCTAAGCTTTGAGATCATGGCGAGTTAGTGAGCTAGGGGGAAGGAGAGATCTTCATGCGCACGCTAGAGTTTGAACCTTAAGGGTTTTGCTGGAACCATAAATCCGACATAAACCATATAGTAATCAACTACAAGGTGTAATCAACACTACTAGTCACCCACAAGCACCAATCTATAGTTCCGGTAACAAGATTGAACACAAGAGATGAACTAGGGTTTGAGATGAGATGGTGATGTTGAAGATGTTGATGGAGATTGCCCTCCCCAAGATGGGAGAGTTGTTGGTGATGATGATGACGATGATTTCCCCCTCCGGGAGAGAAGTTCCCCTGGCGGAATCGCTCCGCCGGAGGGCAAAAGTGCTCCTGCCCAAGTTCCGCCTCGAGGCGGCGGCGCTCCATCCCGAAAGTCCACTCCTTATTTTTTTTCTAGGTCAAAATGACTTATATACTAGAAGATGGGCACCAGAGGTGGGCCTGGGTGAGCACAACCCACCAGGGCGCACCTGGGCTCCCTAGCACGCCCAGGCGGGTTGTGCCCACCTGGTGGGCCCCCTCTATAGTTATTTGCTTCAATGATTCTTAAATATTCCATAAAAATTCTCATGAAGTTTCAGCTCATTTGGAATTGTGCAGAATAGGTAGCCTGATGTAGCTTTTTCAGGTCCAGATTCTAGCTGCCGGAATTCTCCCTCTTTGTGTATACCTTGCATATTATGATAGAAAAGGCATCAGAATTACTCCAAAAAGCATTATTATGGATAAAACATTATAAATAATAGTAAGAAAACATGATGCAAAATGGACATATCAGAGAGCAGCTCAAGTACGTGGTTCAGATGCATTTCCACCGGGAGAAGGCCACCAACAACACTGCAGAATATGAAGGTCTCCTTGCCGGGCTCAGGATCGCAACAGAACTGGGAATCAAAAAGTTGATCATTCTAGGAGATTCACAACTTGTGGTGAGGCAAGTGAACAAGGATTATCAAAGCCCATTGATGAAGGCGTATGTAGAGGAAGTGAGAAAGTTGGAGGAGAGCTTTGAAGGATTGCAAACAGAGCACATACCACATGCGGAAAATAGCATTGTTGATCATATGTCAAAGTGCGCTGCGCAAAAACTCCCAATGGAACTAGGGACTTTTGTTCTCCATCTGACTCAACCCTCCGTATCCCCAGCAACACGACAAGAAAGAGTAGGAAACTGGACTCCAACAAGCCTTTCCCAGCAAAGCTTCCCGAAGCCCCCGGTGGAGAGCTTGGCGGGAACAACTCCCCTTTGATCAATGAGCTGCACCCTCCCGCCAAACTGCCAATCTTTGCGGTTGAGGCATGCGCTCCCGTGAATGAGGAGGTGCCGCTGGTCCTCGTTGTCGAGCCTCAAGCATCAACTTGGGCACGACACATAGTCCATTTCCACCAAATAGGAGAACTTCTCGAAGAATAAGAAGAAGCTGAAAGAGTAGCCCGGAGGGCTAGTATGTATTATTTCGTTGACAACACACTATACAGAAGAAGGCCCAATGTTGTGAAATTGAAGTGCATTTGCCGGGAAGAAGAACAAGAGATGTTGGCAGAGATACACAAGGGTATGTGCGGCTCCCATATTGGATCAAGAGCCCTAGTTGGAAAAGTTTTCTGGCAGGATTTCTATTGGCCCATGACCCTCCAAGATGCAGTCGAGCTAGTCACCAAGTGTGAAGCCTACCAGTTCCACTCCAAGAATATCCATCAGCCTGCTCAAGCTCTCCAAACAATCCATCTATCATGGTCCTTTTCGGTCTGGGGGCTCGATATCTTGGGCCCTACCCTTGTGCTATCGGGGGCTTTGAATTCTTGTGCGTCGCAATCGACAAGTTTACAAAGTGGCTGGAAGTGGAGCCCGTGAGGAAGGTGACCGCTCAGTCAGCTATCAAGTTCTTGAAAGGATTCGTGTGCCGATTCGGAGTACCTGCCAGAATCATCACCAATAATGTCACCCAATTCACAAGTCGCGCCTTCATGCAATATGTTCACACCCTCGGAAGCGAAGTCTCGTTTCCCTTTGTTACCCATTCCAGAAGCAGCGGACAAGCTAAGAGGGCGAACACTGAAGTGCTGTGAGGACTCAAGACAAGAACATTTGATAGGTTGCAGAAGTGTGGTAGGCATTGGATCGATGAGCTGCCGGTGGTTCTTTGGTCCCTCCGTATAACACCGAATAGAGCTACTGGCCAGACTCCCTTCTCCCTAGTCTATGGGGCAGAAGCAGTGATCCCCATGAAACTCATTACGGGTCACCTCGAGTGCTTACCTATGATGAAGTAGTGCAAGAACGGCACCGGCGTGAAGATGTTGTGCTACTTGAGGAGAATCGTCTCCGGGCTGCTACGTGTGCCGCACGCTACAAGCAAGCCCTACACCCTTATCACAGCCGCAGGGTTCGTGCCCGGAGCCTTGAGGAAGGCGACCTTGTCCTTAGGCGCATTCAATCCGCCAAGGGTGCAAACAAGTTGACGCCAAAGTGGGAAGGCCCTTACTGGGTAATACGAGTCACCAGACCCGGCGCAGTCCGTCTAGAGACCGGAGATGGCATTCAATTGCAAAACTCATGGAACATTGAGCATCTCCGTAAGTTCTATCCGTAAGGTGCAGCCGTCAGGCCTTGCACAACAACCACCCTTTTGTACAAGACTTGCCGATGGTGCATGTAACCCTTTGTACAAAGCCAGGCGTCGACCCTGAACAACAAAGAAATAAACGAAGCGCAGGGCCCCCCCGAAAACATGCATGCATGCATAAGCATATCATGAGCATAGCATGATCATGTAGATAAGATCATATGTAGCTCTATTTTCATCTGCACTAAGCTGCAGGGTTCTTACCGCGGACCCAGTCCCAAAGAGAAGAAATGAAGACAAGCCTATGTATTGATCCCCGGCCAGCTAAACAGATTAATTTTTTTTCTTATCCATACATGTCATGTAAAGTTAAAACTTGTGCATATGAAAACCTTGTCACCTTCAAAGCATAAGTGCTCCCGTCCTATATATGCCCCAAACATTGCTTCAGACAAGGTGGTTGTAGTGGATTTTGACGGATAAGGTCCAACGAGGAGCTGGTCCCTTTCTATGGTTTTGTGCCCGGCAGGCCTAGCCCTGCGGCAACAAACGAAAGGTACCGGCAAGATAGCTTGCTGGAGAAAACTTGTTTACTTAAACATATAGAGGCACATCGCCTCTGCATGGACATGATACATGCACGAGTACCCGGCAACGCTTGTCTTTTTCATTAATATGCTGATAAGCAAGTACAGATCTTATAGGACACAAACATGGATAAAGAAAGTTACATAATTTAGACTAAAGTTGGGCTATGGCCCACATATTTTAGACTGAAAAGATAAGTGCCCCATAATCTCTTTATTCTCCCTCTCCTCCTAGGAGCTACAGGGGGTGAAGATGGCAAAAGGAGTGCCTAAGCATTAGCCCAACCTGATCCCGTCAAGGCCTGCCAGGCACAGCCTGACAAGATCGGGAGTGGTGAGGATGCGAAGGAAGGGGATGGAGGGAGCAGCTCGGCGGTGCCCTGGTCACCACCCCTAGGGCCAGCAAGAAGCCCCAGCACAAGCACCAGCGAGGGGAACCGCCAGAGCTCAGTCGGAAGACTACTGGAGGAGGCAAAGGCACCAATAGAGCAACCCCCTCCCCGGCAACCTTCCTAGAGGGCGGTGATGATGGTGCTGGGGAGGAAGGGGAAGAACGGAAAGACGAGGCAGCGGGCCGGCAATAGGGGACGAAGGCATCGGTGCCATCGTACTCTGACTTGATGGCCTTCCAGGCGCCTTCTCTGTCTTCCCTCGCTTTTTCCTAGTCACCACTGCTCCAAGGGGACACCGGCCTCTCGGCCCGTCACCTTCCCAGGAGGAACAGCGGACGGCAGCGACATCTAAGATGCGTGAGGAGCGCCACTCCCCACCTTGGTGGGCAGGAGGGCACCACCATCTTCAGCATTCACCCCACTCCACTGGAAGGAGCAGTGCTGGGATTACCAAGGATACCAAGTGTTGCGCTCATGACAGACGCTGGGAGCCCCAGGAGCCTCGCCGTTGAGGTCACGAGCCTCGGCGACCTACGGCAAGGGTAAGCAATCCCCACGAGGTGGCCGGTTTGTGTGGGGGAACATGCACTTCACTTTCTTGGAGAAGCGCAACACCCCCACACTATGGTCAATGCGACATCTACATCTTCGACTGCCACATCTCCCACAATCCTGGACCAGACTCACTCCCCAAGCATCGACACAAGCTTTTGACACAGTCGACTTCGAGCTAGAGCTCGGGGCCTGGCCCCGGTCTCCGCTCCTCGACATAACAAAGGAGGAGGCAAGGAATAAAAGGGGAGAGGTGCGTGGATGAGTGCCACTACCCCCTATCATCCCCCTTTTATAGACAAGGTGGGGTGGGGGCTGTCTCGGTGTTCTGGGACCAGGGGTGCCCGGACTTGCCTACCTACGGACCAGAGCGTGGCTTCGCCAGCGGCCTGGTACGACCCATCTTCAGCAGCAACAACTCAAGACCCTCGCAAGGGGCCAAGCCTCGCGAGGCGGACGATGCCAAGACCTCCCTAAGGGCATCCTCACTAGGCTGGCTCCTAAGGAGCAGAGACATCTATGCAGGGAGCACCTCGCGAGGTTCACGTGATGTGAGCCATGACGACCAAGGCCAGGTGAGCGCCGGCGGGCGCAATGTACCACTTTCATCTTTGGTGCTAAGGGGGCAAGCGCAAGCGCGGGGTCCATAGGCATCAAGCAAAGGTTTCCATATCGCTGCAACGAGACCAAGACCAGTAAGACGGAGGTCATCGCGGAGCCCACAGCAGCATCACCTCCAGAGCCTTTGGCAGGTGAAGACCACCTTTTGTTACTATAGCTTGTACTTGTTGCCCCCCTTCAAACTTGGCCGCTGTGGGATCCCTTCCCGCCTAACATTTGGGAAGAGGACCAAGGCCACTATAAATAGGACTTAGCCACCACCATAGAGAGGGATCTGGGATCGGATTCATTCCACCCTAACGAGCTCACCAGTTCATCGAGCCCAAGAACACCTCACCTCCTAAGGCGGTTCATCCATTGTACTAGTTCATCCTCAGCCCCTTGAGGTAATCCACCCACAAACTGGAGTAGTGTATTACACCGCAAGGTGGCCCGAACCAGTATAAACCATGGTGTCTCTTGTTCTTTGGGTCCGTCGAGCTAGGTCGTGGAATTATTGAGTGAGCGAGCGAGGAAGAGAGTGTTCTTCGTGCACACCCCAGAGTTTGAACCTCACAAGGGTTTGCTGGAACCCATACTCTGACATTTGGCACGCCAGGTAGGGGTGCGCCGGAGCCCCTCTTCTGTCGATCGACCCGTCGACACCCTGCGGTTCTGATGTCGGATGACCCGAGGACCCACGCCGACCATTGGGCTGCTTGGCCCGTCCGGGTGGCACCGTCTGCCCAAGAAGACCTCAACTCCGCACTCCAGGCGGCCCGCACACCGCCGAACACCGCTAGACGCGGGCGGCGTGGACCGGCGCCCTCCGCCCTTGCGCCACGACGCACGTGCTCTATCGCGCGATCTTCAGGCTATGCTGCGGCAACGACACCACACACCTGACGGGAGCAGGCGAACATGCGAGCTGCGCTCATCATGGCGCAAGAGCTGCTGCGATGCAAGATAGCGGAGAGCGGCCGTGATGCGCTGCTAGAGCGCGTGGCCAAACTACTAGACACTGCCTGCAGAGGTACGCCGCCCTTCTGCTCCTTGCCCACGCCTCAAGTCGTGGCAGAGGCGCGTGCGAGGCCCCGGCGAGCTTGCGTGCCACCTGGAGTGCCAAGGGGACCAGACAACACCAAGATGAACCCCGGCGCGACCCGTCCTGCCATGACGGCGCCGTCGCCAGGAGGGACAAGCGCCGATGGACCACCCCGAAGACGCGCTAGAGTGCCACCCAGCGGCCACCAGGGCCAGGCGCCTCGGTTTGTGGCCCAAGGCACGAGGCATCCAGGCGATGGCCCTGGCGGGGCGACCGAAGACGCCTATGGCCCCCGCATGGTGAACCTGTAATACACACCAGGAGAAGGCCCCAGCTCATTCCCCGAGCCAGGATGGAAAGGCGGAGCGCACGAGGCCGGGGCCTTCCATGAGTCGCCCGGAAGCTTCGCCGACCCCTTCAGCGACGACGATGGTGGGGTACAGCCAATATCTCGGGAACAAGTTTATGCTAACCGTGAGATGCAGGTGAACCAGACCGCAGCCGCAGACCCCAGGGTGGTGGCTCCGCCTCTGACGGGGGCGGTGCACTGGGGTTGCGCGGGAGGGGCCTAGAGCCAGGGCCTCCCCCATGCTGCGTGGACCAGGGCGCCCCATGGAGGTAGGTCCTTTGTCGGGGGAGGCGCCGGCGAGCCCTTTCCCCGGTAGAGGGCCCGTGGTCACCGAGGGCGCCGCCAGCGTTGCCCCTTGGCCTTGTCCTGGTTTCCGAACGCCCCAACAGTGGTCGGGGGTGGCATAGGGCGGGACCCTCATCTGGTGATATGAAGCAAGGTTCACGCCTGTGAAGGTCTCCGCTTGTGACACTCTCACGTAATAATGAGTGGGGTTGTACACGCCCCGGAGTCTCCGGAGTGCCGCCCTCGGGCCTCGGGGGCTCCCGCCCACGTTCTTGTGTAAGCACCATGCCCCGCACTGGCCATCGACACTGTGCCCCAATGACTATGCTCACAGCCAGTGAAAGCACTTAGCTCCGCGCTGGTGGAAGACAAGAAGACTAGCTAGGTGCTGGATGCGGCCATTTTCTTTCCTCTGCTTTTCTGTAACTCGATTCACCGCCCTTTTGGATTGAACTTAAAGTCTTTTTGTTGCCAAGAGTGGGGGGGTTTCTTGGTCTCTGCTGGTTTTATCGCATTTTGGTTGTGTGCCCTGTTTTTAAGGCTCGTGCCCCCGACCCTCCGGCTTGGGGGATGGTCGGCCGACCGCAACAGGCATGTCTGGATGACCTCGGCAGGACCCCCTCGGGCAAGAGCGTACGCGCGGCATGATTGCCGCGTACGCATTGTCGGATCACGGGTTCTTGCAAAACCCTTAAGGTTTAAAGACTGGGGTGCGCACGAAGATATCCCCCCTATCGATTTGCGTCCTAACTTAGCCTAGATCTCACGAACTAACTCGACGAACTCGCGACACAAGGACACAAGATTTATACTGGTTCTGGCCACCGTTGTGGTGTAATACCCTACTCTAGTGTGGTGGTGGTGGATTGCCTCTTGGGCTGAAGACGAACAGTACAAGGGGAAGAATAGCCTCCTGAGGTTGAGGTGCTCTTGTGCTTGGTGAACTTGTGTGTGAGGATGCGGTATAGGGTTCTGTTCTTGACCCGTCTCCTCTCCATCCTTCTACTATGGTGGTGGCTAGTCCTATTTATAGAGGCCCTGGTCCTCTCCCCAAATATTAAGCGGGGAGGGAGCTAACAACGACCAATTTGAAAAGGGACAGCTAGTACAAGCTATCCTGACAAAAGCAGTCTTCGCCTGCCAAAGGCTCTGGTGGTGACGCCATCTTGGGCTCCACGATGACCTCCGTCTTGCCGTCCTTCTGTTCTTGGTCTCGTTGCACCAATATGGAAACCTTTGCTTGATGCCTCGGTACTCCGCGCCTACGCTTGCCCCTTAACACCAAAGAGGAAACAAGGATGCTGGCGCCCCCTGGTCTCGATCATCATGGCTTACGTCACGAGAACCTCGTGAGGTTCGCCCGGCCTTGAACTCTCCACCCCTCACGAGCCAACCTGATGAGGCCTCTCCTGAGGAGGTCTTGTGTCATCCGCCTCGCGAGGCTTGGCCCTTCGCGAGGGTCTTGATTCCTTGTTGATGAAGATGGGCCGTACAGGCCTGCCAGCAAAGCCACGCCGTGGGCCGCAGGCAGGCAAGTCTGGGGACCCTCGTTCCCAGAACGCCGACAGTAGCCCCCGGGCCCAAGGCGCGCTCGAGCTTGGCTTCGAGGCGAAGCCAAGGGTCAAATGCGGAGCACCGCGGGACCCAATAGCCTGCGGCCTCGGTCGACGCGTGGCGGTTGATTGGACGTGGGCGTCTCTGCTTCCCCATGATGCCTTGATACCCGCCTAGCTAAACGGCCACCGCGGTCTACACGGTTATTCTTCCATCGCTTGCGCCATTCTCCTCCAATTCCTTTGCTTCCCATAGACTCTGATCCTCTTTCCAATCTAACCTTAGCTCTGCTCGCCCCATCGCCATGGCGCCGATGCAAGCGGATAAGGGGAAGAAGCCTCTGTCTTTGGCTAGTGCGCCCCCGGCCACCGAGCCCGCGGTAGTCCGATCGCGGGTGCTCAAGGATGAGGCCATGGGCAAGGTGCATCCCATGCTCGCATCCAGCTTCAACAAGTGGGGAGAGACGGCGTCTTGGCCTGCTTCCCGCGCTCGCATTGACCGTACGGCCACTGAGGTCCCCTTCTTCATCGACGCCCTATGGGCCGGCTTGGTCCCTCCTTTCTCCGCCTTCCTCAACGTAGTGCTTTCCCATTATCAAATCCACATGCTGCACCTTGATCCCCAATCCATGACCCTGCTTGTCGTCTTCGCCTTCGTTTGCGAGGCCATGGTAGGCATTGGCTCCCTCCGTGGCTCTTCTGCGCCACTTCTTCTCGCTGCATCTGATTGATCCTCGGCAGAGCTCCGTATGCCTGAGCTTTCAGGCCGTGGCGGCGACGGCCAGCGACGGGATCGACTTCCAGCTCCCTGCATCCATGAGCGGGTTCCGGACACGGTGGGTGTTTGTTGACAACGGAGTGCTCAGCCCCCTGCTCTCCTCTCCATCAGAGCACGACATCCCTAACTCCAGTTGGTGCCACCGGAGGCTCGCCGATCCACACCTTGTCCCCGTCTGGCTCCGGTTGAGATGGCTCAAAGACCTTGGCATGACTGCGCCTATGGTGGTGAGGGAGTTCTTCTGGCGCCGAATTACCCCGCTTCATCGCCACTCCCTGCAGATGTGGGCCTTGCTCAGCAGCCAGGACCACATGAGACTTCAGGAGTCTAAGCTCCCCCATGAGGCACCGCAAACAGTGCTTGAGGTCCTGACAGGCATCCTGTTGCTGGACGGCTTGCCGAGGAAGAGTTGTCTTTTGTACTACTGCTCGAACAAGATGACCTTCGCGGAGCGAATGCCCTCCTTCGACGAGTGGGGGTTGCGCCCAGCTGGCCTCGTGGGACCCCGCGAGAACCCCGTCATCGTGGTTCCTTTCCTCAACGCTGGTGCCGAGCTCGCCCCAAGTGTTGGTGCAGGGGGGCGTACACCGCTGGGGGCCGATAGTGAAGGTGCCGAGATGCCGATGCCGCCCAGGGCTCCCAAAGGATCGACCTCGGGGTCTCGTGACTCTTGCCCTGGGGCAGCGGTTGAAGGGGCGACGCAGCCCGCGTCTCCCGTGGCCGGGGCTCCTGAGGCCTCGGGAAGTCACTGCAAGGCAGAGCTGGCCAGCTCTCCTCAGCCTGGCGCTTCTGAGACTGCCCCTCCGAGCACTTCTCCAGCCGCGCCTTGTGTCGGCCTCCATGTCCAGCGCTTCGGCCGGCTATGCGTGGACTTCGCAGAACTCCGCAAGAGAAAGGGGTCCCCGAGCTGCGGCAGCGGCACCTTCGGGTTGTTGAAACGGAGGAAGTATATCACCGTTGATGAGTAAGTTCCTTATCTTGGTGATCTTCTGTGTGCCACTTTCCTTTCTGACGATTGTCCCCTTAGGACCCCTTCTGCCAAGGCCGTGAAATCTCCTGAGAAGCAGCTCCCTCTTGTCCCGCTGCACCCGCCAAGCTCGAGCGTTGCAGGCTCATGCGCTGCCCACGGCGTGGGGTCAACCGTGGGAGTTGGTCCGTCATCAAGGCGCCTTGAGCTTGTGCCTTCACTGTCCTTTCTTCGCGGCCTTGCTCGGAGCGCAGCAAGCATGCCAAGGGCTCCTCCCCTGTTCACGGTTGGCAGCTGGCTGGCTTCGATCCTTGGGTCTTCCTCAAGCAGCGGGCCCTGTTCAACTCGGGCCCCTCGCGAGGGCCGGTTGGCGCCTGGGGCTGCGCCAGCCCCCAGCCCCTGCTGAGAGGGGGCGCATCACGCCGGGCGTCGCCCTCAGCCCCCGTGGCGGAGGGCGAGATGGGCCGCGCGCTCGAATTGGAGCATGGGCGGAGCATTGTTCATCATGAGCTCTTCTAGGAGGCGATGGGCGCGATGAACCGACTCGGTGAAGAACTTGTGGGTGTCGACGCGCGCCTTGAGGCCGAGGGTCTTTGGTTGGCGGAGGAGTGGCACAAGCTGAAAGTGGCCATCAACCTCGGGCGCCACCAGCGCGAGCTGGATAACATGAAGGTTGAGGCTTCCCTTGCAGCCTCCCGTGAGGCCTGCTCCCGAGCTCTGGAGGAGGCTCGTGAAGCTGACCACCATCGTGAGGCCGTGGAGAAAAGCGCGTGGGACCTCCAAGCCTGGAGCCCTGTCTTGGATCGGCAGGTGGAGGCGCGCAGGGCAGCCCTTGCATCGTTGGGGGGGTCGCCCGCCGAGGAGGAAGAGATCCGGAAGCGCGAGGAGGTGCCGGCGCTGGAAGCCATGGAGCACAGCCTTGAACTTGAACGGCTGGAGACGAGGGAGCGCCAGGTTGTTCAGGCGGAGGACGACGTTGGCGCGCGTGAGGTCAGGGCCCAGGAGGAGGTAGACCACCGGGTGGCCGAGGCTCGCGCGGATCTTGAGAGCAGGCACAACCTGAAGCTGAAGCTCGTGGAAGCCGGGGCCGATGGTAGGACTGCTACCCTCAAGTCTAGGTTGGTCGAGGTGGAGCGGCGCGAGGAGGCCGCCGTATCTGCCTTGGCCTCGACACAGGCTAAGCTGGCTTCCGCCCGCGCCGAGCTGCTCTCCCATCGGCAATGGGTCGCCGACGCCGAGTCCGTCGCGCGGCAGAACAAGGACGAAGTGCTCGAGCGGTGGACATTGGAGCGCGTGCACGCCCCCATGCTCGAGGGCCTCAGGAATAGGGCCAACACCGCCCTGGGCCAACACCGCCAGCCACCTCCGCTTCTTTGGCGATGTGGTGACACGCCTGCAGAACCGTTCCGAGAGGCCTCGCCAGCTTGTTGAAGAGAGGAGTCACAGTCTTCTTGGGCGCGCGTTCTCCCGCGTCTTCAGCCACCTCCGGAACATCGATCCCAACTTTGATTTTTACACCGCCATTGCTCCCGTGCCGGAAGCCATCCGGGGGAACTTGGCGCGATGGGTTGAAGACAACGTGGATGCGCTGGTCAGGGCCTTCGCTTCTGACGACGACGGGGTAATGGTTGTGGCGGACGAAGGCGACGTGGTTGATGACGGCAACGCCGGCCCCGGCGAAGGTGGAGGCGACGCCAACGATGGCGACAGCGAAGCCAGCGGCACATCTGAAGATGACATGGGGGACGCGGCGAGCGACATATCCGGCTGATCCCTCGTTTCCTTGTTGTTTACCCTATAAAAACTTGGGTGTGGCCTCGGAAGATTGTAAGAGCATTTTGAGAGGGGGAGCCCCTCATGTAAAAAAACCGCAACTTTTATCCTTCTGTGTCAAATTGAGTGCGCGTCTTCACGAGCTTACGTGTGATGGGGCAAGGTTCTTGTTGCAGTTTACCTTAGCCTAGACGAGCCCAGAACCGGCTCAAGAGATTGTGGGTTTCTGAGGAGCTCGTGAGGAATTCGTCGTCGCGCCCGAGAGGGCCGTGTGATAAGCGAGCGCCAGCCACGGCTCGTCACGTGCATGGCTCGTGTGCTTCATGCCCAGCCCGGCACGCGAGGGGCCCGCGAGGGGGGAGAGACTAGCGTGAGCTCTGAAATAAGGCAAGAACTAGACTGCGAGAAATAGCTCGAACGAGAAAAGGCATCCCCCCGCGCGCATCAAATGAAAATTCAACTTCAACTTAAATCCAAATCCAGAAGGTAGGGTTACAGAAAAGAGATCCAAAGCAAATGGCCGCGTCCGGCGCCTAGTCTAGTCTTCGACGTCTTCTCACCAGCACGGGGCTAAGTGTTGCCACTGGGTGTGGGAGGAAGCCCCTGAGGCCCGAGGGCGGCTCTCCTGAGGCTTCGGGGCGTGTATAGCCCCACTCATTATTACGTGAGAGTGTCACGGGCGGTGATCTTCACAGGCATGAGCCTTACTTCATATCGCCTAGCGAGGGGCCCGCCTTGCGCCACCCCCTGCCACTGCTGGGACGACCGGAAACCAGGATGGCCCAACGAGGGCAGAGGGGACGCCAGCGGTGCCCTCGGAGACCACGGGTCCTCTGCCGGGGGAAAGGTTGTGGACGCCACCCCGGCAGAGGGCATACCTCCGGGCGTTGCCTTGCTCCGTGCGGCACGGGGAGGGGCCTTGCTCCTAGCCCCTTCCGCGCAGCCCCTAGTGGGTCTCTCCAGTCGGGGCGGGCATCGCCGTGCCGGAACCATCGTTCGGTGCCGTGACCTGGTTCATCTGGACTCATGGTTAGTGTAAGCTTGCCCCTGAGGGATTAATGGTACCATGTATCTGTTGTCGATGGCGCGGCCGGCGGGGCTCTCTAGCGACTCTTGGAAGGCTTCAGCTCCTAACACCTCCTCCTCCCATCCTAGCCTGAGGAACGAGCTGGGGACGTCCTCCGGTGTGTACACCTGATCCATCATGCGGGGCACGTAGGCCTCCGAGGCGGCTGCCCCGAAGACCTCGCCGAAGTGCCCCACGCTCCACATCGCTCAGCCCGTCACGCTGTCCTGAGGACGGCGGGGTGGTGCTCCGATGGGGCCGTGCGCGTTGACGCTCGTGCCCGCGCCCATCCGAGGTGGCTCGGATGCGAGGGGGTGCCCTCTGTCATGGACTGTGCTAATGTCGATGAAGCCCCCGGGCGCACTTGGGGGTACGCGAGCGCGGCGAGGCCCGCCGTGGGGTCCTACCGCCGCCTGGGGCGTGAGCTGGTAGCAGAAAGGCGGTGCTCCCATGGCCGCCGTGTCCAGGAGTTCGGCGACGTGTTCCAGCAATGCATCCCGGCCGCTCTCCATCAGTCGGCACCGCAGCAGCTCTCGTGCCACTATGAGCGCGGCCCGCATGTTCGCCTGCTCCCCCCTGGTGTGCGGCGCCGTCACTGCGGTGTGGCTTGTGGCCCTTGCAGCAGCTCGCGTCTGTCGGGGGGTAAGAGCAGGGGGTGAGTGGCCGCGCCGCCCACACCCCGTCATGTTTGGTGCGCGCGCCGCCTAAGACGCGGGGTTGAGGTATTCCTGGGCAGGCGCCGCCGCCCAGGCGGGCCAGGCTGCCCATCGGTCGTCGTCAGCCCTCGGGTCACCAGACATCAGAACCACAGAGCGTCGGCGGATCGTCTGGTGGGGAAGAAGCTCCGGTGCACCCCTACCTGGCGGGGCAAATGACGGATCACGGGTTCTGGCAAAACCCTTAAGGTTCAAGCACTGGGGTGCGCGCGAAGATCTCCCCCCTATCGATCCGCGTCCTAACTTAGCCTAGATCTCACGAACTAACTCGGCGAACTCGCGACACAAGGACACAAGTTTTATACTGGTTCGGGCCACCATTGTGGTGTAATACCCTACTCCAGTGTGGTGGTGGTGGATTGCCTATTGGGCTGAAGACGAACAGTAAAAGGGGAAGAACAACCTCAGGAGGTTGAGGTGTTCTTGTGCTTGGTGAACTTGTATGTGAGGATGCGGTCTAGGGTTCTGTTCTTGACCCGTCTCCTCTCCATCCTTCTACTATGGTGGTGGCTAGTCCTATTTATAGAGCCCTGGTCCTCTCCCCAAATATTGAGCGGGAAGGGAGCCAACAATGGCCAATTTGAAAGGGGACAGCTAGTACAAGCTATCCTGACAAAAGCAGTCTTCGCCTGCCAAAGGCTCTGGTGGTGACGCCGTCTTGGGCTTCACGGTGACCTCCGTCTTGCCGTCCTTCTGGTCTTGGTCTCGTTGCACCAATATGGAAACCTTTGCTTGATGCCTCGGTACTCCGCGCCTGCGCTTGCCCCCTTAACACCAAAGAGGAAACAGGGACGTTGCGTGCGTTGGCGCCCGCCTGGTCTCGATCGTCATGGCTTACGTCATGAGAACTTCGCGAGGTTTGCCCGGCCTTGAACTCTCCTCCCCTCATGAGCCAACTTGATGAGGCTGCTCCTGAGGAGGTCTTGTGTCATCCGCCTCACGAGGCTTGGCCCCTCGCAAGGGTCTTGATTCCTTGTTGATAAAGATGGGCCGTAGAGGCCTGCCAGCAAAGCCACACCATGGGCCGCAAGCAGGCAAGTATGGGGACCCCCGTTCCGAGAACACCGACACGCATCCTGCCACGGTCTGCAGGACGCTCCTGGCGTGGCTCTCTCGGATAGATCTACAGGATCCTCGGGAGGCCTAGGGCCCACGAGCCCCTAGGGGATTGCCTCAGGAGAAAGGTGCGCCAACAACCTCACGGCCCGCTCAAGGCCAGCTAAAATCAAGATAAGTCACAACGATGAACCTACCCAGGGGCTTGCAAGCTCGCAAGAGTGTGTTTCAGTCTTGGTGTGCCAGTTCAGGCAAGAGAATATGGGATCAATTGGACATGTCGCTCGCAGCTTTTCCTAGTCGCTCTCGTACACACTGTTGGCACTGTCACTGGTGTCACCGTCGCCATCGTCGACCGCGTCGTCTTCGTCCGCCACGACTACCACCATGTCATCCTCAGTGGCGAACACCCTGACCAGGGCGTCCACGTGATTGTCCACCCAGCGTGACAGGTTGTCCCGGATGGCCCCTGGCACCGGGGCAATGGCAGCGTCAAAGTCATAGTGGGGGTCGAGGTTTTGGAGATGGCTGAAGACGCGCGAGAACGCGCGCCCAAGAAGGCCCCGGCTCCTCTCCTCAACAAGCTCGCGAGCCCTCGCAGCCCGGTCCTCCAGGCGCGTCATGACTTCGGTAAAGAAGCGGAGGTGGCTGGCGTAGTCTTGTGTGTGGGGATGAGGGACACTTTCCTCGCAAATGACACCCAGTGCTCGGTTGGCCCTCACCCTGAGGGTCTGGAGCATGGGGGCGTGTTTGCGCTGAAGCGTCTGCTGATGGCACACCTCCTCCCTATCCTGCTACACGGGGGATGCGGCTTCATCAATCTACTACTGAAGCAAGAGCAGATCTGCACGCGCGAAGGTCAAGGCGGCCTGTGCAGAGGTTTGGGCCGCCGCAGTGGTCCTCTTGCACTGCTCCGCTTCATCCAGCCTCAACCTGAGGACAGTGGTCCTGCCCTCAGCTTCGGCCCCCTGGAGCTTCAACTTTAGGTTGTACTCATTGGCAAGATCTGCACGAGCCTTCGCTACCCTTCGGTCGACCTCCTCCTAGACCTTGGCTTCGCGGGCGGTGACGGCATCTTTGGCCACGGCCACATGGCGCTCCCTTGTCTCCAACCGCTCATGTTCCAGGCTGCGCTCCAAGGCCTCCAGCGCCAGTACCTCCTCGCACTTTAGGATCTCCTTCTCTTCGGAACACGCTCCCTTCATCAACGCCAAGATAGTCCTGCGCGCCTTGATCTGCTGCTCCAGGGCAGCATTCAAGGCCAGGAGCTCATGTTCCCGCTTCTCGGCACTCTCACGATGGTGTTCGGCCTCCTTCGCCTCCTCCAAGGCCTGAGCGCTGGCCTCGCGGGAGGCCACGAGTTCCACTGCGGCCTTTGCCTTGTCACGCTCGTGCTGGAGCTGCCCAAGGTTGATGGTGACCTTCAATTGGTGCCACTCATGAGCTGAGCGGAGGTCCTCTGTCTCGAGGCAAGCATCAACCGCCACGAGATCTCCTCTGAGGCGGCTCAGCGCACCCATCGCCTCCTGCAAGAGCTCGTGGCGCACGACGCCGCGTCCGCGCATGAGCTCCATTGCGCGGCCAAGTCCGTCCTCCACGCCAAGGGTTGCTGGGGAAGCCTGAGCTGGCCCGCTTGCCCCCGGCAGGGGGCTCGAGGCTAGCGCCTTCTCTGCCACCTTGCACGCTTTGGCAAAGGTGCTAGATGATGTGACATCACCACCTGAAGATGAGGCCGGTGCTACGGTCGCCCAGCCACCGGCAATGACCAACGAAGGAGTCCTTGGCACGCCAGCTACGCTCCAGGCCGGGGCTCGAAGAAGTAACGCCAGGAAAGCCGGATCGAGGCCCCAGGTCGGCGCGTCCACCTCTGGAGCGGGCCTCGGACCATGCGCAGCAGTCCGGCCAGTAGGGCTCAGCATCAACGATGAGCCGGTGGCCGGTGAGGGCCACCCCTTAGGAGATCTCACTGCTTCAGCCAAGGGGATCCTAAAGAGCCTTTGTCAGAAAAGGGTGCAGCATTCAGGAAATTACACAGATAAGATACTTACTCGTCTTTGGCGATGTATTTCCTCTGTTTCAATGGTCGGTAGGTGCCACCATTGCCGCTTGGAAGCACCTTCCTCTTGCGGAGTGCTTCGAAATTTAGGCGGAGCTGGCCGAAGCCCTGGGCTCGATCGTCGTTGCTTGGGACAGTGGGCGGGGCTCCTGAAGGGATGACCTCAGGAGAGTCAGGCTGCATCGACCCCTCGGTCTTTGCCTCAGGACAGCTCGCCTGAGCCTCGGGGGCTTCCAACCTAGGAGCCTCGGACCGCGCTGGCCCCATGGCCGCCGCCTTGGGGTAGGTCACCCAAGCCACAGGAGCCACCACCTCGGGGGCCATGGCCGACGTCGCTTCCTCGGTGGCCGCTTCGCTGGCGTTCGACGATGCTCGCCCCCCTGCACCAGCTTCCGGGGTGAGCGCGAGGTGGCTGCAGGCAGGGGGAACACGAAGATGGGGCTTTTGCGGGGCCCTTCAAGGCCGACCAGGCGCAGTCCCCATTCATCAAAGGGGGCATCTGCCTCACGAACTCCACCCTGTTCGAGCCGCAGTACAAGAGGCAACCCTCCTCCGGCAGGTTGGCCGGCGCTGGGTCGCCCGTCAGGAGCTCGAGCACTGTACGCCGTGCCTCAGGAGGAAGAGCAGACGCATGAAGTCTCAAGGGGTCCCCACAACCGGAGAAGGCCCACATCAGCCGAGAGTGACGCTGAAGTGGAGCAATGCGGCACCGGATGAACTCCTTCACCACCATAGGCGCTGTCATCCCAAGGTCCTTCAGCCTGGCTAGCTCATGCCAGACGTGGGCGAGTCGTCGGTCGACAAGCTTCACATGCCCCCAGCCAGAGCTAGGGACAGCCGGAGCTCGTGGGAGCAGGAGCAGGGGGCTGAGCACGTCAGCATTCACGAATACCCATCACTTCCGGAATCCACCCACAACTGGTGAGAGCTCAAAGTCAATCCCCAAGTCGACTGTCACCGCAACGGCTTTGGAAGGTCACGCACCCCGAGCGCTAGGGGCGTCGGTGAGATGCAGCAAGAAGAAATGGCGAAGCAAAAGCCATGGAAGGGGCAATGCCTGTCGGATTTTGGGTTCCGGCAGACCCTTGAGGTTCGAACACTGGGGTGCGCACGGAGATTTCGCCTCCTACCTTCCTGCACCCCTCCGCCATGCTAGGATCGAATCTACGAAAAGAACAACACAAGGGACACAGGGTTTATACTGGTTCGGGCCACCGTTGTGGTGTAATACCCTACTCCAGTGTGTGGTGTGGTGGATTGCCTCTTGGGCTGATGATAATAGACAGTACAAGGAAGAACAGCCTCGCGAGGGTCTGTTCTTGGCTGGGGCGATGAACTGCTGGGAGGGGTTCAGCCACCTTTCTCTCTCTCTCTCTCTCTCTCTCTCTCTCTCTCTCTCTTTACCACCTCTCTACTTGTCGAGCCCTTGGAGGAGACTGAGCCTAACCCTTTGCTATGCGGGTGGCTGGTCCTATTTATAGTGGCCCTGGTCCTCACCCCAAATATTGAGCGGGAAGGGAGCCAACAATGGCGGGCTAATTTGAAGGGGGACAGCAAGTATCAACTATCCTGACAAAAGTAGTATTCGCCTGCGCAAAGCTCTGGTGATGACGCCGTCTTGGGCTCCACGGTGACCTCCATCTCGTAGTCCTCCTGGTCTTGGTCTCGTTGCACCGAAACGGCAACCTTTGCCTGATGCCTCGGTACTCCGCAGCTGCGCTTGCCCCCTTTGCACCAAAGAGGAAAGGAGGACGCTACGCAGGCTGGCACCCGCCTGGCGCCCTGAGTCGTCATGGCTTGCGTCACGGGCACCTCGCGAGGTACCCCGCCTTGATCTCTCCGCCTCCTCGTGATCCAGCCTGACGAGGCCGTGCCTGAGGAAGCTCTGTGTCGTCCGCCCCGTGAGGCTTGGCCCCTCGCGAGGGTCTTGAGTTTGTGTTGGTGAAGATGGGCCTTGCTGGGCCCCCCTTTGAGCCACGCCGCAGGCCGCAGGCAAGCAAGTCTAGGGACCCCCATTCCCAGAACGCCGACAGTAGCCCCCGGGCCCAAGGCACGCCCGGACTTGGCCGTGCAGGGAGGCGGAAGGGCGAGAGCGAAGCACCGCGGGCCCTAACAGCATGCGGCCTTGGGTGCCGCGTGGCGGTTGACTGGACGTGGGCGCCTTAGCAGCCGCGCGAGTTGATAAGAGAGTGGCATCCACCTAGGCCCTTCTTCTTGCTTCCCCCGGTTGCCGTTCAGATCCCCTTTCCTGCGCTTCTCCTCCCTTCCTCCGAAATCTCCAGATCTGCTCTGACCGTGCGACCCAGGAAGCCATGACGCCTCGCTAGCCCCCGGCTGCAGCTTGGTACTCGTCTACCCTGGACCCGCCGAACGTGTCGGAGGCGGGCCTTGCCCGGTTGCGCCGGATAGCAACGGCGCGAGGCATCGACGGGGCGAAGGTGTTCAAGGCCAGCTCCGCCACCTCTGAGGGTCAGAGGAGCACCTTCTATCCACTCTTCGTAAGCGCCATTGTCGCTGGCCTGGTGCCTCCCTTCTCCGAGTTCTTCTTCTCTGTCCTCCGCCATTACAAGCTGCAGGCTCTGCATCTCCATCCCAACTCCGTCCTTCTCCTCGCGATCTTTGCTTATTATTGCGAGGCCCACGTTGGGGTGCAGCCCTCAGTGGCCTTGCTGCGCCACTACTTCTCCCTCCGGACCTCTCATGGTCCTGCTTCCGCGTGCGTGAGCTTCTCGCGTACGATGGCGCCATTGTCATCTCGAACTCTGGGAGGAGGATCGAGGGCTTCAGGAGCAAGTGGGTCTTGGTGGACGCTGAGCGCATCCACCCTCGACTGATCTTGCCCACCGAGCAGCCTACGAGCTCCAGCAACTGGGGTCGAGCGGAGCTCACGGATCCCCGCGTGAAGATGGTGTTGGAGAAGATGGACGCGGATCTGAGGCCGGCCGACATGGCGGCGGCGAAGCTGATCGGCGCGTCGTTGCTGAGGGAGTTCCTGGAGCACCAGCTGGCTCCGCTTCGGCAGTACTCGCTTCCAATGTGGAGGCCCTGTCCGAGCCCCGCGGCCTGGGCCGACGGAGACTTGGCCGCGGTTCTCCAATCTCTGGTCGAGGGCAATGTGGCGAGGTTGGAGGGCGCTCCTACGCCCTTGTTCCTTCGTGACGATTGGGAGCGGGTAGTGAAGTCCATGCCCGTCTTCAACGGGGAAGGGCCCGTGCCCCTGGAGGCTCCCGAGGGACCGGTGGACGTGCCCTCTGGCGACTCCAGCAAAGAAGAGGAAGGAGGGGAGCGCGGAAAAGGGCCTGACTCCGAGGCGACTGACGGAGAGTCGAGGGCTCCCCTCCCCCGGCGCAGGTCCCGCATTCTCCGCCTCTCTCCGAACGATGACGACGAGGATGACGACGAAGACGACGACGAGCAGGACGGCGGGAGCTCGCCCCCGATCCCGAAGAAGGACAGGACCAGGCTGATCTCCCGCGGGTCTCCCCCGGCCCCGGGGCGAACCGCAGACGCACCTTCCGCCTCCAAGCTTCCCGAGGTTGACCCTTCCAACCGGCTTTCAGGCTTCAAATTTGGCCGGAGGCCACTTGAGCTCACTAGCAACAACTCGTAAGCGTTCGATTCTTGCCTTTATCTCTTGCTCTGCTTCTGAGGCTTGACGTTCGCATCTTTGGATAGGTTGGCGCCCGCAGCAAAGAAGTCAAAGGGGGCTCCTGAGGTTTCGTTCATGACAGCGCCCCTGAAGGAAGGTGACCGCGACGCACAAGCTTCTCCCGCCCGGTCATCCTCGCGGGGCCTGACTGAGACAGCTGGGGCGAGCTCAGCCCCACGGCCCAAGTGGCTCCCGAGGTGCTCCCGTCTGCCGCCACTGCTACAGCTGTCGGGGCGCGGCAGACTCCGCCTTAGGATGCTGCGGCCGTGCTACCGCCTTCTCCTCCTACTCCACCGGCTGCTATCTCCCTGACTCCTTCCGCCATCCTGGACCGCGTTGTTGCTGAGCTGGACCGGCTGCGGCAGGATCTTCTCGGCGCCGACCCCCGCCTGGTGGCCGGGAGCTTGGAGCTGGTTTCTGGATGGGTTCGCTCCGATGCTTCGATTCGGGTGGCGCTAGTCCAGGCCTCGACGGCATGCGACGAGGAGAAGCAGGCCGTCCTTGAGGCAAAGGCTGCTCGCAATGCAGCCCTGGGAGAGGTGGTCGACGCCCGTGGTCGCTGCAAGGTGCTGGAGGACGAGCTGCAGGGCCTGCGGGATCAGCTCACGAAAGAGGTTCGCCTTTGCCAAGAGCAGGAAGAGGACGTGAAGGCTCGCGAGGCGGTCGTCGAGGGCCGGGAGGCCAAGCTCAAGAAAAGCCCCCGAGTGGGAGGATTGCTCTCCGCTCGAAGTGGTTTTTTAACATAGGCGAGTACGGGGTCGCAGCTAAGCCCCCCAGTGGGAGGATTTCTCTCCACTCGAAGTGTTTTTGAAACGTAGGCGAATCACATTCGCGGCTAAGCCCCCGAGTGGGAGGATTGCTCTCCACTCGAAGTGTTTTTGAAACTTAGGCGAATCGGGTTCGCGACTAAGCCCCCGAGTGGGAGGATTGCTATCCACTCGAAGTGTTTTTGAAACTTAGGTGAATCGGATTTGCGGCTAAGCCACCCACTAGGGGATTTGAACACATGTATTTACGGGATAACAATCATTAAGATACTGCAAAAATCTTGTCTTTGATAAGCAAACTGAAGGATTCTTATTACAACTCTTTGATCCGAGTATTTAGGTATAAAAACGGTGGACCAGCTCCGCATTCCATGAGCATGGCTCGCCTTTTTCGTGGCTACATTGTAGAGGTGATACGCCCCATTGTGGAGCACCTTGGTGACAATGAAGGGGCCTTCCCAGGCCGGAGCAAGCTTATGAGGTTGCTTCTGATGCACTCGGAGCACAAGGTCTCCTTCCTGGAATGCTCGCCCTCTGACATTACGGGCATGGAATCGATGCAAGTCTTGTTGATAGATGGTCGATCGGATCAGAGCCATTTCACGTTCTTCCTCCAAGAGATCAACTGCACCTTGGTGTGCCTATTCAGCTTCAGCTTCTGAGAAAATTTCCACTCGGGGAGCGTTGTGCAGCAAGTCACTCGAAAGCACAGCTTCAGCACCATACACCATGAAGAAAGGGGTTCGGTCAATCGACCGGTTTGGAGTTGTTCTCAATCCCCATAGGACAGATGGCAATTCAGTCACGCAAGCTCCAGCAGCATCCTTGAGTCGCGCATCAGTCGGGGTTTCAGCCCTTGAAGGATTAAACCATTCGCCCTTTCTGCTTGCCCATTCGACTGCGGGTGCGCAACGGATGCGTAATCGACTCGAGTACCTTGGGAAGCACAGAATGCCCTGAACTCATCAGAATCAAAGTTGGACCCATTATCTGTGATAATACTGTGAGGGACTCCATATCTGAATATCAACTCTCTGATGAAACTAACGGCAATGCTTGAATCAAGATTCTTGATAGGCTTGGCCTTGATCCATTTGGTGACTTTGTCGACCGCCACAAGCAAATGAGTGAAACCACTTCTGCTGGTCTTGAAGGGTCCAACCATATCCAACCCCGAAACAACAAACGGCCAGACGAGTGGAATAGTCTTCAAGGCAGATGCAGGCTTGTGAGACATGTTTGAGTAGAACTAGCAGCCTTCCCACTTGTCGACTATATCTTTTGCCATCTCATTTGCACATGGCCAATAGAATCCTGCTCGATATGCTTTGGCTATGATGGCCCAAGAGGATGCATGGTGACCACAGGTCCCCGAGTGGATATCATTCAGAATCATTCGACCTTCTTCTAGAGTGATACATCACTGAGCGACCCCGGCTACGCTTTCTCTATAAAGCTGACCACCTATCACCGTGAAGGCTTTGGATCGTCGGACAATCTGACGGGCCTCATCTTCATCCTCCGGAAGCTCCTTCCTGAGCAGATACGCAATGTATGGTACCATCTAGTCAGGGGTGATTACCAAGACTTCCATGATTAGGTCGACTACGACCGGGACTTCAATCTCAGTCGGGTCGGTAGAACCTTTCGGTTGCGGGGGCTCCTCTGTGAAAGGATCTTCTTGGACTGACGGGGTATGGAGATGCTCCAAGAACACATTGTTGGGTATAGGTTTCCGAGTGGAACCCAACTTTGCCAGATCGTCAACGGCTTGATTCTTGATTCGGGGTATGTGGTGGAGTTATAACCCCTCAAACTTCTTTTCTAGCTTCCTTACTACGTTGCAATAACCAGTCACGGCTGGACTCCTGATATCCCATTCCTTCATTACTTGATTGACCACTAAGTTTGAGTCGTCGTAGATCATCAGGCGACGGACGCCGAGTGAGATAGCCATACGCAACCCATACAACAGTGCCTCATACTCAGCTTCATTGTTTGAGGAATCAAAGTGAATTTGAAGGACGTAGCTGAGCTTGTTGCCTCTAGGAGATACTAGAACTACACCAGCACCAGAGCCATTCAGCATCTTGGACCCATCGAAGAACATAGTCCAATGCTCCGAGAGAATCTGAGTCGGTTGCTACTGTTCAATCCAATCGGCAAGGAAATCTGCTATTGCTTGGGACTTGATTGCTTTCTTTGCCTCGAACATGATATCCAATGGAAGGAGTTCAATCACCCATTTTGTCACTCGACCAGTTGCATCTCTATTTTTTAGAATTCCTGATAATGGAGCATCGCTGACGACTGAAACTGAGTGGTCTAAAAAGTAGTGTGCAACTTTCATCGCGGTCAAGTAAATTCCATAGACAAGCTTCTGATAATGTGGATATCTCTACTTGGATGGAGTCAAGACTTTAGAAATATAATACACTGGGCGCCGAACTTTGTAGGCTTTGCCTTCTTCTTCCCGCTCGACCGTGAGCACTGTGCTGACAACTTGTCCAGTGGCTGCAATGTATAGTAGTAGAGGTTCTTTGCTGACTGGAACAGCAAGTACCGACTAGGTGGAAAGCATGGCTTTGAGCTCTACAAACGCTGCTTTGGCTTCAGGAGTCCACTCGAACTTGTCAGACTTTTTCATCAATCGGTAAAGAGGCAATGCCTTTTCACCTAGACGAGAGATGAATCGGCTCAACACAGCCAAACAACCAGTAAGCTTCTGAACGTCGTGCACACGCAGGGGGCATTTCATTCGTAGGATTGCTCCACCCTTCTCTGGGTTTGCATCGATCCCTCGTTCGGAAACAAGGAAACCGAGTAATGCTACCTCTTGACCATTGTGTTGGTTTTCCCTTGAAGAGGAAAGGGTGATGCAGCAAAGTAGCGTAAGTATTTCCCTCGGTTTTTGAGAACCAAGGTATCAATCCAGTAGGAGACTACACGCAAGTCCCTCGTACCTACACAAACAAATAAGAACCTCGCAACCAACGCGATAAAGGGGTTGTCAATCCCTTCACGGTCACTTACAAGAGTGAGATTTGATAGAGATAATAATAATAAGATAAATATTTTTGGTATTTTTATGATATAGATTGAAAGTAAAGATTGCAAAATAAAATCGATTGGAAACTTATATGATAAAAGATAGACACGGGGGCCATAGGTTTCGCTAGTGGCTTCTCTCAAGATAGCATAAGTATTACGGTGGGTGAACAAATTACTGTCGAGCAATTGATAGAAAAGTGCATAATTATGAGAATATCTAGGCATGATCATGTATATAGGCATCATGTCCGCGACAATTAGACCGAAACGATTCTGCATCTACTACTATTACTCCACACATCGATCGCTATCCAGCATGCATCTAGAGTATTAAGTTCATAAGAACAGGGTAACGCATTAGGCAAGATGACATGATGTAGAGGGATAAACTCAAGCAATATGATATAAACCCCATATTTTTATCCTCGATGGCAACAATACAATACGTGCCTTTCCGCCCCTGTTGTCACTGGGAAAGGACACCGCAAGATTGAACCCAAAGCTAAGAACTTCTCCCATTGCAAGAAAGATCAATCTAGTAGGCCAAACCAAACTGATAATTAGAAGAGACTTGCAAAGATAACCAAACATACATAAAAGATTTCAGAGAAGAATCAAATATTGTTCATAGATAAACTTGATCATAAACCCACAATTCATCGGATCTCGACAAACATACCGCAAAAAGAGTTACATCGAATAGATCTCCAAAAAGATCGAGGAGAACATTGTATTGAGATCCAAAGAGAGAGAAGAAGCCATCTAGCTAATAACTATGGACCCGAAGGTCTGTGGTAAACTACTCACACATCATTAGAGAGGCTATGGTGTTGATGTAGAAGCCCTCCGTGATTGATTCCCCCTCCGGCGGAGCTTCGGAAAAGGCCCCAAGATGGGATCTCTTGGGTACAGAAGGTTGTGGCGGTGGAAATAGGGTTTCGTGGTGCTCCTGGATGTTTTCTGGGTATGTGGATATATATATAGGAGGAAGAAGTAGGTCAGTGGAGCTGCGAGGGGCCCACGAGGGTGGGGGCGCGCCCAGGGGGCAGGCGCGCCTCCCTGCCTCGTGGCCACCTCGTTTCTTTCTTGACATCTACTCCAAGTCCCCTGGATCACGTTTGTTCCAAAAATAACTCTCCGAAGGTTTCGTTCCGTTTGGATTCCGTTTGATATTCCTTTTCTGCGAAACACTAAAATAGGCAAAAAAAACAGCAATTTGCACTGGGCCTTGGGTTAGTAGGTTAGTCCCAAAAATAATATCAAATGTATAATAAATCTCATTAAACATCCAAAACAGATAATATAATAGCATGGAACAATCAAAAATTATAGATACGTTGGAGATGTATCAAGCATCCCCAAGCTTAATTCCTGCTCGTCCTCGAGTAGGTAAATGGTAAAAACAGAATTTTTGATGTGGAATGCTACCTAGCATAATTCTCAGTGTAATTTTCTTTATTGTGGCATGAATGTTCAGATCCGAAAGATTCAAGACAAAAGTCTAATATTGACATAAAAATAATAATACTTCAAGCATACTAACTAAGCAATCATGTCTTCTCAAAATAACATGGCAAAAGAAAGTCCATCCCTAAAAAATCATATAGTTTGGTCATGCTCCATTTTCGTCACACAAGAATGCTCGCATCATGCACAACCCCAATGACAAGCCAAGAAATTGTTTCATACTTTATAATCTCAAACTTTTTCAACTTTCACGCAATACATGAGCGTGAGCCATGGATATAGCACTATGGGTGGAATAGAATATAATGATAGGGGTTATGTGGAGAAGACAAAAAAGGAGAAAGTCTCACACCGACGAGCCTAATCAATGGGCTAGGGAGATGCCCATCAATTGATGTCATTGCAAGGAGTAGGGATTGTCATGCAAAGGATGCACTAGAGCTATAAATGTATGAAAGCTCAACAAAAGAAACTAAGTGGGTGTGCATCCAACTTGCTTGCCCACGAAGACCTAGGGCATTTGAGGAAGCCCATTGTTGGAATATACAAGACAAGTTCTATAATGAAAAAATCCCACTAGTATATGAAAGTGACAAAACAAGAGACTCTCTATCATAAAGATCATGGTGCTACTTTGAAGCACAAGTGTGGAAAAAGAGGATAGTAGCATTGTCCCTTTTTTTCTTTTTTTGGGCCTTTCTTTTTTTATCTGGCCTTCCTCTTTTGGGGGGGGGGGGCAATGCTCTATTGATGATGATCATCACACTTCTATTTATTTACAACTCAATGATTACAACTCGATACTAGAACGACTTTATATGAATGCCTCCGGCGGTGTACCGGGAAGGGCAATGAATCAAGAGTGACATGTATGATAAATTATGCATGGTGGCTTTGCCAAAAATATGATGTCAACTACTTGATCATGCAAAGCAATATGACAATGATGAATCGTGTCATAAATGAAACGGTGGAAAGTTGCATGGCAATATATCTCGGAATGGCTATGGAAATGCCATAATAGGTAGGTATGGTGGCTGTTTTGAGGAAGATATAAGGAGGTTTATGTGTGATAGAGCATATCATATCATGGGGTTTGGATGCACCGGCGAAGTTTGCACCAACTCTCAAGGTGAGAAAGGTCAATGCACGGTACCGAAGAGGCTAGCAATGATGGAAAGGTGAGAGTGCGTATGATCCATGGACTCAACATTAGTCATAAAGAACTCGCATACTTATTGTAAAAATCTACAAGTCATCAAAAACCAAGCATTACGCGCATGCTCCTAGGGTGATAGATTGGTAGGAAAAGACCATCGCTCGTTCCCGACCGCCACTCATAAGGAAGACAATCAAAGAACACCTCATGTTTCAAATTTGTTACACAACGGTTACCATACATGCATGCTACGGGACTTGCAATCTTCAATACAAGTATTTCTCAAATTCACAACTACTCAACTAGCACACTCTAATACCACCACCTTTATATCTCAAAACAATTATCAAGTATCAAACTTCTCATAGTATTCAATGCACTTTCTATGATAGTTTTTATTATACCTATCCTGGATGCCTATCATATTAGGACCAAGTTTATAACCAAAGCAAATTACCATATGTTCTAAAGGACTCTCAAAATAATATAAGTGAAGCATGAGAGATAAATAATTTCTATAAAATAAAACCACCACCGTGCTCTAAAAGATATAAGTGAAGCACTAGAGCAAAATTATCTAGCTCAAAAGATATAAGTGAAGCACATAGAGTATTCTAATAAATTCCAATTCATGTGTGTGTCTCCCAAAATGTGTGTACAGCAAGGATGATTGTGGTAAACTAAAAAGCAAAGACTCAAATCATACAAGACGCTCCAAGCAAAACACATATCATGTGGTGAATAAAAATATAACCTCAAGCAAAGTTACCGATGGAAGAAGACGAAAGAGGGAATGCCTTTCGAGGCATCCCCAAGCTTAGGCTTTTGGTTATCCTTGAATTTTACCTTGGGGTGCCTTGGGAATCCCCAAGCTTAGGCTCTTGCCACTCCTTATTCCATAATCCATCAAATATTTACCCGAAACTTGAAAACTTCACAACAAAAAACTCAACAGAAAATCTCATGAGCTTCGTTAGTATAAGAAAACAGACCACCACTTAAGGTACAGTAATGAACTCATTATTTATTTATATTGTTGTTAAACCAACTGTATTCCAACTTCTATATGGTTCATACCCTTTGATACTAGGCATAGATTCATCAAAATAAGCAAACAACACATGAAAAATAGAATCTGTCAAAAACAGAACAGTCTGTAGTAATCTGTAGGTTTAGAATACTTCTGTAACCCCAACAATTCTGAAATAAATTGGTGGACGTGAGGAATTTGTCTACTAATCATCTGCAAAAAGAATCAACCTAATCTCACTCTCCAATAAAAAAATGGCAGCAAATCTCGTGAGTGCTAAAGTTTCTGTTTTTTACAGCAAGATCACTAAAACTTCCCCCAAGTCTTCCCAAAGGTTCTACTTGGCACAAACACTAATTAAAAGCATAAAACCACATATAAATAAAGGATAGATGAATTATTTATTACTAAACAGAACCAAAAATCAAGAAACAAAAATAAAATTGGGTTGCCTCCCAACAAGCGCAATCGTTTAACACCCCTAGCTAGGCATAAAAGCAAGAATAGATCTAGGTATTATCATCTTTGGTATGCAATTCATAGGTGTCTCTCATAATAGATTAATAAGGTAATTTAATTTTCTTTCTAGGAAAGTGTTCCATGCCTTTCCTTAACAGAAATTGGAATCTAATATTCCCTTCTTTCATATCAATAATTGCACCAATAGTTCTAACGAAAGGTCTACCAAGAATAATGGGACATGTAGGATTGCAATCAATATCAAGAACAATGAAATCTACGGGCACATAATTCCTATTTGAAACAATAAGAACATCATTAATCCTTCCCGTAGGTTTCTTAATAGTGGAATCCGCGAGATGCAAATTTAAAGAACAATTATATAATTCATGGAAACCTAACACATCACACAAAGTTTTTGGAATCATGGAAACGCTAGCACCCAAATCACATAAAGCATAGCATCAAGATCTAAAAACTCCAAATCATTGGGACACCTTTTAACTAAAGTTGAATCATCTCCAGTCCCATCGCTATCAAGATTCATATTGCAAAACAAAGATTTAATAGGAGACACATCAATCACTTTTAGATCTTCATCTTTATTATCAGCAAGACTAGAAGAACACGCTTTTATAAAGCAATCTTTTCTAGCATGCATTCTAGTGGTTCTTTCTTTGCACTCACCAATGGAAATTCTCATGGCTTTGAGATACTCATTGATATCATGCTTAGGTGGAATAGATCTAAGTTTCAAAGAATAAACATCAAGAGAAATTTTTATCCACGTTCCTAGCCAACTCATCAATCTTAGACAATTTTTCTTCAACAAGGCATTGAAACTCTTTTGCGAACTAATAAATTCTTTAATACTAGATTCAAAATCAGAGGGCATCTTATTATAATTTCCATAAGAATTTTTGTAGGAATTACCATAATTATTAGAGGAATTACTAGGAAACGGCCTAGGATTAAAGTTTCCTCTATATGTGTTGTTACCAAAATTGTTCCTACCAATAAAATTCACATCCATAGATTCATTATTATTCTCAATCAAGGTAGACAAAGGCATATCATTAGGATCTGAAGAAACACTCTTATTAGCAAACAATTTCATAAGTTCATACATATTTCGATTTAAAACATTAATTTCATCTATATGTGAACCTTTTTACTAGAAGATCATTCGGTGTGCCATTGACAATAATTAACCATAATATTATCTAGGAGTTTGGTAGCTTCTCCTAAAGTTATTTCCATAAAAGTTCCTCTCGCGGCTAAATCTAAAAGATTTCTAGAAGCAAAGTTCAATCCAGCATAGAAATCTTGTATGATCATCCATAAATTGAAACCATGAGTAGGGCAATTGGGAGACATTAATTTCATCCTCTCCCAAGATTGTGCAACATGCTCATGATCTAGTTGCTTAAAACTTCATAATATCGTTTCTAAGAGAGATGATCTTAGTGGGAGGAACATACTTAGAGATAAAAGCATCTTTGCACTTATTCCAAGAATCAATACTATTTTTAGGCAAAGATGAAAACCAAGTGTTAGCACGATCTCTAAGCGAAAACGGAAATAGCTTCAATTTAACAATATCATTATCCACATCTTTCTTCTGTTGCATATCACACAAATCAACAAAGTTGTTTAGATGGGTAGCGGCATCTTCACTAGGAAGGACAGAGAATGGATCTTTCTTGACAAGATTCAGCAAAGCAATATTAATTTCACAAGATTCAGCATCGGTAAGAGGAGCAATCGGAGTGCTAAGAAAATCATTATTGTTGGTATTGGAAAAGTCACACAATTTAGTATTATCTTGAGCCATCGTGACAAACAATCCAACACACAAGCAAGCTAGAGGCAAACAAAAAGAGGCGAACAAAAAGAGGCGAGCGGAAAAAGAGGGCGAATAAAACGGCAAGGGTGAAGTACGGGAGAGGAAAACGAGAGGCAAATGGCAAATAATGTAATGCGAGGGATAAGAGTTTGTGATGGGTATTCGGTATGTATTGACTTGTGCGTAGATCTCCCCAGCAATAGCGCCAGAAATGGCTCGTTGACGGGAGATCAAATCTTGACTTGACTTGGTGCAACCTCCCCGGCAACGGCGCCAGAAATCCTTCTTGCTACCTCTTGAGCACTGCGTTGGTTTTCCCTTGAAGAGGAAAGGGTGATGCAGCAAAGTAGTGTAAGTATTTCTCTCAGTTTTTGAGAACCAAGGTATCGATCCAGTAGGAGACTACACGCAAGTCCCTCATACCTACACAAACAAATAAGAACCTCGCAACCAACGCGATAAAGGGGTTGTCAATCCCTTCACGATCACTTATGAGAGTGAGATCTGATAGAGATAATAATAATAAGATAAATATTTTTGGTATTTTTATGATATAGATTGAAAGTAAAGATTGAAATATAAAATAGATTGGAAACTTATATGATAAAAGATAGACCCGGGGGCCATAGGTTTCACTCGTGGCTTCTCTCAAGATAGCATAAGTATTACGATGGGTGAACAAATTACTGTCGAGCAATTGATAGAAAAGTGCATAATTATGAGAATATCTAGGCATGATCATGTATATAGGCATCATGTCCGCAACAAGTAGACCAAAACGATTCTGCATCTACTACTATTACTCCACACATCGACCGCTATCCAGCATGCATCTAGAGTATTAAGTTCATAAGAACAGAGTAACGCATTAGGCAAGATGACATGATGTAGAGGGATAAACTAAAGCAATATGATATAAATCCCATCTTTTTACCCTCGATGGCAACAATACAATACGTGTCTTGCTGCCCCTCCTATCACTGGGAAAGGACACCGCAAGATTGAACCCAAAGCTAAGCACTTCTCCCGTTGCAAGAAAGATCAATCTAGTAGGCCAAGAAAGATCAATCTAGTAGGCCAAACCAAACTGATAATTCGAAGAGACTTGCAAAGATAACCAATCATACATAAAAGATTTCAGAGAAGAATCAAATATTGTTCATAGATAAACTTGATCATAAACCCACAATTCATCGGATCTCGACAAACACACCACAAAAAGAGTTACATCGAATAGATCTCCAAGAAGATCGAGGAGAACATTGTATTGAGATCAAAAGAGAGAGAAGAATCCATTTAGCTAATAGCTATGGACCCGACGGTCTGTGGTAAACTACTCACACATCATCGGAGAGGCTATGGTGTTGATGTAGAAGCCCTCCGTGATCGATTCCCCCTCCGGCGGAGCTCCAGAAAAGGCCCCAAGATGGGATCTCTTGGGTACATAAGGTTGCGGCAGTGGAAATTGGGTTTCGTGGTGCTCATGTGTGTTTTCGGGGTATGTGGATATATATAGGAGGAAGAAGTAGGTCGGTGGAGCTGCTAGGGGCCCACGAGGGTGGGGGCGCACCCAGGGGGCAGGCGTGCCTCCCTGCCTCGTGGCCACCTTGTTTCTTTCTTGACGTCTACTCCAAGTCCCCTGGATCACGTTTGTTCCAAAAATAACTCTCCCGAAGGTTTCATTCCATTTGGATTCCGGCTGATATTCCTTTTCTACGAAACACTGAAATAGGCAAAAAAACAGCAATTTGCACTGGGCCTTGGGTTAGTAGGTCTGTCCCAAAAATAATATAAAAGTGCATGATAAAGCCCATTAAACATCCAAAACAAATAATATAATAGCATGGAACAATCAAAAATTATAGATACGTTGGAGACGTATCAAGTAACTTCTCACCTGGGACTCCGAATGTGCACTTTGACGGATTAAGCTTGATATCATATCTTCTCAAGTTGGCAAAGGTTTCAGAAAGGTCAGACAGTAGGTCGGAACCTTTACGTGACTTGACCACGATGTCATCCATGTTTGCTTCCACATTCCGACTGATTTGGGTGAGCAAACACTTCTGAATCATGTGCATGAATGTGGCACCAGCATTCTTGAGACCAAAAGGCATGGTAACATAGCAAAAACACCCGAATGGGGTCATGAGGGCCGTTTTTATTTCGTCGAGTCCATACAGTAGGATCTGATGGTACCCAGAATACGCATCCAAAAAGGATAAACGCTCACCCCCGCAGTTGAGTCGACGATCTGGTCGATTCGGGGGAGAGGGAAATGTTCTTTTGGGTAGGCCCGATTGATGTGCTTGAAATCGATGCACATACAAAGTGAATCATCTTTCTTGGGGACCATGACGACATTAGCGAGCCACTCAGAGTGGTATATCTCTCGGATGAACTCGACTGCCAGAAGCCGAGCCACTTCCTCACCAATGGCCTTCCTTTTCTCCACGGTGTACCGACGGAGATACTCTTTGGCAGGTTTTACTTTTGGGTCAAATCGCAAACGATGCTCAGCTAGTCCCCTGGGTACACCCGGCATGTTAGACGGTTTCCATGCGAATATGTCCTAGTTCTCACGGAGGAACTGGATGCGCGCTTCTTCCTATTTGTTGTCGAGTGTTGTTGACATATGAGTTGGAGCAGCATTGGGATCGGTCGGGTGAATGTGTACAGACTTTGTTTCACCGGACGACTAAAATGCAGACTACGAAGCAGGCTTCTTAGCGCACAACAAATCACTCGGATCAGCAGTCATCTTGTATTCTTCCATTTCTACTGCTGCCATCTATTCATCGGCAATTTTTGAGCCTTTCTGGAGGCACCCTTCTGCTCTTTGCCGATTTCCTGTGAGTGTGATCACACCTCTAGGGCCAAGCATCTTCAGCTTGAGGTACACGTAACACGGTTGAGCCATGAAACAAGCATATGTAGCCCGACCCAGAATTGCATGATAAGCACTGTGGAAGTCCACAACCTCGAATGTCAACTTTTCCTTACAGTAATTCTTTGAATCGCCGAAAACCACGTCAAGAATGATCTGACCGAGTGAGTCGGCTTTGTTTCCTGGGATGACTCCATGGAAACGCATGTTGCTCTCACTGAGTTTGGACATCGGAATGCCCATCCCTCGGAGGGTCTCGGCATACAAAATCTTCAGACCACTGCCACCATCCATCAGAACCTTGGTCAGTCGGGTGCCCCCAATGACTGGGTCGACCACCAACGCTTGCCGCCCAGGGGTAGCAACGTGCGCTGGGTGATCGGACTGGTCGAATGTAATGGGAGTCATTGACCACTTAAAATACGTTGTCGTTGCCGGAGCAACCATGTTTACTTCCCCGTTAATAACTTTCAGTCGACTTTTGCTCTCGATGTCAGCAAAAATCACTAAAGTGGCATTGACATTGGGATAACCTTCATCCCCCTCTTTATCCTCCTCCTTATTAGATTCTTTTTCTTTTTCACTGGGTTGACCCTCTCAGAAGCTCTGAATCAGGAGATGACACTGTCGAGTGGTATGCTTTGGCAGAATCAAGTTTCCCTCTGCATCTGTTTTGGTGTGTATGTGGCATGGCAAATCAAGAACATCATTACCTGCTTGATCTTTCACTTTTTTAGGCATCCATGGCCCCTTGGGCTTCCCTTTGAACTTCCCTTGGTTCATAACTACAGCTTCAGAAGGACCTGCAGTTTCGGCCTTGCGTTTCTGCTTCCGACTGGAATTTCCTCCTCCGGTGTCCTGGGCGACTGGTTTGTTCTTGCCACTACAGAGTTGGTCTTCTTCCTCGCTGTTGGCATACCGACTGGCTATTTCCATCATTCGGGCTAGGGTCATATCTCCTATCCGACCGAATTTTAGGTTAAGCTTTCTGTACCGAACGCCTTCCTTGAAGGCGCAAACTGCTTGATGTTGTGACACATTCTCCACTGTATGATGAAGGGTGGTCCATCTCTGGATGTAATCCCTCAAAGTTTCATTCGGTTTCTGGACGCAATGCTGCAACTCAGTTTGCCCAGCAGGTCGTTTGCAAGTGCCCTCGAACGTTCTGACAAACCCTCGGGCCAGCTCTTCCCAACTGAAAAAACTTCCAGGAGCCAACTGATTCAACCAAGCTCTGGCTGAGCCTTCCAACATCAAGGGGAGGTGCTTCATGGCTACATCATCATTACCACCGCCAATTTGCACAGCCACTCGGTAATCCTCTAGCCAAGTGTCGGGCTTAGACTCACCGGTAAACTTGCTTACTCCCGTCGCCAACCTGAAGTTGGGCGGAATCTCAGTAGCTTTGATGGCTCTGCTGAAACATTCAGGCCCAGACATGTGAACTCTGCCGCCACTCGGGTGATTCCTATCTTGCCCTTCTCTGTGTGCCGGTTTCTGTCGACTAGACCTTGTACAAGAATTAATCTTGCATCAAACTCGGGCTCTCTTGGGTCGACTGGGATCCTTCCCTTGTCGCGGTACGGGTATATGTCATTGTACTGCCGGGGCACATACAATCCGCCCCTCGGAGGGGGCATTAGCACTCGATGGTGGCCATCACGGCCGAGTCGATGATCTACTGCTCGTGGCTCTGACCCAGGTACTGCTCTTTGCGGTGCCCACGGCCCTCATGCCGCAGAGGTGATCTTGGGCTGTGAGCCGACTGGACCGTGTCCGCTACCATGGACCTGCTATGGATCTTGTTGTGCGACTAAGAAACGGTTGTGTTTTGCTCACCTGCTGCCCGGAGAAGCACTCGGATCTGCATCAAACCTCTCCCGGCCTCTGATTGGGACGGCTGAATCGACTCTTCTATACGGGCTGCAGCTGTAAGATTCTGAATCGGAGTGCGATATACTTGGGGCTCAGGCGGAAACAACTGTTGTTGCCGTCGACTGGATTCGGGGATCAACCGATAGGCATGCTCATCGAGTGAATGCTGAAGGTTCTCAAGACGCGCGTGCTCGGCCAAGGTTGCTAGGTGCGCGGTCTCCAGGGCCCGAGCCTCAGAAGTCTCCCCCACGATGGGGGTCTGGAGCGCCTCCATGTTATGGTGATGCAGCTCACCCCTTTGCTCCGAGGTGAGGGCCTGGGGTTTATACTCATCATGAGCATACGACGGACCGTCGCCTCTGCCACCACCACCGCTGCGATGGTATCCAGGCAGACTGCAGCGAGAGTCAACCATAAGGACCTCCGCCGCGGGGTCGCTGCTTCCACACTCGGAGAGAGTGTCTATGGAGCCAGTCGACTGGTCCATAGAAGGTTTCGTCGGGCTCGATTGTCGCAACTTGGGGGGTGGCGGACTGGCGGGCCACCGCATGTTTCACCTAGCGCTGAAGCCGCGATCGACCAGACCGCTTGTGACGGCATACAGCAAGGAGAGTGGACGACGAAGGTACCGGCCGATACTGGGTCGACGGCTATCGCAGGAGGACGCCACAAGCACTCGCGCGAAAGTGCATCACCCCGCGGACGGGAAGGGCCTCGACGTCGAGGGGGCCTCCTAGAGCTAGGCGGAGTCGGCGGCGATGAAAACGAGCACGCCAAGTCGGATCTCGCGGCCCAAAGCCAGACCACCGCTGGAAACCATGATGATGAAGATAGGAAAAATTGCAACCTCGCCAGAAGTCGCTAAGACACCGGCCCCACGGTGGGCACCAACTGTCGTGGGAGGAAGTCTGACAATAGAATAGGGGGTACGTAGGAGGCAGCAAGATCCTAGCTACGGCGAGGTTGTGCAAGCAAGGTTTACGAGTTCAGGCCCTTCTCAGAGGAAGTAACAGCTATGTCTCAGTGTCTGGAGGTTTGGTCGACTAGATTATGTGTGAGAGTTACAGGGGTGCGAACCCTTGTGCTAGAGGAGGGGGTGTCTTATATAGAGTGCGCCAGCACCCCAGCCATCCCACGTTACACAGGGTTCAATGTACGTCAAGACAGGGCATTATTGGTAACGCCAGTTATAAAGAGCTATAAATGATCTTTAAGACTACAGACTGAATGCCTGACCATTGCCATCCTGAGTGACTTTAGGTCTTCTGTATTCCGAGTGGTTTCTTGTATGGTCGAGTGACTTCATCTTGGAATGGCTATGGAAATGCCATAATAGGTAGGTATAGTGGATGTTTTGAGGAAGATATAAGGAGGTTTATGTGTGATAGAGCATATCATATCACGGGGTTTGGATGCACCGGTGAAATTTGCACCAACTCTCAAGGTGAGAAAGGGAAATGCACGGTACCAAAGAGGCTAGCAATGATGGAAAGGTGAGAGTGTGTATGATCCATGGACTCAACATTAGTCATAAAGAACTCACATACTTAATGTAAAAATCTACAAGTCATCAAAAACCAAGCATTACGCGCATGCTCCTAGGGGGATAGATTCGTAGGAAAATACCATCGCTCGTCCCCGACCGCCACTCATAAGGAAGACAATCAAAGAACACCTCTTGTTTCAAGTTTGTTACACAACAGTTACAATACGTGCATGCTATGGGACTTGCAATCTTCAACACAAGTATTTCTCAAATTCACAAGTACTCAACTAGCACACTCTAATATCACCATCTTTATATCTCAAAACAATTATCAAGTATCAAACTTCTCATAGTATTCAATGCACTTTCTACGATAGTTTTTATTATACCTATCCTGGATGCCTATCATATTAGGACCAAGTTTATAACCAAAGCAAATTACCATCTGTTCTAAAGGACTCTCAAAATAATATAAGTGAAGCGTGAGAGATAAATAATTTCTATAAAATAAAACCACCACCGTGCTCTAAAAGATATAAGTGAAGCACTAGAGCAAAATTATCTAGCTCAAAAGATACAAGTGAAGCGCATAGAGTATTCTAATAAATTCCAATTCGTGTGTGTCTCTCCCAAAAGCTGTGTACAGCAAGGATGATTGTGGTAAACTAAAAATTAAAGACTCAAATCATACAAGACGCTCCAAGCAAAACACATATCATGTGGTGAATGAAAATATAGCCTCAAGCAAAGTTACCGATGGAAGAAGACGAAAGAGGGGATGCCTTCGGGGGCATCCCCAAGATTAGGCTTTTGGTTATCCTTGAATTTTACCTTGCGTGCCTTGGGAATCCCCAAGCTTAGGCTCTTGCCACTCCTTATTCCATAATCCATCAAATATTTACCCGAAACTTGAAAACTTCACAACAAAAAACTCAGCAGAAAATCTCATGAGCTTCGTTAGTATAAGAAAACAAACCACCACTTAAGGTACTGTAATGAACTCATTATTTATTTATATTGGTGTTAAACCTACTGTATTCCAACTTCTCTATGGTTCATACCCTCTGATACTAGGCATAGATTCATCAAAATAAGCAAACAACACACGAAAAACAGAATCTGTCAAAAACAGAACAGCCTGTAGTAATCTATAGGTTTAGAATACTTCTGTAACCCCTAAAATTCTGAAATAAATTGGTGAACGTGAGGAATTTGTCTATTAATCATCTGCAAAAATAATCAACCTAATCACACTCTCCAGTAAAAAATGGCAGCAAATCTCGTGAGCGCTAAAGTTTCTGTTTTTTACAGCAAGATCACTAAAACTTCCCCCAAGTCTTCCCAAAGGTTCTACTTGGCAAAACACTAATTAAAAGCATAAAACCACATATAAACAGAGGCTAGATGAATTATTTATTACTAAACAGAACCAAAAATCAAGAAACAAAAATAAAATTGGGTTGCCTCCCAACAAGCGCTATCGTTTAACGCCCCTAGCTAGGCATAAAAGCAAGAATAGATCTAGGTATTATCATCTTTGGTATGCAATTCATAGGTGGCTCTCATAATAGATTAATAAGGTAATTTAATTTTCTTTCTAGGAAAGTGTTCCATGCCTTTCCTTAACGGAAAATTGGAATCTAATATTCCTTCTTTCATATCAATAATTGCACCAATCGTTCTAAGGAAAGGTCTACCAAGAATAATGGGACATGTAGGATTGCAATCAATATCAAGAACAATGAAATCTACGGGCACATAATTCCTATTTGCAACAATAAGAACATCATTAATCCTTCCCATAGGTTTCTTAATAGTGGAATCCGCGAGATGCAAATTTAAAGAACAATCATCAAATTCACGGAAACCTAACACATCACACAAAGTTTTTGGAATCATGGAAACGCTAGCACCCAAATCACATAAAGCATAGCATTCATGATCTTTAATTTTAATTTTAATAGTAGGTTCCCACTCATCATGAAGTTTTCTAGGGATAGAAACTTCTAATTCAAGCTTTTCTTCATAAGATTGCATTAAAGCATCAACGATATGTTTGGTAAAAGCTTTATTTTGACTATGAGCATGCGGAGAATTTAGCACGGATTGCAACAAGGAAATACAATATATCAAAGAGCAATTTTCATAATTAAATTCCTTGAAATCCAAAATAGTGGGTTCATTGCTATGTAAAGTTTTGACCTCTCCAATCCCACTTTACCAATTTTTGCATCAAGATCTAAAAACTCTGAATCATTGGGACGCCTTTTAACTAAAGTTGACTCATCTCCAGTCCCATCATTATCAAGATTCATATTGAAAAACAAAGATTTAATAGGAGACACATCAATCACTTTTAGATCTTCATCTTTATTATCATCAAGACTAGAAGAACACGCTTTTATAAAGCAATCTTTTTAGCACACATTCTAGCGGTTCTTTCTTTGCACTCATCAATGGAAATTCTGATGGCTTTGAGAGACTCATCGATATCATGCTTAGGTGGAATAGATCTAATTTTCAAAGAATCAACATCAAGAGAAATTCTATCCACGTTCTAGCCAACTCATCAATCTTAGACAATTTTTCTTCAATCAAAGCATTGAAACTCTTTTGCGAACTAATAAATTCTTTAATACTAGATTCAAAATCAGAGGGCATCTTATTATAATTTCCATAAGAATTGTTGTAGGAATTACCATAATTATTAGAGGAATTACTAGGAAACGGCCTAGGATTAAAGTTTTCCTTTATACGCGTTGTTACCAAAATTGTTCCTACCAACAAAATTCACATCCATAGATTCTTTATTATTCTCAATCAAGGTAGACAAAGGCATATCATTAGGATTAGAAGAAACACTCTTATTAGCAAACAATTTCATAAGTTCATCCATCTTTCCACTCAAAACATTAATTTCTTCTATAGCGTGAACCTTTTTACTAGAAGATCTCTCGGTGTGCCATTGAGAATAATTAAACATAATATTATCTAGGAATTTGGTAGCTTCCCATAAAGTTATTTCCATAAAAGTGCCTCTCGCGGCCGAATCTAAAAGATTTCTAGAAGCAAAGTTCAATCCAGCATAGAAATTTTGTATGGTCATCCATAAATTCAAACCATGAGTAGGGCAATTGCGAATCATTAATTTCATCCTCTCCCAAGATTGTGCAACATGCTCATGATCTAGTTGCTTAAAGTTCATAATATCGTTTCTAAGAGAGATGATCTTAGCGGGAGGAAAATACTTAGAGATAAAAGCATCTTTGCACTTATTCCAAGAATCAATACTATTTTAGGCAAAGACGAAAACCAAGTTTTAGCACGATTTCTAAGCGAAAACGGAAATAGCTTCAATTTAAAAATATCATTATCCACATCTTTCTTCTGTTACATATCACACAAATCAACAAAGTTGTTTAGATGGGTAGCAGCATCTTCACTAGGAAGGCCAGAGAACGGATCTTTCATGACAAGATTCAGCAAAGCAGTATTAATTTCACAAGATTCAGCATCGGTAAGAGGAGCAATCGGAATGCTAATAAAATCATTATTGTTGGTATTGGAAAAGTCACACAATTTAGTATTATCTTGAGCCATCGTGACAAACAATCCAATACACAAGCAAGCAAGAGGCAAACAAAAAGAGGCGAACAAAAAGAGACGAGCGGAAAAAGAGGGTGAATAAAACGGCAAGGGTGAAGTGGGGGAGAGGAAAACGAGAGGCAAATGGCAAATAATGTAATGCGAGGGATAAGAGTTTGTGATGGGTACTTGGTATGTATTACCTTGTGCGTAGATCTCCCCAGAAACAGCGCCAGAAATGGCTCGTTGACGGGAGATCAAATCTTGACTTGACTTGGTGCAACCTCCCCGGCAACGGCGCCAGAAATCCTTCTTACTACCTCTTGAGCACTGCGTTGGTTTTCCCTTGAAGAGGAAAGGGTGATGCAGCAAAGTAGCGTAAGTATTTCCCTTAGTTTTTGAGAACCAAGGTATCAATCCAGTAGGATACTACACGCAAGTCCCTCGTACCTACACAAAAAATAAGAACCTCGCAACCAACGCGATAAAGGGGTTGTCAATCCCTTCACGGTCACTTACGAGAGTGAGATATGATAGAGATAATAATAATAAGATGAATATTTTTGGCATTTTTATGATATAGATTGAAAGTAAAGATTGCAAAATAAAATAGATTGGAAACTTATATGAGAAAATATAGACCCGGGGGCCATAGGTTTCACTAGTGGCTTCTCTCAAGATAGCATAAGTATTACGATGGGTGAACAAATTACTGTCGAGCAATTGATAGAAAAGTGCATAATTATGAGAATATCTAGGCATGATCATGTATATAGGCATCATGTCCGCGACAAGTAGACCGAAACGATTCTGCATCTACTACTATTACTCCACACATCGACCGCTATCCAGCATGCATCTAGAGTATTAAGTTCATAAGAACAGAGTAACGCATTAGGCAAGATGACATGATGTAGAGGGATAAACTCAAGCAATATGATATAAACCCCATCTTTTTATCCTCGATGGCAACAATACAATACGTGCCTTGTTGCCCCTGCTGTCACTGGGAAAGGACACCACAAGATTGAACCCAAAGCTAAGCACTTCTCCAATTGCAAGAAAGATCAATCTAGTAGGCCAAACCAAACTGATAATTTGAAGAGACTTGCAAAGATAACCAATCATACATAAAAGATTTCAGAGAAGAAGCAAATATTGTTCATAGATAAACTTGAGCATAAACCCACAATTCATCGAATCTCGACAAACACACCACAAAAAGAGTTACATCGAATAGATCTCCAAGAAGATCAAGGAGAACAATGTATTGAGATCCAAAGAGAGTCAAGAAGCCATCTAGCTAATAACTATGGACCCGAAGGTCTATGGTAAACTACTCACACATCATCAGAGAGGCTATGGTGTTGATGTAGAAGCCCTCCGTGTCCCCCTCCGTCGGAGCTCCGAAAAAGGCCCCAAGATGGCATCTCTGGGGTACATAAGGTTGTGGCGGTGGAAATAGGGTTTCGTGGTGCTCCTGGATGTTTTCGGGGTATGTGGGTATATATAGGAGGAAGAAGTAGGTCGATGGAGCTGCTAGGGGCCCACGAGGGTGGGGGCGCGTCTAGGGGCAGGCGTGCCTCCCTGCCTCGTGGCCACCTCGTTTCTTTCTTGACATCTACTCTAAGTCCCCTGGATCACGTTTGTTCCAAAAATAACTCTCCCGAAGGTTTCATTTCGTTTCGATTCCGTCTGATATTCCTTTTCTGCGAAACACTGAAATAGGCAAAAAATAGCAATCTGCACTGGGCCTTGGGTTAGTAGGTTAGTCCCAAAATACTATAGAAGTGTATGATAAAGCCCATTAGACATCCAAAACAAATAATATAATAGCATGGAACAATCAAAAATTATAGATACGTTGGAGACGTATCAAGTAACTTCCCACCTGGGACTCCGAATGTGCACTTTGACGGATTAAGCTTGATATCATATCTTCTCAAGTTGGCAAAGGTTTCAGCAAGGTCAGACAGTAGGTCGGAACCTTTACGTGACTTGACCATGATTTCATCCATGTATGCTTCCACATTCCGACTAATTTGGGTGAGCAAACACTTCTGAATCATGTGCATGAATGTGGCGCCGGCATTCTTGAGACCAAAAGGCATGGTAACATAGCAAAACACCCGAACGGGGTGATGAAGGCCATTTTTATTTCGTCGGGTCCATACAGTCGGATCTGATGGTACTCGGAATACGCATCCAAAAAGGATAAATGCTCACACCCCGTAGTTGAGTCGATGATCTGGTCGATTCGGGGGAGAGGGAAATGATCTTTCGGGTAGGCCCGATTGATGTGCTTGAAATCGATGCACATACGAAGTGAATCTTCTTTCTTGGGGATCATGATGACATTGGCGAGCTACTCGGAGTCGTATATCTCTCGGATGAACTCGGCTGCCAAAAGCCAAGCCACTTCCTCACCAATGGCCTTCCTTTTCTCCATGGCGGACTGACGGAGATACTATTTGACAGGTTTTACTTTTGGATCAAATCGCAAATGGTGCTCAGCCAGTCCCCTGGGTACACCCGGCATGTCAGACGTTTTCCATGCGAAGATGTCCCAGTTCTCACGGAGGAACTGGATGAGCGCTTCTTCCTATTTGTTGTCGAGTGTTGTTGATATATGAGTCGGAGCAGCATTGGGATCGGTCGGGTGAATGTGTACAGACTTTGTTTCACCGGACGACTGAAATGCAGACTTCGAAGCAGGCTTCTTAGCGCACAACAAATCACTCGGATCGGTAGTCTTCTTGTATTCTTCAATTTCTACTGCTGCCATCTGTTCATCGGTAATTTTTTAGCCTTTCTGGAGGCACTCTTCTGCTCTTTGCTGATTTCCCGTGAGTGTGATCACACCTCTGGGGCCAGGCATCTTCAGCTTGAGGTACATGTAACACGGTCGAGCCATGAGACGAGCATATGCAGCCCGACCCAGAATTGCATGATAAGCACTATGGAAGTCCACCACCTCGAATGTCAACTTTTCCTTACGGTAATTCTTTGAATCGCCGAAAACCACGTCAAGAGTGATCTGACCGAGTGAGTCGTCTTTCTTTCCTGGGATGACTCCATGGAATCGCATGTTGCTCTTGCTGATTTTGGACATCGGAATGCCCATCCCTCGGAGGGTCTCAGCATACAAAATCTTCAGAGCACTGCCACCATCCATCAGAACCTTGGTCAGTTGGGTGCCCCCAATGACTTGGTCAACCACCAACACTTGCCGCCCAGGGGTAGCAACGTGTGCTAGGTGATTGGACTGTTCGAATGTAATGGGAGTCTTTGACCACTTCAAATAGGTTGTCGTTGCCAGAGCAACCATGTTTACTTCCCTGTTAATAACTTTCAGTCGACTTTTGCTCTCGATGTCAGCAAAAATCACTAAGTTGGCATTGACATTGGGATAACCTTCATCCCTCTCTTTGTCCTCCTCCTTATCAGATTCGTTTGCTTTTTCACTGGGTTGACCCTCTCTGAAGCTCTGAATCAGGAGTCAACACTGTCGAGTGGTATGCTAGGGCAGAATCAAGTTACCCTCTACATCTGTTTTGGTGTGTGGCATGGAAAATCAAGAACATCATTACCTGCTTGATCTTTCACTTTTTAGGGATCCATGGCCCCTTCGGCTTCCCTTTGAACTTCCCTTGGTTCACAACTGCAGCTTCAACAGGACTTGTAGTTTCGGCCTTGCGTTTCTGCTTCCGACTGGAATTTCCTCCTCCGGTGTCCCGGGCGACTGATTTGTTCTTGCCACTGCAGAGTCGGTCTTCTTCCTCACATTGGCATACCGAGTGGCTATTTCCATCATTCGTGCTAGGGTGATATCTCCTGTTCGACCGAATTTTAGGTTAAGCTTTCTGTACCGAACACCTTCCTTGAAGGCGCAAACTGCTTGATGCTGTGACACATTCTCCACTGTATGATGAAGGGTGGTCCATCTCTGGATGTTATCCCTCAAAGTTTCATTCGGTTCCTGGACGCAATGCTGCAACTCAGTTAGCCCAGCAGGCCGTTTGCAAGCGCCCTCGAATGTTTTGACAAACACTCGGGCTAGCTCTTCCCAACTGAAAATACTTCCAGGAGCCAACTGGTTCAACTAAGCTCTGGCTGAGCCTTCCAGCATCAAGGGGAGGTGCTTCATGGCTACATCATCATTTCCATCGCCAATCTGCACAGCCACTCGGTAATCCTCTAGCCAAGTGTCGGGCTTAGACTCACTGGTAAACTTGCTTACTCCCGTCACCAACCTGAAGTTGGGCAGAATCTCAGCACCTCTAATGGCTCTACTGAAACATTCAGGCCCAGACATGTGAACTATGCCGCCACTCGGGTGATTCCTATCTTGCCCTTCTCTATGTGCCCGGTTTCTGTCGACCAGACCTTGTACAAGAATTGATCTTGCATCAAACTGGGGATCTCTTGGGTTGACTGGGATCCTTCGCTCGTTGCCGTACGGGCGTATGTCATCATACTGCCGGGGCACATACGATCCGCCCCTCGGAGGGGGCGTTGGCACTCGACGGTGGCCATCACGGCCGAGTCGATGATCATACTGCTTGTGGCTCTGACCCAGGTACTGCTCTTGGCGGTGCCCACGACCCTCATGCCGCGGAGGTGATCTTGGGCTGTGAGCCGACTGGACCGTGTGCGCTAACATGGACCTGCTGTGGATCTTGTTGCGCGACTGAGAAACGGTTGTGTTTTTCTCACCTGCTGCCCGTAGCAGCGCTCGGATCTGCATCAAACGTCTCTCGGCCTCTAATTGGGACGGCTAAATCGACTCTGCTATACAGGATGCAGCTATAAGATTCTGAATCGGAGTGCGATATACTTGGGGCTCAGGCGGAAACCACTGTTGCTATCGTCGACATGATTCGGGGATCAACCGACGGGCATGCTCATCGAGTGAATGCTGAAGGTTCTCCAGACGCGCGCGCTCGGCCAAGGTTGCTAGGTGCGCGGTCTCCAGGGCCTGAGCCTCGGAAGTCTCCCCCACGATGGGGGTCTGGAGCACCTCCATGTTACGGTGATGCAGCTCATCCCTTTGCTCCGAGGTGAGGGCCTGGGGTTTATACTCATCGTGAGCATACGACGGACCATCGCCGCCGCCGCCACCGGTGTGACGGTATCCAGGCGGACTGTGGCGAGAGTTGACCATAAGGACCTCCGCCATGGGGTCACTACTTCCGCACTCGGAGAGAGTGTCTACGGAGCCAGTCAACTGGTCCATAGAAGGGTTCGTCGGGCTCGATTGCCGCAACTTGGGGGGTGGCGGACTGGCGAGCCACCGCATGTTTCACCTAGCGCTGAAGCCGGGATCCACCAGACCGCTTGTGACGGCATATAGCGGGGAGAGTGGACAACGAAGGTATCGGCCGATACTGAGTCGACGGCTGCCGCAGAAGGACGCCACAAGCACTCGCGTGAAAGTGCGCCGCCCCGCGGACGGGAAGGGCCTCGACATCGAGGGGGGCCTCCTAGAGCTAGGCGGAGTCGGCGGCGATGAAAACGAGCACGCCGAGTCGGATCTCGCAGCCCAAAGCCAGACCACCACCGGAAACCATGATGATGAAGATCGGAAAAATTGCAATCTCGCCGGAAGTCGCTAAGACACCGGCCCCTCGGTGGGCACCAACTGTCATGGGAGGAAGTCTAACAATAGAATAGGGGGTACGTAGGAGGAGGCAAGATCCTAGCTACGACGAGGTTGTGCACGCAAGGTTTACGAGTTCAGGCCCTTCTTGGAGGAAGTAACAGCTACGTCTCGGTGCCCGGAGGCTTGGTCGACTGGATTATGCATGAGAGTTACAGGGGTGCGAACCCTTGTAACAGAGGAGGGGGGTGGCTTATATAGAGTGCGCCAGGACCCTAGCCATCCCACGTTACATAGGGTTCAATGTACATCAAGACAGGGCGTTACAAGTAACACCGGTTATAAAGAGCTATAAATGATCTTTAAGACTAGAGAACGAACGCCTAACCGTTGCCATCCTGGGTGACTTTAGGCCTTCTGTATTCCGAGTGGTTTCTTGTATGGTCGAGTGACTTCATCTTGGTCGAATGGAATTGGGGTTTCCGAGTGAGGTTGGGGGTCGAGTGGATTGCACTCCTTGGTTAATTCAGCCGGTTTCTTCTATTGTATCTTGAATGTCTTTGACTCTAGGGCAGTGTCCTTGGGTAAGGCGTGTAGGTCAGCCCTATGACCCTACCCTAGGTACATGTCATCGTCAGCTCCCACTCACTTTCTTGTAAATACAGGCTTCACCGTAAGTCTGTATAAAACCATATGCTTTGATCACCTCATCAAAGTGTATATTCCCGCTCCGAGATGCTTGCACCAGTCCATATATGGATAGCTGGAGCTTGCACACTTTGTTAGCACCTTTAGGATCGACAAAACCTTCTGGTTGCATCATATACAACTCTTCTTTAATAAATCCATTAAGGAATGCAGTTTTGACGTCCATTTGCTAGATTTCATAAGTATAAAATGTGGCAATTGCTAACATGATTCGGACTGACTTAAGCATCGCTACGAGTGAGAAGGTCTCATCGTAGTCAACCCCTTGAACTTGTCGAAAACCTTTTGCGACAAGTCAAGCTTTGTAGATGGTGACATTACCATCAACGTCTGTCTTCTTCTTGACGATCCATTTATTATCAATGGCTTGCCGATCATCGGACAAGTCCACCAAAGTCCACACTTTGTTCTCATACATGGATCCTATCTCATATTTCATGGCCTCAAGCCATTTATCGTAATCTGGGCTCATCATAGCTTCTTCATAGTTCATAGGTTCGCCATGGTCTAATAACATGACTTCCAGGACAGGATTACCATACTACTCTGGTGCGGAACGTGCTTTGTTCGACCTACGAGGTCCAGTAGTAACTTGATCCGAAGTTTCATGATCATCATCATTAGCTTCCTCTCTAGTTGGTGTAGGCATCACGGGAACAGATTTCTCTGATGTGCTACTTTCCCATTCCAGAGAAGGTACAATTACCTCATCAAGTTCTACTTTCCTCCCACTCACTTATTTCAAGAGAAACTCCTTCTCTATAAAGGAACCATTCTTAGCAAAAGATTTTGCCTTTTTTGGATCTATGGCAGAAGGTATACCCAATAGCTTACGGGTATCCTATGAAGATGCACTTCTCCGCTTTGGGTTCGAGCTTATCAGGCTGAAGCCTTTTGACATAAGCGTCGCATCACCAAACTTTTAAGAAATGACAGCTTAGGTTTCTTGCCAAACCACAGTTCATAGGGTGTCATCTCAACGGATTTAGATGGTGCCCTGTTTAACGTGAATGCGGTTGTCTCTAATGCATAACCCCAAAACGATAGTGGTAAATCGGTAAGAGACATCATAGAATGCACCATAGCCAATAAAGTACGGTTTATGACATTCGGACACACCATTACGCTGTGGTGTTCCAGGTGGCGTGGGTTGTGAAACAATTCCACATTGTTTTAAATAAAGGCCAAACTCGTAACTCAAATATTCACCGCTGTGATCATCATAGAAACTTTATTTTCTTGTTACAATGGTTCTCCACTTCACTCTGAAATTCTTTGAACTTTTCAAAATGTTTCAAACTTGTGTTTCATCAAGTAGATATACCCATACCTACTTAAATCATATGTGAAGGTGAGAAAATAATGATACCCATCGCGAGCTTCAACACTCATCGGACAGCATACATCGATATGTATTATTTCCAATAAGTCATTAGCTCGCTCCATTGTTTCGGATAACGGAGTTTTAGTCATCTTGCCCATAAGGCATGGTTCGCAAGTATCAAATGATTCATAATCAAGTGATCCTAAAAGTCCATCTGCAGGAATTTCTTCATGCGCTTTACACCAATATGACCTAAATGGCAGTGCCACAAGTATATTGCATTATCATTATCAACTTTGTATCTTTTGGCATCAATATTATGAATATGTGTATCACTATGATCGAGATTCAATTAACCATTTACATTGGGTGTATGACCATAGAAGGTTTTATTCATGTAAACAGAACAACAATTATTCTCTGACTTAAATGAATAACCGTATTGCAATGAACACGATAAAATCATATTCATGCTCAACGCAAACACCAAATAACATTTATATAGGTTCAACACTAATTCCGAAGGTAGAGGGAGTGTGCGATGGTGATCGTATCAACCTTGGAATCATTTCCAACACACATCGTCACCTCGCCATTAACTAGTCTCTATTTGTTCTACAACTCCTGTTTCGAGTTACTCGTCTTAGCAACTGAACCAGTATCAAATACCCAGGGGCTACTACAAATACTAGTAAGGTACACATCAATAACATGCATATCAAATATACCTTTGTTCACTTTGCCATCCTTCTTATCCGTCAAGTATTCGGGGCAGTTCCGCTTCTAGTGACCATTCCTTTGCAGTAGAAGCACTCAGTTTTAGTCTTGGGTCTAGCTTTGGGCTTCTTCATGGGAGTGGCAACTTGCTTGCCATTCTTGAAGTTTCCTTTCTTTCCCTTGCCCTTTTTATTGAAACTAGTGGTCTTGTTAACCATCAACATTTGATGCTCTATCCTGATTTCTACCTTCACTGATTTCAGCATCACGAAGAGCATGGGAATGTTTTTCGTTATCCCTTGCATATTATAGTTCATTACAAAGTTCAAGTAGCTTGGTGATAGTGACTAGACAACTCTGTCAATCATTATCTTATCTGGAAGATTAATTCCCACTTGATTCAAGTGATTGTAGTACCTAGACATTCTGAGCACATGCTCACTGGCTGAGCTATTGTCCTCCATCTTGTAGGAAAATTAGAGGTCTCATACCTATCGACACGGGCATGAGTCTGAAATACCAATTTCAGCTCTTGGAACATCTCATATGCTCTGTGGCGTTCAAAACATTTTTGAAGTCCGGTTCTAAGACATAAAGCATGGTGCACTAAACTATCAAGTAGTCATCATATTGAGCTTGCCAGCCATTCATAATGCCTGCATTTGCTCCTGCAATAGGTCTGTCACCTAGCGGTGCATCAAGGACATAATTCTTCTGTGCAGCAATGAGGATAATCCTCGGATCACAGACCTAGTCTGCTTTATTGCTACTATCATCTTTCAACTTAGTTTTATCTAGGAACATATCAAAAATAGGGGAGCTATATCACGAGCTATTGATCTACAACATAGATATGCAAAACTGTAATACTAAGTTCATGATAAATTAAGTTCAATTAATCAAATTACTTAAGAACTCCCACTTAAATAAACATCCCACAAGTTATCTAAGTGATACATGGTCCAAATCAACTAACCCATGTCCGATCATCACGTGAGATGGGGTAGTCAGGAGTGGTGAACATCTCTATGTTGATCATATCTACTATATGACTCATGTTCGACCTTTTGGTCTCCAGTGTTCCGAGACCATGTCTGTACATGCTAGGCTCGTCAAGTTTAACCCAAGTATTCTGCATGTGCAAAACTGTCTTACAGCCCTTGTATGTGAACATAGAGTCTATCACACCCGATCATCATGTGGTGTCTCGAAACGACGAACTGTAGCAACGGTGCATACTTGATACGTCTCCGATGAATCTATAATTTGTGAAGTATTCATGCCATGTTTATAACAACTCCATATGATTTTGGTATGATTTTATTAGAACTAACCCGGACTGACGTTGTTTTTCAGCAGAACTACAGTGGTATTGTTTTTGTGCAGAAATAAAAGTCCTCAGAATGGGCTGAAAATTAACGGAGAATTTTTCTGGAAAATATGAAAAATACTGGAAGAAAAAGATATGGAAGAGGAGTCCCGGGGCCACCACAAGGGTGGGGTGCGCCCCTCGACCTTGTGATCGCCTCCTGGGCCCCCCTGATGTGAAACCGACGCCAACCCTTCCTATATAAATCCTAAAAAACCCAGAACATAAGATAGATATGGAGTTCTACTGCTGAATGCCTCTATAGCCATGAAAAAACAATCTAGGCCCTCTCTGGCACCCTGCCGGAGGGGGCCAACATCACCAGAGGCCATGGAGGAGGATCCCAGAGGGGGCCATCATCGCCATGGAGCCCAAGGACCAGAGGGGGAACCTTTCCCCATTTAGGGGGGGGCATGGAGGAGGAAGACCAAGGGGGAGACTCTCTCCCCCTCTCTTTCGATGGCGCCGGAGTGCCACCGGGGGAATCATCACCGCGGTGATCGTCTTCATCAACATCACCATCCTCATCTCTTTTACGCGGTCCACACTCTCCCGCACCCCGTTGTAGTCCTCTACTTAAACATGGTGCTTTATGCCACATATTATGATCCAATGATGTGTTTCCATCCTATGATGTTTTGAGTAGATTTCCTTTGTCGTTCGGTTGATTGATGATCTAGATTGATTTGAGTTCCATGTTTTATTTTGGTGTTGTCCTATGGTGCCTTTCGTGCCGTGCACACATGAAGGATTCCCACTGTAGGGTGTTGCAATACATTCATGATCCGCTTACAGTGGGTTGCTAGAGTGATAGAAGTTTAAACCCGAGTAAGGGGGTTGTTGCGTATGTGATAAAGGGGACTTGATATGTCAATGCTATGGTTGGGTTTTACCTTAATGATCTTTAGTAGTTGCGGATGCTTGATAGAGTTACAATCATAAGTGCATATGTTACAAGGAGAGAAAGTATGTTAGCTTATGCCTCTCCCTCATATAAAATTGCAATGACGACTACGATCTTGTTAACAATTGCCTAGGACAATTCCACACACCGATCCATCATTATTCCACACTCGCTATTTATAATATATAGTAATATATTATAACTTTATGATAACAACACCTACTTTTATATTTTCGTTCTCCGATATCATGCAAAGTTATCCTCTTCATACCCATAACGTAGTTTTATTTCTCGTTTCTAGTTGTAATCAAAAGTTCGGTGTACGTAGAGTCGTATCAGTGGAAGATAGGACTTGAGAGAATATTTATCTTACCTTTATCTCCTTGTGGGTTCGACACTCCATACTTATCACTTCCATCTTTGGAAATTGCTACAATGATTCCTTGCACTTGGGGATTATCAAGCTCTTTTCTGGCGTCGTTGCCAGAGAGCAATAGCGTGGGGTTGATATTTTCGTGTATGATTGTTTGCTTTCTTCACTAAGTAGTTTTTGTTTAGTTGTGGGTGAAACAAACAAAAAAATTACAAATTGAAAAATACAAAAAAATTTACTTGCCTCTTATGCCTAAAAACTTTTTCAAAGAGAGAAGTGATTGGAAGGTTACGCATCGGAGAAGTGAGGGTCGACCTTGAACACTTGTGGTCATGCTCATGGAAATAATGTAGAATTTTTCATGGAAGTTTCTCAAAAATAAGTATCCCCTTGTATATATTCATTCAAACTTTTGCTGTAGACTTTTAATTTTCATTTTTACTGAAGCATGATAAAATCTTGAAATTTTTACACAATACTGTTGTGCAAATTGTTTAGATTGCCCTAATTTTTTAGAAGTATTGAAGTTACAGAAGTATACGGAAGCTCCAGATTGCCACAGATTGTCCTGTTCTTGACAGATTCTATTTTCTATATGTTGTTCACTTATTTTGATGAATCTATGGGTAGTATCGGGGGTATGAGCCATGGTGAAGTTGGAATACAGTAGATATAATGCTAACATGAAATTGGAATGAGTTTACAACAGTACCTAAAGGTAGTGATTTGCTTTATTATAGTAATGGATCTCACAAGGTTTTTGTTAAGTTTTGTGTGGATGAAGTGTTCGAAGAACGAGGAGTTACCGATATGTGATGAATAAGGAGAGGCAAGAGTTCAAGCTTGGGGATGCCCAAGGCACCCCAAGTAAATATTTCAAGGATACTCAAGCATCTAAGCTTGGGGATGCCCCGGAAGGCATCCCCTCTTTCATCTTCAACAATAATCGGTATACCTCGGTTTTTGTTTTGTTCACATGATATGTGTCTTTTGTGTTTATTTTATCTTCCTTTATGCTCCATGTTAGTATGAGATAGCCCTTCATTGATTTGTAGAATTCTCTTTGTGCTTCACTTAAATCTTTTAACTATGGCTTTATAGAATTATCTTTGTGCTTCACTTAAATCTTTTGAGCATGGTTTTATAGAATGCTTCGTGTGCTTCACTTATATATTTTGAGCTTGGATGTTGGTAAATCTATATTATTTGTAGAATTCTATAAACCTCACTTATATCTTTTAGAGTATGAATAAAATTATCATTGGAATTGGGCTTGGAAGAGTATCATTAGAATGTCATGCCTAGCTAAAAAGGCATTAAAGAAAAGCCCTTGTTGGGAGACAACCCAGTATTTATCCTTATTGTTTTTGTGTGTTCACATGATAAAGATACTGTAGTAATCATGTTTTATAGCTTTTGTTTCAATAAAGTGCCAAGTAAGACCTTTGTGATGGCTTACGGTGATAGTTGATTTGATCTTGCAGAAAAACAGAAACTTTTGCGCTCAGAAAAACAATTCTCATTTTTAACAGAAGTGTGATAAAATATTGATTCTTTTTCAGAGGATTAATAAACAAATTTCTTAGGTTGTCCTAATTTTTCAAAGTTTTTGGAGTAGCAGATGTATGGTTGTTGTTCAAATCATTACACACTGTTCTGTTTCTGGCAGATTCTATTTTCAATGCATACCTCACTTGTTTTCTAGTTTTTATGGCTTATATTGCTCAATATAAGGTGTAGAAATGATATGGTACAGTAGGTGTAACATCCCAAAATTCTAAATTTTGGAATGTTATATTAAATAAATTATTATGATTGTTTGTTTGATTGTTGTGTGATTGATTGTGTGAAAATGATTGGAAATTGAAAACTTTTTGAAAGTTGAATGAGAGGGAATAGAAGGACTTTCTAAAAACTTTTCATCTTGCATTTTGATCTCCCTGAATTCAAATTCATTTCGTCACAAAACCCTAGAGTGAAGATAATATGACTTCTTCCATTCAAAGAAATGAAAAGGGGTTTGAAAATGATTTGAAATTCCATTTTGAAATATTTCAAACTTAGAAACTTTAAGCAACTCAATGAGTTCATGAGGGAAGATAAAATGACTTCATCATATTTGAAGAAAGAGAGCTGGAAGTTTCAAAGAAATAAATTGGAAGTCACTTTGAAGTTATTTGAAACTCATTGTCCATTTGAAGTTGTTTGAAATTCCAAATTCAAATCCAATTGGGAGTTATTTGAGTTTCTATTCAAAATATTTTTCTCCTAAAAATAAATAAATGGAAATAAGGGTAAAATGATTCCCTTCAATAGAAAATTAGGAGAAAATAAATTTGAAATCATTTTGGTATTTTAAAAATGATTTTTATTGATTTTAAATGCAACAGTAGCACTGTTTGACTTTTATGATTTTTTTTGGAATTTAGTTGAACTTAAAAAATAGTTTATCTTATTCGGGGTATTTTTCTGGACATTTTGGTATATGATATACCTATGTATTTTTTTATTTAATTTACTTTTGTTGGAGTCTCCTTTCTGGAAAAAAAACAAAAAAAACACACACACGCGCGCCCGCCAGCCGGCCCATGGTCTTTGGCCCAAGAGCCAGCTAGTGCACCAAGCCAGCCCAGCAGCGCCCGAGGCCGCCCGAGGCCTTACGCCTCGCTCGCCCGCGCCCCTCTTCCCTCGCTCGCTTCAACCCCTCCCTCTGCCAGGTGGGCCCTACTCCCTAGCTCGTCCCCAACCTCCCGCACTGCTCGGGATGCGCACGCGCCATGCTCTCGAACCCGCCGGCCGCATCCCTCTCGGGATAAGCATTATCCCGCAGCCCTGAGCACCCCTCTCCGCGCCTATAAAAGCCTCGGAGGCTCCTCCCTCCATCCTGCCCAATTGCTCGTCGTCTCGTGGATCCTACCACCCACAGTTGCCACTTCGATCTCGCCGAAGCCGAGCCGCCTCACCGTCGATTCCGTTGCCGGTGGTGCACCCCGGCCCCCATTCTCTTCGTCACTCGACTGCCCACATCCGCGCACTCTGTTTTGACAAGGTGGTTTTGCCTCTAGGTCACCGAGCCGCCGCTTGGACGACCCGCGCTCTCGCCGGAGCACGAAGTCGCCGCCCTCGCCTCGCCCATCCCGGACACCCTGAGGATCGCCACCACCACCACCGTGACGCCCACGCCGCGATGCATCTCCCTGTCTTCTTCCCCACCGCCGAGGACCACTGCAGGCCGCTGCCCCGTCCGCCGCCTGACGCCAGCGCCGCCGCCCCTGTTCGCCGTCCTCGCTCACTGTGAGCCACCTGCTCCCCCCCCCCTTGTTCTGCTAGTTTTTTCAGATTAAACCGGTTAATCTTGGTTTTATTAAACTCGTGTGGTTTTAGTGAAAACCGGTCTTGGTTTTCTTTTTATTTAGCCGCGGTAGTGTTTTATTTATTTAGTGATCGTTCGCCATATAACTTCTACAGCGAACGCTGCTCGGCCAGTCACGAGCCGCCACGTGGCCAAGGGCATGTTTGCAGTTATTTCTTTTATGTTTAGTCCCTGAGTTTTATAGATTAGTCCCTGAACTTCGGATAGCCGTATCTTTTTAACCGTAACTCCAAATTCGATGAAACCAGCGGCAAATTCTTCGTCATGATTAGATCTATCCAGCAGCATCATGTTTGTAAACTTTTCCCAAATTCAAATTTGAACTTTATTCAGATTTGAATTCAAACTTCAATTGGCCATATCTCCTAAATCGTAGCTCTGATTGATGTGATTCTTTTTGCACCGTGTCACTGTAGCTAAACCCTATCACCTAGACCTTTCTCAAAATATTTTCACACACCTAGGATCTATCCATGATAGTTTTATTACTATGCCAAGTATGCATGATAGATCACATCACGGTTTTGCACCTTATGTCACTTATTGTTGGCACCTAGAATTATTTGCATGCAGGTTATGTGTGTTGGGTTTCCATTTGGTTTTCCAAGTCTTTTGTGTTGCATGTTATTGCTCTCTGGAATGATTGCTTATGTATGTTATTTTACTTTGACGATAGACTGTCCGGAGTGCGAAGCCGAGTACTATCGATCTTTAGAATTCAACTACCAGTATCTAGGCAAGTGCACATTTGGCCATTCTTCCAATTACCTATGTTTATGTTATGCACTTAGTCCTTTTGTGGTAGGATTGCATGGTAGGATTTATTGTTGCCAGATGGCTATGCCGTTACCTAGTAGTTCATTGAGGTAGGTTTGAACCATATACCTTTGTCACCATCGCGTAAGTTTAATTTGGCCTCGCCAATGTAGACGTGGATTGGGAAGTGTTCATTGTGAGAGATGAGTGACAAAGTAGTAAGTAGAACCAAGATAACTTAATGAACTACCTGGGCGGAGGTTTGGTTTGAATGGTGGCGAAGTACAGTGGGAGCATGCATGGGAAATCCATGGTGGTCCGTCCGCCCAGGCTCAAAGAGATCAATCTTATTCTCATGTCTAGAAGCTTACGTGTGCGGCCACAAGCCAATATGGGATCTGGCTTAGTTGAGTAGTTAGTGTGACCCCTTCCGGGATGGGCTAGCAGATGTAGAATGAGTAGGTGTACCGGCCTATCCATGGGTTAAGGGGAAATACTTTCGAAAGACTATGCCTCGGTCATCCTGTTCTCAAACACCAGGCAGTGCGAGAATTTCAAGGGAGGCGATCAAGTCTTGTGTGGAAAAGTGTGCAAACCTCTGCAGAGTGTTAAAACCTAATCGATTAGTCGTGTCCTCGGTTACGGAGAACTTGAGCATCTAGTAGTGGAAATGCTGGAAGATCTCATCACTCTTAATTAAACAGTTGGGTTTTAAATGAAACTTTGGGAATGGATTGAGTTGGGTTTGCCAACTCATCCTATGCTATACATTAGTGGTAGAATAATATCTTTTATTCTAGGGAAAAAGTAGCTTTATGCAAAAACTAAACTTAGAGCTATCCACCAACCAAATTGCATGTACAAATAGGTTCATTATTCTTATGATGTGACTTGCCAGTACATTCAATGTACTGACCTACAGGGCTGCAACGTCTTATGTTGCAGGAATTTCTACGACGACTAAGAGTTATGTTGTAGGGTTACGGTCTACACTCAACTTACCGTTGGCGTTGATGGGACTCCACACCCGTTCGATTGTTTCCGCTGAGATTTATGAGGTATATATCAGTTTTGCGTTATTTATACATGTGATTGAACTTTGATATATACATTGATGTACTGTGTGTGCCAGCATACCGATCCAGGGATGGCACGGATACATAGAGGCTTGACCATTTGAGGTCAGGTCGCTACAGAGATGGTATCAGAGCACATGTTGACTGTAGGACGTGACCCTAGAAACTGGAAAGCCCTTAGGAAAGGATTTCTCTAACACTTAATTTTCAAAAAGATCCTTTACCTCTCTTCTTTTCTGAGCTTTATCAAATCTTTCCTTTTACCTCAAATAGTTAGACAATACCCCTTTTCCCTTTGACCACACGGAGGATCAACTGATGAGACCACTCTGAGAAGGGCAAGATATCGGACTTCGCCATACACTAGAAGAATTGAAGCTACAACAGTCGAAGCCTTTCAAGAATTGAAGAATTTGAAGACACCGACAAATTCCAAGATTTATATGACCTTTAGAGGACCAAAACCCTGTTGTATACTCACGTTAGATGCGATGTTTGTGAGCTGTCATTGTTTGATGTTTTTCCTGACAGCCACAAATAAAACTTACTTTCAAAAATATATTGTGTGTATTGTGTGTATCTCTCTATCCCTCTTATCTCATCCCAAAACCCTTGGACCCAATCGATGATGAATGAAGATGGACTTGTATTCTCTGAACCGATCACTCAGTTGGAGGCAGAGCTATGGATTCAAAACATGGAGAATCACTTCAGGAGCAATTTGGTTGCAAGGAAGTATGAGGTTCAATACGCTCTTCAGTACTTTACAAAAAGTGCTGCAACCTGGTGGAAAATGCATCAGGCCATACAAGGATGCAACGCGGCAAAAACTTGGGAGCAATTCAAGATGACTCTACTGAGATCTCGTCTTATTCAGAAGCCCTATGGCAATAAAATGAGGAAACCTTGTGCATGCAAGATTTGCGGTGAGATACGACATAACCATGAGGAACACAAGGATGGATGCCCTCATTGTGAAGCAAATCAGCGAGTTGAAGAATGCCCAACTAGGCAGGTTACTTGTTTCTTGTGTGAAGGAACTACGCACTACCCTGCCCAGTGTCATATTTACCCCAAGGTACAAGAAATTTCCAAGCAACAGAAGGAAGCACTGAAAGAAGCCCTCAAGGAGAGTTTAAAAAAACCCGTGATGAAGGAAGATGTTAACGACCCTGATGGAGAAAGCCTAAACAGATTTTACTCCAATGCTTGCTATTCATGTGGAGAAGAATGACATTTTTCACAGTATTGCACGAAGGAAAGCCAAGAGTATCTGGGAAACTTCCCGATGGAAGAAGTGGAGTTTGATCGACAAGAGATAGAGGAATTGATCAGAACGAAGAAGTCGAGAAAGAGAAAGAGCAAGTACCCCCAGAACAACCCAATTTCTGCAGAAAAGGACCTGAGTCAAATCACTTGTTACAGGTGCAAGGATTTAGGTCATTACGCTAGCAAATGCCTAGCAAGGAAGCCAAGAACCCAAGGAGCCAAGATAACCACCAGGAAGCCCCTAGATTTGTCTGGCATCATTTGTTTACGCTGCAAAGGAGTAGGACATTTTGCCAGAGAATGTTCAGACTCGAGGAAAGCTTGGGCTGAGTAGTTGAGATCTTGATACTGGAATAAAGCATGTAATAAATGTGGAATACACTTTAATTTTGGGGATGTTGAGTTGAGTTATGAAATGGAAATTGTAATAGTTTGCGAAGAAATAAAAGGTGATATGTTTGAAATCTTATATGAGGTGTCATGAGTTCTTTGTTGATTGTGAGTGCCTCCCTCACTATGTCACCCACACTTAAAACTTGAGCCCATGGGCAAGCTGACCCAAACCTTTCCCCCAAAATAACCACATTTCACCCAAGGAAATAGATACATTATCCTGAGTACCCCTTCTATCTTATACCTGCAGATGACAACCCTTTACGAGTCTTTTCTCAAGGGCTCAGAAACGATCATGACCCTGACTAGTGATCAGGATTACCCGAAGATCCTGAAGGACATGATGAAGCATATTAATCTTGAAGGAGATGCAGTCTACAAGGGTTATCCTTTCATGGAGAAGGGAGTTGAACTTTGGTATGTGGAGGTACACCTCCATCATGTGAGGGGAGTTTGCCCAAAGACTATGGGTCAATACTTTTTCATTTCTCGAGTGCCCCGAGCAACATTCTTTGATTCTGTTCATGAAGCTGCTATGGAAGCCATACGTCAGATTGGAGAAATACTAGAAGCAAGACTCTGTCACACTCAGGAATACCAGAGGGAGGTGCATGCAGATATGATGGAGATGAAGCTCATGGCCACCACAATGAAGCAAAACATCGATGATTTGAAGGATCACATTGCACAATTCTAGTGGGACTGAAGTATCTTCAAGAAGGGCAAAAGGATAAAGATGGAAGTAATGCTTGACCATACCAAACTATGTGGATGGCAGCTTTTGTAATAAAGTACTTTTGAAATTTGAGTTTTGAGTAGTGGTTAAGGATGTAATAAAGGATTTGATATGAAGAGAATATGGATTATGGATGAACCAGTGCATTTTTTTGGCGGTACTTGTCTGTGTGAACACTTGAACAATGGAAAAGAAAATGTATTCCATAGAGTGGAGTTTGGAGAAATGAGTTGGAGTTTGGTTTTAGTTATGATGGTTACCCCGAGAGTATGAAGGAATGAAGTACTATTGGATTTAAAGGAGATGTAATGTTGGAATATGGAATAATAGTAACTCCAAGGATGAGTTAAAGATATACAAGTGTTGAAGTGGGCCATAACCCACAGGACCCAGGATTTGATAAGGAAACAAGCACAATCTTGTTGAAGAAAAGAATTCTAGAAGAAGTTGTGATTTCATCAGCACACGTTTCATACGAGGTTACGTAAACCCGAGAGTTGTGAAGAAACGATAGAGGTCTTGTTTGGCTTGCAGAACCAATGAATTTACCTGAACCCAGATCGTGGAGAAGGGAAGTTCTGCAATGCTTGTGAGTGTGCCCAAGTGTTAGGACACATGATTCACTATCTACATATGTAGTAATGATTCAAGTACGGGATGGATTGGCCCCCATACCGAAGACTTCTATCATGAGCTATCATATGCTGATGGAAAATCAGAGAGCCTTAAAACCCTAGAAGAGTGTCGACACGACAAGCCAAAAGCCTTAGAATTGCAGGATGATGGAAACCCTGTACATGCACTTGTTGCCAATCATAGGTTATGCGGTGAGGTTCATCCCAGACCCATTTCCTACAGGAGGAACCAATAATTGTTGACCACCATGAGATTTTCGATAGTTGTTTAGCACTGGCGACGGCCTGATAGCAAAGAAGACCCAGACCTGGAAGGATCTTATTTGATGCAAGGACTCCAGATTTTGAGTAAAAGGACATGCCCTTACCGGAAGAACACAAGTGAAGGAGTTATCTCAGAGAATATGAGGAGACCGACACCGTTAACACCAAGGATGGAGTACATGAGTTTTGTTGGAACCATAACCATTCTTCTAAGGGTGGTAGACCCTAGACCTTGTGTTGATGAATGGATTTTCAAGGAGACCCCCCCCCCCAACCTAACCTTCTTTCTAGCCTCTTCGAATCTCGAGGACGAGATTCATTTTAAGGGTGGTAGTTTGTAACATCCCAAAATTCTAAATTTTGGAATGTTATATTAAATAAATTATTATGATTGTTTGTTTGATTATTGTGTGATTGATTGTGTGAAAATGATTGGAAACTGAAAACTTTTGAAAGTTGAATGAGAGGGAATAAAAGGACTTTCCCAAAACTTTTCATCTTGCATTTTGATCTCCCTGAATTCAAATTCATTTCGCCACAAAACCCTAGAGTGAAGATAATATGACTTCTTCCATTTAAAGAAATGAAAAGGGGTTTGAAAATGATTTGAAATTCCATTTTGAAATATTTCAAACTTAGAAAGTTTAAGCAACTCAATGAGTTCATGAGGGAAGATAAAATGACTTCTTCATATTTGAAGAAAGAGAGTTGGAAGTTTCAAAGAAATAAATTGGAAGTCACTTTGAAGTTATTTTAAACTCATTTTCCATTTGAAGTTGTTTGAAATTCCAAATTCAAATCCAATTGGGAGTTATTTGAGTTTCTATTCAAAATATTTTTCTCCTAAAAATAAATAAATGGAAATAAGGGTAAAATGATTCCCTTCAATAGAAAATTAGGAGAAAATAAATTTGAAATCATTTTGGTATTTTAAAAATGATTTTTACTGATTTTAAATGCAACAGTAGCACTGTTTGACTTTTATGATTTTTTTGGAATTTAGTTGAACTTGAAAAATAGTTCATCTTATTCAGGGTATTTTTCTGAACATTTTGGTATATGATATGCCTATGTATTTTTTTATTTAATTTACTTCTATTGGAGTCTCCTTTCTGAAAAAAAAAACAAAAAATACACACACACACGCGCGCGCGCCCGCTAGTCGGCCCATGGTCTTCGGCCCAAGAGCCAGCCAACGCACCGAGCCGGCCCAGCAGCGCCCGAGGCCTTACGCCTCCCTCGCCCGCGCCCCTCTTCCCTCGCTCGCTTCAGCCCCTCTCGCTGCCAGGTGGGCCCCACTCCCCAGCTCGTCCCCAACCTCTCGCACTGCTCGGGATGAGCACGCGCCATGCTCCCAAACCCGCTGGCCGCATCCCTCTCGGGATAAGCATTATCCCGCTGCCCCGAGCACCCCTCTCCGCGCCTATAAAAGCCTCGGAGGATCCTCCTCCATCCTGCCCACTTGCTCGTCGTCTCGCGGCTCCTACCACTCGCAGTTGTCGCTTGGATCTCGCCGGAGCCGAGCCGCCTCACCGTCAATTCCGTTGCCGGTGGTGCACCCCGGCCCCCATTCTCTTCATCACTCGAATGCCCACATCCGCGCACTCTGTTTTGACATGGTGGTTTTGCCTCTAGGTTACCGAGCCGCCGCTTGGACGACCCGCGCTCTCGCCGGAGCACGGAGCCGCCGCCCTCGCCTCGCCCGTCCCGGCCACCCCAAGGATCGCCACCACCACCACCTTGACGCCCACGCTGCGACGCATCTCCCCGTCTTCTTCCCCACCGCCGAGGAACACCGCAGGCCGCCGCCCCGTCCGCTGCCTGACGCCAGCGCCGCCACCCCTGTTTGTCGTCCTGGCTCGCTGTGAGCCGCCTGCTCCCCCCTCATTCTGTTAGTTTTTTTAGATTAAACCGGTTAATCTCGGTTTTATTAAACCCGTGCGGTTTTAGTGAAAACGGTCTTGGTTTTCTTTTTATTTAGCCGCGGTAGTGTTTTATTTATTTAGTGACCGTTCGCCGTATAATTTCTACAGCGAACGCTGCTCGGCCAGTCACGAGCTGCCACATGGCCAAGGGCCTATTTGCAGTTATTTCTTTTCTGTTTAGTCCCTGAGTTTTACAAATTAGTCCCTGAACTTCGGATAGCCGTATCTTTTTAACCGTAATCTCCAAATTCGATGAAACCAGCGGCAAATTCTTCGTCATGATTAGATCTATCTAGTAGCGTCATGTTTGTAAACTTTTTACAAATTCAAATTTGAACTTTATTCAGATTTGAATTCAAACTTCAACTAGCCATATCTCCTAAACCGTAGCTCCGATTGATGTGATTCTTTTTGCACCGTGTCACTGTAGCTAAACCCTATCACCTAGACCTTTCTCAAAATATTTTCACACACCTACGATCTGTCCATGATAGTTTTATTACTATGCCAAGTATGCACGATAGATCACATGACGGTTTTGCACCTTATGTCACTTATTGTTGGCACCTAGAATTATTTGCATGCAAGTTATGTGTGTTGGGTTTCTAGGTTTTCTGAGTCTTTTGTGTTGCATGTTATTGCTCTCTAGAATGTTTGCTTATGTATGTTATTTTACTTTGATGATAGACTGTCCGGAGTGCGAAGCCGAGTACTATCGATCTTTAGAATTCTACTACCGGTATCCAGGCAAGTTCACAATTGACCATTCTTCCAATTACCTATGTTTATGTTATGCACTTAGTCCTTTTGTGGTAGGATTGCATGGTAGGATTTATTGTTGCCAGATGGCTATGTCGTTACCTAGTAGTTCATTGAGGTAGGTTTGAACCATATACCTTTGTCACCGCCGCATAAGTTTAATTTGGCCTCTCCAATGTAGACGTGGATTGGGCAGTGTTCATTATGAGAGATGAGTGACAAAGTAGTAAGTAGATCCAAGATAACTTAATGAACTACCTGGGCGTAGGTTTGGTTTGAATGGTGGCGAAGTACAGTGGGAGCATGCATGGGAAATCCATGGTGGTGCACCACTAGTGGTCCGTCCGCCAAGGCTCAAAGAGATCAATCGTATTCTCATGTCTAGAAGCTTACGTGTGCAGTCACAAGCCAATATGGGCTCTGGCTTAGTTGAGTAGTTAGTGTGACCCCTTCCGGGATGGGCTAGCAAATGTAGAATGAGTAGGTGTACCGGCCTATCCGTGGGTTAAGCGGAAATACTTTCGAAAGACTATGCCTCGGTCATCCTGTTCTCAAACACCAGGCAGTGCGAGAATTTCAAGGGAGGCGATTGAGTCTTGTGGGGAAAAGTGCGCAAACCTCTGCAGAGTGTTAAAACCTAATCGATTAGCCGTGTCCTCGGTTACGGACAACTTGAGCATCTAGTAGTGGAAAGGATAGAAGATCTCATCAGTATTAATTAAACAGTTGGGTTTTAAATGAAATTTTGGGAATGGATTGAGTTGGGTTTGCCAACTCATCCTATGCTATACAATAGTGGTAGAATAATATCTTTTATTCTAGGGAAAAACTAGCTTTATGCCAAAACTAAACTTAGAGCTTTCCACCAGCCAAATTGCATGTACAAATAGGTTCATTATTCTTATGATGTGACTTGCCAGTACATTCAATGTACTGACCTACAGGGCTGCAACGTCTTATGTTGCAGGAATTTCTACGACGAGTAAGAGTTATGTTGTAGGGTTACTGTCTACACTCAACTTGCCATTGGCGTTGATGGGACTCCACACCCGTTCGATTGTTTCTGCTGAGATTTATGAGGTATATATCAGTTTTATGTTATTTATACATGTGATTGAACTTTGATATATACATTGATGTATTGTGTGTGCCAGCATACTGATCCAGGGATGGCACGGTACACAGAGGCTTGACCGTTTGAGGTCGGGTCGCTATAGTAGGCATTGTGTGAGAACAATTATGAATCTTGTCTTTGACAGTACCAAAGTGAATGATTTACTCTTTGTCATAATAACCCATCTCACGAAGTGCCGTTAAGTTTTGTGTGATTGAATTTTTCAAGTTTTGGGTGAGATATCGATATGAGGAGAATAAGGAGTGGAAAGACCCTAACATTGGGGATGCCCAAGGCACCCCAAGGTAATATTCAAGGAAGACTCAGGCGCCTAAGCTTGGGGATGCCCCGGAAGGCATCCCCTCTTTCATCTTCAAAACCATCGGTATACCTTACTCAGAGCTATATTTTTATTCGTCACATGACATGTGTTTTGCTTGGAGCGTATTTCATTTTACTTGCTATTTGAATAAAATCATTGGATCTGAAATCTTGAATGAGAGAGAGTCCTCCCATGGCTAGTTAATTACTTGACTACTCGTTGTTCTTCACTTATATCTTTTTGGAGTAGTTTGTCATTTATGCAAGTACTTCACTTATATCCTATGAGTAAATGGTTGAATGAATTGAATATCATAAATCTTAATTTATATATGTTTCATATGCTTATACCATGGGGAGTAATGACTTCACATATAATAAGTATAGGTGGTAAATTTATTCAAAGTTAGCAAACATAGTATTGGTCATTTGAACAATTCATGAATGAATATTGAAGGAAGAGAGATTTCACATATAAATATACTATCTTGGACATATTTTGTAATTGTGGGCACTCATTAAAATATGACATGCTACAAAGTTGATGTTGGACAAGGAAGACAACGCAATGAGTTAGGTTTTCTTATATCTAAATAGAAGTTATATTGTCATGGATCCTACAACATGTTGATCTTGCCTTTCCCTCTCATGCTAGCCAAATTCTTTGCACCAAGTGGATATACTACTTGTGCTTCCAAACATACCTTAAACCAGTTTTTCCATGAGAGTCCACCATACCTACCTATGGATTGAGTAAGATCCTTCAAGTAAGTTGTCATCGGTGCAAGCAATAAAAATTGCTCTCTAAATATGTATGATCTATTAGTGTGAAGAAAATAAGCTTTATACGAACTTGTGATATGGAAGAAATGAAAGCGATGGATTGTGTAATAAAGGTCTTTATCACAAGCGATAATATAAAGTGACGTTCTTTTGCATTAACATTTTGTGCATCCAACCATAAAAGTGCATGACAACCTCTGCTTCCCTCTACGAAGGGCCTATCTTTTACTTTTATCTTCTACCCCTATGCAAGAGTCATGGTGATCTTCACCTTTCCTTTTTACACTTTTTCCTTTGGCAGGCACTACGTGTTGGAGCGATCCGGATATTTATATCCACTCGGATGTAGGTTTTCATAAAGTATTATTGTTGACATTATCCTTGAAGTAAAAGGGTGGGAGGCGAAACTATAAGCCCCTATATTTCTCTGTGTCCGATTGAAACTTTGAACACATAAATATCACGTGAATGTTAGCAATTGTGAAAGATTAAATGATAGTTGACTATGTGGAATTTGCTAATTCAAAGCTCTTACATAGACCCTTCCTGAAAATAAGATGAATTGCAATAGTTTGATGACTAAGAACATGGTTTGTTAGTTTTCAAGAAAGTTTATGGTCTATGCTTTAACATGTGAATAGCGCGTTACTTGATCATGAGAAGTTTTATGAAGATGAGCTACTATTTATGATAAAGAATAATGCTAGAAAAAAGTGCTTGCAACTTTCATTGATCAAAATTGTGCACTTGATAGCATTCACACTTCATAAATTATTTCTTTTATCATTTACCTACTCGAGGACAAGCATGAATTAAGCTTGGGGATGCTGATACGTCTCCGACGTATCTATAATTTATGAAGTATTCATGCCATGTTTACAACAATTCCATATGACTTTGGTATGATTTGATTAGAACTAACCCGGACTGACGCTATTTTTAGCAGAACTACGGTGGCGTTGTTTTTGTGCAGAAATAAAAGTCCTCAAAATGGGCTGAAAATTAACGGAGAATTTTTCTCAAAAATATGAAAAACACTGGAAGAAAAATATATGGAAGAGGAGTCCTGGGGCCACCACAAGGGTGCCCCCCTAGGGCGTGCCCCTCGACCTTGTGATCGCCTCGTGGGGCACCCTGGCGTGAAACCGACGCCAACCCTTCCTATAAATCCTAAAAATCCTAGAACAGAAGATAGATCAAGAGTTCCACCGCCGTAAGCCTCTGTAACCACAAAAAACCAATCTAGGCCCTCTCTTGCCCCCAGCCGGAGGGGGCCAACATCACCGTAGGCCATGGAGGAGGATCTCGGAGGGGGCCATCATCGCCATGGAGGCCAAGGACCAGAGGGGGAACCTCTCCCCATCTAGGGGGTAGGCCATGGAGGAGGAAGCACAAGGGGGACTCTCTCCGCCTCTCTTTTCGTGGCACCGGAGTGCCACCGGGGGAATCATCGCCGCGGTGATCGTATTCATCAACATCACCATCCTCATCTCTTTACGCGGTCCACTCTCTCGCACTCTGATGTAATCCCCTACTTGAACATGGTGTTTTATGCCACATTTTATGATCCAATGATGTGTTCCCATCCTATGATGTTTTGAGTAGATTTCCTTTGTCGTTGGCTTGATCGGTGATCTAGATTGGTTTGGGTTGCAAGTTTTATCCTTTAGTGTCGTGCACATGTGAAGGGTTCCCTTTGTAGGGTGTTGCAATACGTTCATGATTCGCTTATAGTGGGTTGCTAGAGTGATAGAAGCTTAAACCCGAGTAAGGGGGTTGTTGCGTATGGAATAAAGGGGACTTGATATGTTAATGCAATGGTTGGGTTTTACCTTAATGATCTTTAGTAGTTGCATATGCTTGCTAGAGTTCTGATTATAAGTGCATATAATACAAGGAGAGAAAGTATGTTAGCTTATGCCTCTCCCTCATATAAAATTGCAATGATGACTAATGATCTTGTTAACAATTGTCTAGGACAATTCCGCACACCGATCCATCATTATTCCACACTCGCTATTTATAATATATAGTAATATATTCTAACTTTATGATAACAACACCTACTTTTATATTTTAGTTCTCCGATATCATGCAAAGTTATCCTCTTCATACCCACAACGTAGTTTTATTTCTTATTTCTAGTTGGAAGCAAACGTTCGGTGTACGTAGAGTCGTATCAGTGGCAGATAGGACTTGAAAGAATATTGATCTTACCTTTAGCTCCTTGTGGGTTCGACACTCCATACTTATCACTTCCATCTTTGGAAATTGCTACGATGATTCCTTGCACTTGGGGATTATCAATACTCAAGGAGAACACTTTTATCTTGAAATTAAGTGAAGGGAGCATCTTATAATGCTACCGCCGCTCTAAGCAAAATAAGATGCATAAAGGATAAACATCACATGCAATCAAAATATGTGACATGCTATGGCCATCATCATCTTGTGCTTTTGATCTCCATCTCCAAAGCATCGTCATGATCTCCATCGTCACCGGCTCGACACCTTGATCTCCATTGTTGCGTCGTGGTCGTCTCGCCAACTATTGCTAACGCATAGCAATAAAGTAAAGCAATTACATGGCGTTTGCATTTCATACAATAAAGAGACAACCATCAAGCTCCTGCTGGTTGCCGATAAATTACAAAACATGATCATCTCATACAACAACGTATATCACATCATGTCTTGACCATATGAAATCACAACATGCCCTGCAAATACAAGTTAGACGTCCTCTACTTTGTTGTTGCAAGTTTTACGTGGCTGCTATGGGCTTCTAGCAAGAACCGTTCTTACCTACGCAAAAACCACAACGGTGTTTCATCAAGTTTGCTATTTTAACCTTCTTCAAGAACCGACTGTAGTCAAATTCAATTCAACTAAAGTAGGAGAAACAGACATCCGCCAACCACCTTTATGCAAAACTAATTGCATGTTAGTCGGTGGAACCGGTCACATGTGCGTGGACATGTAACGTTGGTCCGGGCTGCTTCATCCCACAATACCGCCGAATCAAAATAAGACGTTGGTGGTAAGCAGTATGACTATCACCGCCCACAACTCTTTGTGTTCTACTTGTGCATATCATCTACGCATAAACCTGACTCATGATGCCACTGTTGGGAATCGTTGCATGGAAAACAAAAAAAAAATCTACGCATACGTAATGATCTATCCATGGAGATGCATAGCAACGAGGGGGAGAGTGTGTCTACATACCCTCATAGACCGTAAGCGAAAGCGTTTCACAGCGCGGTTGATGTAGTCGAACTTCTTCGCGCTTCAGTCGATCAAGTACCGAACGCATGACACCTTCGCGTTCTGCACATGTTCAGCTCGGTGACGTTCCTTGCCTTCTTGATACAGCAAGACATCGAGGTAGTAGATGAGTTTCGTCAGCATGACGGCGTGGTGGCGGTGATGGTGAAGTGACCCTCTCAGGGCTTCTCCTAAGCACTATGAAAATATGACCAGGGGTGTAAATGGTGGAGGGGGGCTCCCCACACGGCTAAACAATTGTCTGGGGTGTGCTAGGCGCCCCCCATGTATATATAGGTGGGAGGGGGAGGGGAGTGGCTAGGAGGCACCCCAAGTAGGACCGATTCCTACTTGGGCTACTCCTTAGCCGCCCCCCTGCCATATATGTCGGAGGTTGAAGGAAAGGGAGGGGAGAGGGAAAGAAGGGGGAATCCTATTCCTTTCTTTTGGTGTCCGAATACCATCGTCCTATATATCAATCTTTACATCTCGACCATTTCGAGACTCCTTGTCATGTCCGTCATCTCATCCGGGACTCCAAACAACATTCGGCCACCAAATCACATAACTCATAATATTATCTCGTCATCGAATGTTAAGCGTGGGGACCCTACGGGTTCGAGAAGTATGTATACATGACCGAGACACCTCTCCGGTCAATAACCAATAGCGGAACTTGGATGCCCATATTGGCTCCTACATATTCTACGAAGATCTTTATCGGTCGAACCGTTATGACAACATACGTAATTCCCTTTGTCCATCGGTATGTCACTTCCCCGAGATTCGATCGTCGGTATCTTCATACCTAGTTCAATCTCGTTACCGGCAAGTCTCTTTACTCGTTCCATAATACATCACCTTGTGACTAAACTCCTGAGTCATTTTCTTGCAAGCTTATGATGTGTATTACCGAGAGGGCTCAGAGATACCTCTCTGATATTCAGAGTTACAAATCCTAATCTCGATCTATGCCAAATCAACAAACACCTTCGGAGATGCCTGTAGAGCATATTTATGATCACCCAGTTATGTTGTCACGTTTGATATGACACAAGGTATTCCTCCGGTATCCAGGAGTTGCATAATCTCATAGTTGAAGGAACATGTATTTGACATGAAGAAAGCAATAGCAATAAACTGAACGATCAATATGCTAAGCTAACGGATGGGTCTTGTCCATCACATCATTCTCCTAATGATGTGATCCCGTTATCAAATGACAACACATGTCTATGGTTAGGAAACCGTAGCCATCTTTGATCAACAAGCTAGTCTAGTAGAGGCTTACTAGGGACACGGTATTTGTTTATGTATTCACACATGTATTTAAGTTTTCGATCAATACAATTCTAGCATGAATAATAAACCTTTATCATGATTTAGGAAATATAATAATAACCAATTTATTATTGCCTCTAGGGCATATTTCCATCAGTGGTCGTGTTACACCACGACAAATAGGAGCACTTACTAGCAAACAATTTCATAAGTTCTTTCATCTTTCCACTCTATCGGGGGGATGGACCCCGGGCAGGTAACAGAACCTGGATCCTTTGAAAAAACAACGGGGCCGGCATCGCCCCTCAAGACGGCTCGCGCTCGGCCGGGTCGCTCGACCCGGCCTAATCCTCAAGACTTCTCCAGCAAGCCAGCCCAAGGCGGCCAAGCCCGGTGCACCAAGACTTATCCAACAAGCCAACTCCCCTTGGCGTGTACTCCAACTGGCCAAGGGTCAGCGACCGTCGCATCCCAGTCGTACGATGGGATGAGTCACCACCAACTGATGACCGAAGCCACAATGCCCCGCCCATGCCTTTGGTCAGCCAGACGAGGCAACAGTGCCCCCCACCTACCCGCTGACCAGGCTCGGAGTGGCAACAGTGCACCTGACGTCACCCATGACGCTAGCAAGCGGTGACCTGATGGAGCGCCACTATAGCCGGCTCAACTCGGCCACGCCCTGACGATCGACAAGACGACCAACAGTGCCCCAGTACCCGGTGGGTCCCGTGCCCGGGGAACCCGGCGAGACCTGGTACCCGGCGGGTCCCAACACCGGGTTCCTAGACGCTGACGACCCGGCCCTACAACCTTGTAACATTACCATTGTACCCCTGGGGAGTTGACCTATAAAACCCCCAGGATCCCTCATGCACATAGGAAAGCAGCACGACGAGAACGATAGCATTCACACAACAAACTAGACTAGCCACACCGGGAGAGAGAGCAGCCTAAGCCTTTGGCCCGCCCTTCTTCCTCCTCCATACAGCTCTAGGAGCAACCTTGTACTGTAACGTATTAACCACACTCGGCGGGACTAGGGGTGTTATCTCTCCAGAGAGCCCCGAACCTGGGTATGTCTTGCGTCCCGCGCTCGCTCATAACGACCTCGCCTCTGGAGCCCACCAGTGCCCTCGAGCCTCCTCCTCTCTTTAGCCATCCCATGGCATCTGCCATGTGCCCACCACGATAGTTGGCGCCCACTGTGGGGCAGCTTGAGGTCCTGGCCGGGAGCATGCTTCAGACGGGGCTCTACTCCGACTCCGACGAGCCGGTCACGCTGGCGGACGACGTCATTGACGCACTCGCCATCTCCTTCGCCGCACTGCGCATCTCCGACGCGCCTGCGGCCGACGAGTACCCCAGGGAGGCGCTCGACTTTCTCGACTCCCCCCTTTCCCTCGGTAGCGGCGTTCCCGCCGGGGCAATGGACCTCTGCGTGGAGGTTTTAGTCACCGACACCGGCGGCGCTTCCTCGTCTAGCGCGGCGAGGAAGACCGCCGAAGCTAGGACCGCGGCTGGGCGGGCCAGCCCACCTGACCCCCTGCGGGCCATGATGCAGAGCCTCCACATCCCCATCGGCATCGACATTGATGCCTCCGACGTCGCCGAGGCCCGGACACGCCTCGACGAGGATCGCCAGCACCTGCTGGACCTCACCAAGATGCTTACTGCCACACAACGCCTCCTCGACTCCACTCAGCTGGAGCGCAACGCCGCCTACGGCTTCACGCCAGACGCGCCTAAGCCAAGCCAGGTCACTGATGTGCGGGCCCGGGGCGGCACGATTGGGTGCCCCTTCGGCGCCATCCCTCCCGTCTACGAGACTCCCGTGAAAAACATGCGCGCTGCCCAGGCGGCCGCGGTCGGGCTGGACCAGCTCGCGGGCGAAGAGCTGCAGGACCGCCTCAAGAGGGTGAACGACCTCCTCACTGCGTCTAACACGCAGCAGGACCGCCTCAACCAACTCGCCAAGCGAGCCGGATCCGGCTCCGCCCGCGTCGCTGGACCCAGTGATTTCCAGCACACGGCGTCCTCTCCGCCCGGCGAAGCGCACTCTGGCCGCACCCGGACCCGACGCAACCCCGCCTTGACGACTACCGGCGGCTTGGGCGACGAGCCAACTTTGGAGGCCCGACGCCGGCTCGACCCCTTGCTCCAACCCAGTCGGCGCCCAATGGGAGGAGACCCGCCCCCCCGCGACGTGGTAACTGGCCGGCTGGGCTCACGCGTCATCGATGACGCCGACGCCTGTCATCGCCTCGACCGACTCGCCCTCTCCCAAGAGCTGGAGGAAACCGGCCCCGTTGGGCCGGCATGCTTCGGACCACACATCCGAGGTGAGCCCTTTACCAAAGGGTTCATGCTCCCCGCCGACACCCCCAAGTACAACGGCACCGTGAAGCCGCAGGACTGGCTCACCGACTACACCACCGCTGTCGGCATCGCCGACGGCAACCGCCGCCTCGTCGTGCGCTACGCGCCCCTCATTCTCCAAGGGTCGGCCCGCACCTGGTTGAAGAGTCTACCGGAGGGCAGCATCAACGCGTGGGTCGACTTCGAGCAAGCTTTCGTGCGCAACTTCACCAGCACGTACAAGCGACCCGGCCGCCCAAGTCAGCTCGCCATGTGCGTGCAGGGACCGGCGGAGACCGGTCGCGAGTACCTCGCACACTGGACCAAGCTCCGGAACAGCTGCGAGGGCGTCCATGAAGTCCAAGAAATCTAATACTTCGTCAACGGGTGTCGGGACGGCACCCTCCTCAAGCACAAGCTCTTGTGCTCCGAGCCGGCCACCATGGCCGCGCTCATGGTGACGGCGGACAAGTATGCCACCGCCGACTCTGCCATGAAGATCTAGGTGGAGCTGGACGAAGCCGACAAAGCAAAGTCGGTTACCCCCCCCCCCCCCAAAGCCGTGCGGCGGAGGAAGCCGGCAGCAGCAGAACAACAAGCGCAAGGCCGATCAGCCGGCTCAGCGGTACGACAACCGGCTTGTCGCGGCCGCCGAGCAGGCGCCCGTGGCGGACCCGACCACCAAACGCCGGCAGACCGGCAAGACGACATGGAAACCCGCCATGAGTTTTGAGGAGATGGTCGACGCTCCCTGCAAGGACCATAGTGGCGCGAGGCCGTCCACGCACATGCTTCGGCAGTACGCCGTCACCAAGCGCATCATGAGGGGCGACGTCCCACCTCCTCCAGCCCCGGCTCTGGGAGCGAGGCAGCCGCCTCCACCTCCACCACCGCCCCCGGCCGGCGGTGCAATGCGCGACGACGCCTACCCAGCCGAGAACGCAACCTACATCGTCTTCACCAGCCTCGGCGACGATACGATCAACGAGCGCCTCCTTCGGTAGGAGGTGAACGCCGTCATCCCGGCCAAGACAGAGTACATGCATTGGTCAGAGCGTCCGGTCACCTGGACTCAGCAGGACCACCCGGTCGTCATGCCGAACCCGGGTGGTTACGCCCTCGTCCTCGGTCTCATAATCATCGCGCCTCGACGCACGTGCAAGTTCTCCTGGGTGCTCATCGATGGCGGCAGCAGCATCAACATCCTCTACCGCGAAACCATGACCAAGCTCGGCCTCGAGGCCAAGGACTTGGAGCCGACCCGGACGGTTTTCCATGGCATCGTTCCCGGCCTCTCCTGCTCCCCGATCGGTCGGGTCTGGCTCGACGTCCTGTTCGGCGACAGCAGCCACTTTCGATGTGAGCCGGTCTGGTTCGAGGTGGTGGACCTGTCCAGCGCGTATCATGCGCTGCTGGGCCGGCCCGCGCTCGCCAAGTTCATGGAGGTTCCCCACTATGCCTACCTGAAGATAAAGATGTCGGGTCCAAAGGGCCTCATCACCATCACTGGCGACTAACGCAAGTCCGTGGAATGTGTCCGAGACGGCGCCAAGCTGGCCGAGTCGCTGGTCGTAGCCGAGGAGCGGTGCCTGCTTGACCGAATCGTCACCCTGGCCCAAGAGGTGTCGGCCGCACCCGCCCCGGCCGAGGACCCGGCCGACGAGGCCTTGTTCAAGCCCTCCAAGGAAACCAAGAAAGTGAAGCTGAACCCGGAAGACTCCAGCTGCAGCAAGTACGTTGTCGTAGGCACCCGCCTTGACAGCAAATAGGAAGGCGAGCTCGCCAGCTTCCTTCCTGAGAATCGGGATATCTTTGCATGGACCCCAAAGGACATGTCGGGTATCCCGAGGAAGTACGCCGAGCACAAACTCCACGTCTGCAAGGACGCCAAGCCCGTCCGTCAACCCATGCGGCATTTTTTCGAAGAGAACAGAAGGACCATCGATGAAGAGGTCGCCAAGCTTCCAGCGGCCGGCTTCATCATGGAAGTATTTCACCCCGAGTGGCTGGCCAACCCAATCCTCGTTTTGAAGAAGAACAAGACCTGGCGCATGTGTATCGACTACACCAGCCTGAACAAGGCCTACCCAAAAGACCCGTTCGCCCTCCCACGGATCGACCAAGTCATCGACTCCACTGCCGGGTGTGAGCTCCTGTCCTTCCTGGACGCTTACTCCGGCTATCACCAGATCAAGCTAGACCCGGCCGTCGCCCTGAAGATGTCCTTCATCACGCCCATCGGGGCGTATTGCTATATCACCATGTCTTTCGGCTTGAAGAAAATCGACGCCACCTTCCAGCGCTGCATGCAAAAATGCCTGCTGCCGCAACTCGGCCACAATATCCACGTCTACATGGACGACATCATGGTGAAGACCAAGTAGCACCTCATGCTCCTCGACGATCTGAAGGAGACCTTCACCAACCTGCGTGAGTACAAGGTCATTCTCAACCCGTAGAAATGCGTTTTCAGTGTCCCGACCGAAAAACTACACGGCTTCGTCATCTCGGAGCGCGGCATTGAGGCGAACCCGGAGAAAATCAAGGTCATCGAGCGCATGCGCAAGCCAGCCCGGCTGCGCGATGTCCAGAAGTTCACCGGCTGCTTGGCCTCGGTCAGCCGGTTTCTCAGTCGGCTGGGCAAGAGGGCCCTGCCCCTGTATCAGCTGATGAAGAAGACGATGTCGTTTGAATGGAACGACCATGTGAATGAAGCTTTTCGAGATCTCAAGCGCATGCTCTCCACCGCACCAGTCCTGGCCGCGCTGGCCGAGAAGGAGCCATTATTGCTCTATATCGCCGCGACCTCGCGGTCGGTCAGCATGGTGATGGTGGTTGAGCAACCAGAGAAGGACAGGGTCCAAGCCGTCCAACGTCCCGTCTACTACCTGAGCGAGGTGCTCTCCGCCTCGAAGCAGAATTACCCGCACTACCAAAAGATGTGTTACGGCATGTACTTCACCATCAAGAAGCTGAAGCAGTACTTCCAAGAGCATGTCATCACCATGGTCAGCACCGCCCCTCTCGGCGACATCATCGGTTGCCGGGATGCCTCTGGTCGAGTTGCCAAGTGGGCGCTCGAGCTGGCCGGCCATACCATCCTCTACGAGCCCCGCACCATGATCAAGTCCCAAGCTTTGGCCAACTTCCTTGTCGACTGGACCGAAACCCAATACCTGCCGCCGCCACCAGACTCAACGCATTGGCGCATGCACTTCGACGGCTCGAAGATGCGACTCGGCCTGGGGGACGGCATAGTGCTGTCCTCCCCCAAGGGCGGCCGGCTCAAGTACACACTACAGCTCCACTTCGCCGCCTCCAACAACGTCGCCGAGTACGAAGCCCTTGTGCACAGCCTCTGGCTTCCAAGGAACTCGGCATCCGGCGCATCCTGTGCTATGGTGACTCGGACCTGGTGGTGCAGCAGTGCTCGGGCGAGTGGGACGCGCACGACTCCAACATGGCAAGCTACAGCTTCCTCGTCCAGAAACTGTCCAGGTTCTTTGAGGGTTGAGAGTTCCTCCACGTCCCGTGCACGGAGAACGAGGCAGCCGACTCGCTCGCCAAGATCGCCTCGTCTCAGCAGTCCATTCCGTCCGGCGTTTCCCTTGAGCATCTGCACAAGCCGTTCGTCAAGCCGTCTCTAGACTCCGAGTCCATCCATGTGCCGACCGACCCGGCTGTGCCTCAACCCGGCCCGGGGACTGCTCCAAGCGACCCGGCCGTGTCTCAACCCGGCCCGGGGACTGCTCCAAGCGACCCAGCCACGCCTCAACCCGGCCCGGGGACTGCTCCATCAGACCCGGGGGCTGCCGAACCTGTCCCGGGGGCTACCGAACCCGGCTCGGGGGCCGCCGACCCAGATCCTGAAATAGTGGTCGTCTGCGTCGTGGTGACGGCGCCATCCTGGGCCCTGCCCATCTCAGAGTTCCTGGAGAACGAGGTCCTCCCCATGGACGAGACCGAAGCTCGGCAAGTGCAGCGTCGAGCGTCCGCCTATAGCATCATCAACAATGAGTTTGTCAAGCGCAACTCCACCGGCATGTTCCAGCGCTGCGTCGAGCAGGACAAGGGCATTGAGATCCTCCTCGACATACACCAGGGCAAATGCGGGCACCACGCCGCCTCAAGATCCCTGGTGGCCAAGGCTTTCCGCCATGGCTTCTACTGGCCCACGGCCCTCGAAGACGCAGAGTCACTCGTCATCAAGTGTGAGGGATGCCAGCGCTTCAGCTAGTGCAGCCACCAGACGGCGTCAGCACTCCGGACCATCCTGATCGCCTGGCCCTTCGCGGTCTGGGGGCTCGACATGGTGGGACCCTTCAAGACCACCCGAGGCGGCATGACGCATTTGCTGGTGGCGGTGGACAAGTTCACCAAATGGATCGAAGCAAGGCCAATCAAGAAGCTGGACGGCCCGACGGTCGTTTGGTTCATCAAGGACATCGTAGTGTGCTACGGCATGCCGAACAGCATCATCACGGACAATGGCACCAACTTCGCCAAAGGCGCGCTCGCGCAGTACTGCTTCGTCTCCGGCATCCGCCTCGACCTGGCTTCCGTTGCACATCCGCCATCCAATGGCCAGGTCGAGCGGGCCAATGGCCTCATCCTATCCGGCATCAAGCCACGGCTCGTCGAGTCACTCGTCCGTTCTCCCGGCAGCTGGCTCGACGAGTTGCCGGCCGTCTTCTAGAGTCTCTGCACCACGCCAAACCGGTCGACCGGGTTAACCCCATTCTTCCTCGTCTACGGAGCAGAAGCCGTCATCCCGACCGACATCGAGTTCGATTCGCCGCGCGTCACGATGTATACGGAAGCCAAAGCCAAAGAAGCTTGCGAAGACGGCGTCGACCTGCTCGAAGAGGCACGTCTCCTAGCACTCAGTCGCTCGGCCATCTACCAGCAAGGCCTGAGGCACTACCATGGCAAGAAAATCAAGCCCCTCGCCTTCCGGGAGGGAGACCTCGTCCTCCAGCTCGTCCAACAGCAGACTGATACGTCTCCAATGTATCTATAATTTTTGAATGCTCCATGCTATTATATATTCTGTTTTGGATGTTAATGGGCTTTATTTTACACTTTTATATTATTTTTGGGACTAACCTATTAACCCAAGGCCCAGTGCAAATTGTTGTTTTTTGCCTATTTCAGTGTTTCGCAGAAAAGGAATATCAAACGGAATCCAAACGGAATGAAACCTTTGGGAGAATTATTTTTGAAACAAACATGATCCAAGGGACTTGGAGTGGACGTAAAGAAACAATTGAGGAGGCCACGAGGCAGGGGGCGCGCCTACCCCCCTAGGCGCACCCTCCACCCTCGTGGGCCCCTCGTTGCTCCACCGACCTACTTCTTCCTCCTATATATATATCCATATACCCTGAAAACATCCACGAGCACCACGAAACCCTATTTCCACCGCCGCAACCTTCTGTACCCAAGAGATCCCATCTTGGGGCCTTTTCCGGAGCTCCGTCGGAGGGGGCATCGATCACGGAGGGCCTCTACATCAACTCCATGGCCCCTCCGGTGATGTGTGAGTAGTTTACTTCAGACCTTCGGGTCCATAGCTAGTAGCTAGATGGCTTCTTATCTCTCTTTGAATCTCAATAAAAAGTTCTTGTTGGAGTAATCGACCACGGGTACCCCGAGGACGGCAAGACGATATTTCACGACATCAGGGCTAGCAAAACCCCTCAGTCCGACTACGCCAGCCAGCCGGCTGCCAACTGCGCCAACCAGCCGGCTGCCGACTGCAGCACGACCCGACACCGACAAGACCCTGACACGATGGCCATACCGCGGACAAGACGGCTGTACCCGGACACTGCTGAGCAATAGTGATACACTGTAGCAGGTGTGAGATGTCACATCGTTGTCTCCCAAATAGTGAAGTGAGTCACATGGGCCATCCCTTGTCCCCTGGGCTCCCCTTTATAAGGAGCACCAGGGGAGGCTCACGGCCAGGGGCGCCACTATGGCCTCTTGGCCATTCACTCCCACGCATGCATGCTAGCTAGCAAGAGGGCTAGCTAGCTCATGGCCACAAGGCCTCACACACATCCATTCCTCCATCCAGGATACACACACTCACGCACGAGCACTCATATGCTCACGGCCATGAGCATGGCCGGCCACTAGCATGCCTCACATAGGCATATACCAGATCAGATGCACTTGGCACTGATCCCAGATACAGCTCCAGGAGCACTCTGTATTGCCCGATGTACACCCCAGATAGATACACTCAGACATGCAGCAGTAGGAGTATTATCTCTCCGGAGAGCTCCAAAGCTGGGTAAACCACCGCGTGCTACTCGCATACCCGCTCCCGGTCCTATCAGCAGCAGTCTTACCCTCACACTAAGCCCTTGTGGCATCTGTCGACTCGCAAGACCCCCGTGAGAAATACCACGACAGTTGGCGCCCACCATGGGGCGGTATTACTATTATGCTACCACACTGCTGCTGGTTTCGCTGTCCGGGTGGGACCATCTTCGCCTTCCCCGCCGCAGCGTCGCATCGTCTCTCCGGTAGCGCTCGGGGGCTCGACTTCGACCCGCCCCCGGTGTGGCCGCGAGGGGCGGCACGTCCTCGCCGTTGGCCTCGTCATCTTCGTCTTCACCGGCGCGGCATCGCCATCGCCTCTCTGGTAGCACTCGAGGGTTCGACACCAACATGCCCCCGGGACGGCCGCGTGGAGCAGCACGTCCGTGTCGTCGACTGCGGCGTTGCTTCGTTTTCTTCTCCGAGAGGCGCCCAGGCCTGCGTGCGCGCTGCTCGCGCCCGGCCAGGCCTCTCCGAGCTCCTCGAGCATCGTCCACTGCTGCCGTTGAGCTCCCTCCTGCGCCGCTCCGGCCTCCGTGGCTGCGCTCACTGCCTCCTCCACTCCCATGGCTCTTTTCCTGCCTCCATTGTGAGCTTGCCCGCCGCTTGCTGTGGCTGCATGCTCGCATCATTGTAGGTGTCGTTGCCATGCAGCATTTCGCTGTAGCCGCAGTTACGGCCACGCCTTGCTATCGCTCCTGTAAGCACACGCCTTCGTGCATGGCTAGCTAGCTAGCTAGCAAACCCAATGGATTAGGCTGCATGCATGCTAGCTAGCTAGCTTGCCCGATGCATGCGCCCGCGGGATGTGGCTACGTGCGCTGGCCGGACACATCTCACCACTGGCTCCGCTTACTCCTCCCGCGCGTGCCGGCCCTGTGACGACTCCGTCGCTGCCGCGCCCGCTCGCCGGCCGGCTGCTCCACCTCCACGCGCTCGCATCAGCCACCTCCGCGCCTGGGCACGCCGGCTCCAGTCCACTCCTCGCTCCGTCGGCTTCGCCCAGCGGCCGGCTTCCTCTGTATCCGCGCGCCCACCCAGACCTACTCCGGGTCCGGCCCCATCCGCCAGTCGGCCTTGCCGGCATCTCGTACGCGCCTCCGGCAGCCGGCTCCAATTGCCCGCAGCGCCGTGTTCGCGCCTCCCCAATGACCCGGCTACGCTGGGCCGCCTCCGCCTCGTCGGTCCGCCGCCGGCTCCGCACGCCTCGCGCGCCCCTCGCCGGCTTCTGCTCTGAGCCACCTCTGCAACTCGGCCTATGTCGGGTCGGCTCCGCATCGCCGCAGCGCCGACTGCTGACCAAGCAGCGCCTGCGGCTACGCACCTGCGGGACTCCGCCGGCCCGCCGGCTACGCGCGCGCCCGGCCGGCCGGCTCCTACGCTGGCTGTCTCCCCTGCAACTCGGCATGCCGGCTCATCCGCACCCCGGCCTGCCGGCTTCGCCCTGGCCGGCTCCCCCGCTCCCCGGCCGGCTGGCTCCCGCGCTGGCCGGCTTTCGCCCGCTTCCTGGCCTGCCGGCTTCTGCCGTGACCCGGACGCCGGCTACTGTCGTCCCGCTCCTGCCGACTACTTAGGTAGTGAAAGAAAAGAAAGAAAAGTCAAAGGGCCGACTGCAAAAAAAACAACTGTGTCCGATTGTTCTCAGCCGGCGCAAATGAAGAAAAAAGAAGAAGACAAAGTAGTTGCCGGGAGATCCGGCCCGACTGCTCAGTAGTCGGCCCAAATCTCGGGGCTACACCCAGCGGGTGCGCTGACGTGCTCCCGGGAAGATGAAGACAAAGTAGTTGCCGGAAGATCCGGCCCGACTGCTCAGTAGTCGGCCCAGATCTCGGGGGCTACACCCAGCGGGTGCGCTGACGCGCCCCCGCGAGAAATAAGACAAAGTAGTTGCCGGGAGATCCGGCCCGACTGCTCAGTAGTCGGCACGGATCTCGGGGGCTACACCCAGCGGGTGCGCTGACGCGCCCCCGTGAAGATGAAGGCAAAGTAGCTGCCGGAAGATCCGGCCCGACTGCTCAGCAGTCGGCCAGAATCTCGGGGGCTACACCCAGTGGGTGCGCTGGCGCGCCCCCACGGAAGATTGCAGACAAGAGAAGAGTTTTGTCCGGCTCCTAGCAGCCGGCAGTAGAGAAGAATAAAGGGTGTTGCAAGACGCCTCGCCGCCTGGACGGTCGGGCCTGACCGGCCGGAACCCCCCTTCGAGCGCCCGGGGGCTCGATGGCTACACCTAGCGGGTGCGCCGATGCGCTCCGCGAGCGCCAAGTCGCGCCGGCTGTTTTCGACGACCGCGACTACAAAAAAATTAGTGTGAGCTCCTCACTCGCATATTTTTTGCATCACGCAAGCATGGATAACCCCGAGCAATGCTCGGGGGTCTATCTCCGCATTTTAATTATAGTTGCATTACTGTTTACCCCGGCGCGAGCCAGAGTTGGCCCGGGGGCTGGCCGCTTGGCCTGAGACGTTAGTTCCCGCAGACGGCTTAGTACCGTGCATGGTACCAAAGGCCCACTCTTAGTCACAGACCGCAGAACGGTTGTCTGACTAGCAAGAGTGAACGCTGGAGGCCACCCACGCGAAAAACGTCCGGGAAGAAAAACGGTTCGGGCGACCCGACCGTTTCCTTTATGAGTATCTACTCGGTTGAATCTGCTCCTAGACCCTGAGTACTGTACACTCCACTTCGCGGCCCACTCATAGCTACAGACCGCAGAGCGGCTGTCCGGCAAGCAAGAGCACAAGCCAAAAAGCGGAGGGAACACGAAAAAGATTAAGGGGGCTCGGACGAAACCGAGTTGGCAACCTCCGCATAAAACTTGCAATGCTAAAAGCAAACATTTGATATATCTGCATGGACTAACTTTGTCTTTTTTCATGATCATTTCCATGAACACTCGCCAAAAAACCTCCGCCCAACTTTGCCAAGTTGCCCGGAGGCTTGGGGGCTACTGTTGGAGTAATCGAGCATGGGTACCCCGAGGACGGCAAGACGATATTTCAAGACATCGAGGCTAGCAAAGCCCCTCAGTCCGACTGCGCCAGCCAGCCGGCTGCCGACTGCGCCAACCAGCCGGCTGCCGACTGCGTCAACCAGCCGCCTGCCGACTGCAGCACGACCCGACACCGACAAGACCCTGACACGATGGCCATACCACAGACAAGACGGCTGTACCCGGACATTGCTGAGCAATAGTGATACACTATAGCAGGTGTGAGATGTCACATCGTTGTCTCCCAAATAGTGAAGTTGGTCACATGGGCCATCCCTTGTCCCCTGGGCTCCCCTTTATAAGGAGCACCAGGGGAGGCTCACGGCCAGGGGCGCCACTATGGCCTCTTGGCCATTCACTCCCACGCATGCATGCTAGCTAGCAAGAGGGCTAGCTAGCTCATGGCCACAAGGCCTCACACACATCCATTCCTCCATCCAGGATACACACACTCACGCACGAGCACTCATATGCTCACGGCCATGAGCATGGCCGGCCACTAGCATGCCTCACATAGGCATATACCAGATCAGATGCACTTGGCACTGATCCCAGATACAGCTCCAGGAGCACTCTGTATTGCCCGATGTACACCCCAGATAGATACACTCAGACATGCAGCAGTAGGAGTATTATCTCTCCGGAGAGCTCCAAAGCTGGGTAAACCACCGCGTGCTACTCGCATACCCGCTCCCGGTCCTATCAGCAGCAGTCTTACCCTCACACTAAGCCCTTGTGGCATCTGTCGACTCGCAAGACCCCCGTGAGAAATACCACGACAGTTCTCCTCGATCTCCTTGGAGATCTATTCGATGTAACTCTTCTTTTTGCGGTGTGTTTGTCAAGATCCGATGAATTATGGGTTTACGATCAAGTTTATCTATGAACAATATTTGAATCTTCTCTGAATTCTTTTATGTATGATTGGTTTATCTTTGCAAGTCTCTTCGAATTATCAGTTTGGTTTGGCCTACTAGATTGATCTTTTTTGCAATGGGAGAAGTGCTTAGCTTTGGGTTCAATCTTGCAGTGCTCAATCCCAGTGACAGAAAGGGAAACGACATGTATTGTTTTGTTGCCATCGAGGATAAAAATATGGGGTTTACATCATATTGCATGAGTTTATCTCTCTACATCATGTCATCTTGCTTAAGGCGTTACTCTGTTCTTATGAACTTAATACTCTAGATGCATGCTGGATAGGGGTCGATGTGTGGAGTAATAGTAGTAGATGCAGGCAGGAGTCGGTCTTCTTGTCACGGACGTGATGCCTATATTCATGATCATGCCTAGATATTCTCATAACTATGCTCAATTCTATTAATTGCTCGACAGTAATTCGTTCACCCACCGTAATACTTATGCTATCTTGAGAGAAGCCGCTAGTGAAACCTATGGCCTCGGGGTCTATTCTCCATCATACAAGTTTCCAATCTATTTTACTTTGCAATTTTTACTTTCAATCTATATCATAAAAATACCCAAAACATTTATCTTATCATTATCATCTCTATCAGATCTCACTCTCGTAAGTGGCCGTGAAGGGATTGACAACCCCTTTATCGCGTTGGTTGCGAGGTTCTTATTTGTTTGTGTAGGTACAAGGGACTTGCGTGTGGCCTCCTACTGGATTGATACCTTGGTTCTCAAAAACTGAGGAAAATACTTACACTACTTTGCTGCATCACCCTTTCCTCTTCAAGGGAAAACCAACGCAGTGCTCAAGAGGTAGCAAGAAGGATCTCTAGCGCCGTTGCCGAGAAGATCTACGCCAAGTCAAGACATACAAAGTACCCTTCACAACTCTTATCCTTCGCATTACATTATTTGACATTTGCCTCCCGTTTTCCTCTCCCCCACTTCACCCTTGCCGTTTTATTCGCCCCCTCTTTTCTGTTCGCCTCTTTTTCGCTTGCCTCTTGTTGCTTGTTTCCCTTATGGCTTTACCAAAAGGTGTTGATCCTCACCTCAGAAGGTTGGAAGAAATCAAAAACAACGTCAGAAGTTTTATGTCCTTGTAGTTTGAGCATAATAATTTCTTTAGAAATGAGCTTAAAGAACAAAAAGGTTTTATCAGTTTCATGAATAAGGAGCTCGATGATATGTCTAAGGAATTTGATGGTTTGAAAGTTTGCTCATCTTGAAAATTAATTGCCCAAATTTCTGATAAGCAGGCCACTTTAGTTAATAAGATGGCCGCTAAACCAGAGGAGTTAGATAATAAGGATGAAGATCTAAAAGTGATTGATTTGTCCCATATTAAATCTTTGTTTTACAATATGAATCTTGATAATGATGGGACTAGAGATGTGTCAACTTTAGTTAGAAGGCATCCCAAAAATTCAGAGTTTTTAGATCTTGATGCAAAAATTGTTAAAAGTGGGATTGAAGAGGTTAAAACTTTAAATAGCAATGAACCCACTATCTTGGATTTCAAGGAATTTAATTATGATAATTGCTCTTTGATAGATTGTATTTCCTTGTTGCAATCCATGCTAAATTCTCCTCATGCTTATAGTCAAAATAAAGCTTTTACTAAACATATCGTTGATGCTTTGATGCAATCTTATGAAGAAAAACTTGAGTTGGAAGTTTCTATCCCTAGAAAACTTTATGATGAGTGGGAACCTACAATTAAAATTAAAATTAAAGATCATGAATGCTATGCTTTGTGTGATTTGTGTGCTAGTGTTTCCACGATTCCAAAAACTTTGTGTTATTTGCTAGGTTTCCATGAATTTGATGATTGTTCTCTAAACTTGCACATTGCGGATTCCACTATTAAGAAACCTATGGGAAAGATTAATGATGTTCTTATTGTTGCAAATAGGAATTATGTGCTCGTAGATTTCATTGTTCTTGATATAGATTGCAATCCTTCATGTCCTATTATTCTTGGTAGACCTTTCCTTAGAACGATTGGTGCAATTATTGATATGAAGGAAGGGAATATTAAATTAAAATTTCCATTAAGGAAAGGCATGGAACACTTCCCAAAGAAATTTAAATTACCATATGAATCTATTATGAGAGCACTTATGGATTGCCTACCAAAGATGGCAATACTTAGATCTATCCTTGCTTTTATGCCTAGCTAGGGGCGTTAAACGATAGCGCTTGTTGGGAGGCAACCCAATTTTATTTTTATTCCTTGCTTTTTGATCCTGTTTAATAATAAATAATTTATCTAGCCTCTGTTTTGGTTGTGTTTTTTGTGTTTAATTAGTGTTTGTGCCAAGTAGAACCGTTGGGAAGACTTGGGGAAAGTCTTTTTGATCCTGCTGTAAAAAACAGAAACTTTAGCGCTCACGAGAATTGCTGCCATTTTTTATTGGAGAGTGATATGTAGTTAATTCTTTTTTCAGACGATTAATAGATAAATTCCTCACGTCCATCAATTTATTTTAGAATTTTTGGGGTTCCATAAGTTTGTGTTAGTTACAGATTACTACAGATTGTTCTGTTTTTGACAGATTCTGTTTTTCGTGTGTTGTTTGCTTATTTTAATGAATCTATGGCTAGTAAAAGAGTTTATAAACCATAGAGAAGTTGAAATAAAGTATGTTTAACACCAATATAAATAAAAAATGAGTTCATTACAGTACCTTGAAGTGGTGTTTTGTTTTCTTTCGCTAACGGAGCTCACGAGATTCTCTTGTTAAGTTTTGTGTTGTGAAGTTTTCAAGTTTTGGGTAAAGATTTGATGGATTATGGAATAAGGAGTGGCA